>NW_020837945.1:100720277-100885698 GCF_003676395.1 Aethalodelphis obliquidens
TGTGTGTGTGTGTGTGTGTGTGTGTGTGTGTGTGTGTGTGTGTGTGTATGGCCCCTTGGTTCTAATTTGTTTTGTGACACAGTATTCCAAAATTATTTTCTACACACAGATGTGTAGACCTTCCTTCATGACCTCACAAAAGAAACCACTTTACACAACCTACATTTTAAACATTACTTGAGTGAGAGATGGTCATTCTTTTTCTGAGCTAGTTACAGCAGGTTTCTCCATTCTTATTACAGTAAAGAGGATTTGAATGATTCACCTCTCATCATTTAGATTGCATACACGCACATGAGCTGTCACTTGGCTCCCACTCTCCAGACTGAATGTGAAATAGGTATATTTGGTTTGTGATGGATATCACTTACAAATGTTAACTATTGCTGCTGTAGGTGTCACTGTTTTCTTAGCTGCTTATAAACTCAGGGATATTTTTTCCTGAGTTGTATACCTGAATAAAATTTTCACAAGAGCAGGTAAGCAAAAAATAGCAAATCTTTACATCTTTTATTTTGGGGAATACTCTTTTAGGAAATTATTTTTACAAAAGTGCAAAGATTTTATTTGAACTTTGAACAGAGATAAGATCACTTTACAATAATTTATCTTCCCCTGATATGCATTATGGGTTAGGACTGATTTAAATATTGTCAGGATTGCCCTATATATCTTTCTTTGCTTTTCTGTGCCATTTTCAAAGTCCAAGTTTCTTGAATATAGCCGCATTTAACTAAAATGGACAACTCTTCTGACTTCTTTAGTAAAAATATAAGCACAGGAAGGAACATCCTTGTCAGTATCAGTATCCATTTACTTCCCCCAGGTAAAATGAAAGAGTCTTATTCTTTTCTTCATGGTTGTACTGAACTCTTTGTTTCAGAAAAGCAATTTGCTATATTTATATAAGTTAAAATATACTCTTTAGGTTAATATCATATTGCTATTACAGCTAACCCTATTTTCCAAATGAATTACTACCCTGTGCTCTTGTTATTTACTTTCATGGCTGGCACATTTTCTTACTTTATACTAATATCAAAACAAAAGTGTCAGAATATACATGATTTTATAACTAAAACAAAACATAAATAAGGTTAAGTGGAATTAACATGGTAAAAGTGATGTCTGATGTCAACTTCTGACCTAGGATAATTCATGTATTTCTCCCATCTTCAACATCCTCATCTGTATTAAAAGTTTTACACCTTCTAAACCTTCTCAATGTCATTCTACCTAGAGATCTTTCCAGTTACTATCCACTTGATTGACTTCAATATCCACTTTGCTTAATTTTATATATCCTAGCCTCTTAGTTGTTTTACCTTTGTAAACACTAATGACCTTTATTTCAGCATAACTACAACCAAATGCCTACATAGACTATGTTTTAAATTTCAGCCTCATTAAAAATTTACTTCATCAATATCAAATTCCAATCTATCTCCCTCAGATGACAAGCTTGCTGCTCTCTTCCCTTACTCCCTATATTATCTTTCTTCTCTCTTAAACCCCCAGATCAAATCAAACGAAAAGCCCTCACTCATCAGTCTTTTAAAATTTCTCAAAATAGCCACTGTTCACAATGCTGTCTGGAATTTTGATTACTCATTTCCATCCTGGAATAGTCACCTCTTGATTATAGGCTTTTTCTCTCCAGATCTTTCAGCACATTGAATTCAGAGTAAAGTTTATAAAATGCTAAACAGGTCATGTCAGCTCCCTGATGAAAATCCTTGAATAGCTATTTATCTTTATCCTTTATGTTGTTTTCAGACATCTTAAAGGACTGTCATGTTTTTCTCTGTAATTCCCTTTGCCTAAAATATAAGATTTCCCTATATTTTCATGGCTGACATCAACTCACCTTTCCTGTGTGAGCTTAGATGGAAAATTCTATAGGCACATACTCTGGCCCACCAAAGCCAGATTAAATGACACTCAAGGGTTAACATAACATCATGTGTCCTATTTTATTATAGAATTATGGGTTTTTATTTTACTAAGGTACCCTCATTTTTGGCAAATATATTTCCATTTATCTGCATTTATTTAGTACTGCACTTATCTACATGTTAAATCCTACCTTTGTGTTACTTAGTATATTCTTCAGCTATGAATTTAAAAGCCACTTCTTATAGAAGACTTATCTAAACTCCTCAGACTAGATCAGGTCCACTTTATAAATATTTTTATAGCTCAACAGAATTTTTCATCTAAATACTTTTTTAGATTATGTATTTGTGTGAATTTGTGGGCAAAGATGCCTCCCTGATTAAAGATTTCAGCTCATCTAGGTAGGAACTGAGTCTGTTTTACCAGTTATTGCATGTTCAGCGTGTAACACTAAGTCTGAGAATAATAAAAGGCATGTATTAGCTCTTTGTTGTATAAATAAATTAATCATTTTATTGGATTTAAAACATAAAGATTGTTTTGCAGGCTGCAAATGCTCTATATATTGTAAAAAGTCTTTTTATATAAAAATTCTGCTTATGAATAAAACATGATAGGTCAAGGCTGGCTAAGTCTCTTGGGGCAATTTGTTTCTGACCTAAAAAATATTGGAAATTTCATATGGCTCAAACAAAAACTTGCCTAAATTACAAGATAATATTGTAATGGTATCAGAGATTTGGTGCCATGAGGATTAGACAAGCAAATATTCCACAAAGAAAAGAACTTTTCTAACAGAAGCTAATGCTCTCCTCTGGGAGTTCATTAATTCTTGGAATGGGCTAAATATTGGGATTTTTCTAGACCAAAAAACATCTGTTAGGAGAAAGAGAAATTAACGTAAAATGTAGTGGTCATGTGAGGCTGATGGGAACAATTGGAAACTAGAGAGAAAGAAACTCATAGTTTGTGTCATTGGACATTAGTTGAGTTCTGATGCTGTTTAGGAGACTGGGGAACTAGGTTGAAAGTTTATAAAAGGCAGACCAATCTCCCACATCTTATAGTGCTTAGGAAAAAAAAAAAAAAAAAGACCTATTGGAAGGATATTTACCTCAGGCACAACAATTTTATTCCCCTTAAGATACTGCTCAATTTTGAACTACTTGGAACTGAAAAAGAAAAAGCTTGATTTGGAATATCTGAAGGACAGAGTTTGATCTCCCACAGTACATCAAGGCAAAGGAGAGAGCCCCATTATACTGGAAGGGTCGTGCCTTAAAAACAAGTGAAATTAAGATGGACTGATTTTTACTAAAACTGCAATCTAGCCTGACCCAGCTCAACTCCTGATTATATTACTTAATAAGGTAAAGAGAGACCCATGACTGGTGAAAGATGAGATCATCTGGATTCTTTTTTTTTTTTTTTTTGGTACACAATTTTCAGCATATAATAACAAAGATGATGAAGCATGTGAGAGACAAAAGCAATGGCTGATAATCAAGGGAAATATCAGACAATATATGTGGACTACACAGTTACTGGAATTAGCAGACACAGTTACTGGAATTAGCAAACACAGTCTTTGAAATAACTATGATAAATTTATTAAACAAAATTTTTAAAATGAGAAAAAAGCAGAATAAGGATTTTCAAAAAATAATTTTAATCAAATTTTAAAAGGAATAAAATGAACATTCTAGAGTTGAAAGATAAAATTAAGAGCTCACTGGATGGCTTTAACAGAAAATACAGGATCAATGAACTCAAAGACAGGTCAATAAAAAATACTCTAATAAAATACAGAAAGTATTTTAATAAAAAGAAGACATGTGGGTTATATGCAAAAGGTCTAATTTGTGTGCTAGTGGAATCTCAGAAGGAAACAAAAGAGATAATATGGTAGAAATAATATTTGAAGTGATAATGGCTGAGAATTTTCTGAACTGTTGAGATATATCAACCCTCAGATTCAGGAATTTAGCAAACCTCTAAACCAAAGAAAACCACACCCATGCATGTAAGGTAAACCTGTTGGTAATCTTAGAAAAAAGGTTTAAAAAAAGTCAGATAAAAAGACACATTACTTTCAAAGGGCCAACAATATGATAGATAGGTGACTGACTACTCAACAGAAACATTGAAAGCCAGAAAGCAATGAAAGACATATATAAAGTGATAAAAGGAAGTAAACGCGTCTAGAAATATTTGCCCAGTGAAAACATCCTTCAAAAGAGAAAACGAAATAAAGACTTTTCTAAGCAAATAGTTACCAAGGAAGTTTGTCACCAGCAGGCCTGCACTTAAAAAATTAAACACAGTTCTTCTGGTAGAAAAGGAAAAATTTCCAGACAGAAACATGACTATTCAGGGCAAATGAAGACCATCACAGAAGGTAAATATGTAGGTCAATAAAATAAATACCAACTGAAGAACACAATAATTATGTCTTATACTGTTCAGATTATATTAGGAAAAGCAATGCATGCCAAAATGGAAAAATCTGATTGAGGGGAAAACAAATTTTAAAGAATCTGAAGTTCTACAACTCTCTCAGAATTGGTAAAACTAAGGATTTTTATTAGGTGGTAATGTTAAAGATGAATACAGGAAACACTAAAAGAATAGTAAAAAGTATGTAACTAACAAATTAATAGAAGGAAAACATAAAATATAAATTATAGATATAAAAGAGATGGGATAAATAACAACAAAAAAGCATCTTTTAGAAACATATAAAGAAAATATTTTGGATGAAATAATACAATTCCTGGGATTGCTTCAAAGTAATCCAAAGATGAGAACTGTAGACAAGACAGTATAAATAAAGCAAGATTGGTCATGGGTTGATAATAGTAGAAGATGGGTTATGGATTATACTATTCCCTCGACTTGAATTTTGTTAAAATAGAATATATATATATATATATACACATATATAATATATATAATGTGTATATACATATATATACACACACATGTATGTGTGTGTGTGTGTATATATATATATATATATATATATATATATATACACATGCAGGATATTATGCCACTTCAAAAAATGTCATAGCTAAATTGCCTGTAAATTTGCTTTCCAGTATTACTCCAAAGTTTTAAAACCAGATGTGTAGGATGATAGGAAATCTAGATTATGATGCCTAAGATGGGAATGGGAGGATACAAAAGTATGAGGTATTTTAAAGATATGATAATTTATGAACCTATCTAACATCTTAGTGTAACACATCTGTTTTGGGCACTTTTGATGAAATTAAGCTTTATGAAGCCTGTACTTTTATGATTGTGGAAACAGGTCATTTTAATTTCAAAAATGTCCATAAAAGTTGATCTGGATCTATGATTCACAACTTATTTTAGAATCGCTGATTACCTTGCAGATTTCATATGCCAGCAAAATACACAGAACATATCACAGCATGTTCTGAGTCCCTGCAGTTCATCTTAGCTCAAAGATCCCTCTGGATTAAACCAGCTGTATTCCATTTAATAATCACTTGAATTTGGACTTAATGGTTTTCTTTCGTTTACTTAGACCTTCTTGAATTTAATGTCCCCTGCTATATTAAATTAGTATCTAACGCAGATCATTCTTTAACTCATCTTTTGCTGTTCTAACTACATTTTGGTGTTATCCATGCTTTCTGCTTCTCAGTTATCACCTCCTTTTAAAAATTATCAATTCCCTTTTGGCCCCCAGATTTTATAAGGCTCTTATTCCACTATAATTGGAACATTGGCTGACTTAATGGTTCATAAAATGAACCTAATGGTTCATTGATGATAACAGCAATCTATATCAGAAAACATTGAGCATATTTAGATTTTATGAACAATGAAAATTTTTGCATTAAGAATAAATTTTGGAAGTTTTAACAATATTTTTTCTACTTGAAAACAAGATTTATATTACCTAGAGTACATCTTTATGTTGAATTATTTATCCTTCAATCTTTAGATGAAATGTATTTGACAAAGAGTTATGGACCAATGTATTATAGGCAAATCATGTGCTAAGTATGAAATACACAACTAACAGGCCAGATAAAGCTTCTCTATTCATAAACCTAATGTAGTTGAGTTTGAACGACTGCTTTTTTAACCTAGCTACTAAGATTCTTATTGACCGCTTCATGTATACTTAAGTATCTTTATTTCAGATAAACTGGTCTACCTTATTTCAGAATAAATTAGTCCCCTTTAAAGCCTTTAATTTTATGTCATAGTTTTATTTTTTCCCCTTTGTTAGGATTTTGTATGTTGATCTTTGCTGATACAGCTATTAATTTGATTTCCAGTTACAGTGACCTTTCAGTGTTTTAGGACTGGGGGTGAAATTTTGGAATGCAAAGGAATTGGGGTAGAGTCCAGATTGGACTATCTATATACGAGACAGTTGAGAAGTCATACAGGTAATGTATTAATTTCCTGATGTTGCTGTAACACATCACCACAAATTTAATGACTCAAAGCCAGAGTCACCTGAAAGCTTGACTGGGACCAGAGGATTTTTACCAAGGTGGCTCACTCACATGGTTGACAAGTTGGTGCTGGTTGTTGGTGGGAGGCTTCATTTCCTTGCAACATGGGTCTCTCCATAGACTGCTTGATTATCATCATGGCATGGCAACCCTCCATCAGAGAACTAGAACCAAGTGAAAACTACACCTATTATAAACTAATCTTAAAAGTCACATAGTTTTACTTCTGCCATATTCTGTTCATTAGCTACTAGTCACTAAACCTGACCCACCTTCAAAAGGAGAGGAATTAGGCTTCACCTTTTGAAGGGAGGAATGTCAAAGAATTTCTGAACATGCTGTAAAGCCATCACATTTTGTAAGGCAGTGTAGATGCCCTCATGTAATGCCACTGTCTGTATCTCAGATTTTAGTATTATAAAGTGTTATAATTTAAGGAAGTGATAACTTTTATCTTAGAATTTATTTTAAATATCCCACTTAAGTAGTTTCCATGTTCTTTATGATTTGTATGGTCTTGGACCATATTGACTTTTTCTCTTTACATTCAAATCTTTGAACATATAAGTTAATGAAAATAAATTTGCCAGTATAAACTCATTTTATTTAAAACATTGCTAAAAACATTTCTGTATGTTATTAACTTTCTGACCATGATATGAAATGTAATTTAGTCTTTTTTTAAATAAAGTAATGAATTGCCTCAAGAAGACCACCTTGAATATTAATCATGATTATACACCTGTAGGTATAAAACATTGAAATGATTATAATTACCAACAGTATATTCTGAAAGTCACTTCCTTTCACTACATCATTTTAATATACTTTTTAATCCTTAAAGTATAGGAGAAAATTTAATAAATTGAGGCTTTCCTGTTAGTATTAATTATCGTTATTTTCCTACATCTTTTGTGGGTTCCTACCCCCAGTAATTTTCAAATTTTCCCATCTACAATGTAATGTGATTAAATATTGGAATAATTTCTTCTATATGTTGTTTCTTCTTTCATTCTAATAAATGATTCATGGGTATTTACAATACATTTTGTTCATATTAATATACCTCAGTAAAAATACTTTTACCAATTGTTTAAATTCTTATAAATTTTTTCCTTCTGGATGATTAATGATACATTTATAACAAAAAATATGAACATTTATAAATATAAGTCCACTTACACTCCCCTACAGGATTTTTGTGTCTTTGAAAAATAACTTTTAGTGCAATTAAGTTTTGATTAACTCTATAAGGGTTCCTTTTGCCTGCTTGGTTACATTGTGTGTATTTTGCAAACAATTTTATATTCTATTTTAATATACATGTAAAAATCACATTCTCTATGTATTTCTTTTGGTGTTGGGTTATTCACACTCCCTATACACAGAAATGATGGCCCTTATCATATATGGCTATGACTACATGCCAGTATTATTTTAAAGAACATGACGTTTTAGGACTACACTCTTAAAACTACTTTCATTTTTATTATTTTTATTCATATTTATAATGTGAATATATTATTGGCCTAGCATTGTGCTTAGTATAAAGGAATATCAGGTATGACCTGATCCTAAATAATTTAATTTAGATAGTATGCAACATAAGAAATATTTGACACTGTACACACAAATACTATTACAAAAAAGGTCCCATAGTGATGATGAAGCCTGGAAAATTGCAAAGGGAAACAATGTGGGATCACATGTCAGAGGGGAAAGTAAAATCAAAATTTAGAAGAGCTGGTAACTCAGACTTCTCATTAAAATAAAACAGAAAAAAAAAAAAAACTAAAATAAAACACAACAGACTTTTTGCTTAATCCATCTATTATGCTCTCTTTGCAAATGAATGGCATTCTAGAATTAGAAATAAGTTACGTATTTAAAGCATTTATCGTCTTTCCAAATGCAAGTATCCCTTAGGATAATTATGTTAGCCATAGGAAAGTACATAATATTATGAGTAACTGAGCTATTGCAATGGATTAGTTTGCTAAATCAGACTCACACATATTAGAAATTTCAAGGATCTAGGAGATTCAGACAGAGCAGAGAAAGGTCCACAACATAGGCACACACACACGCATTGCAGCCAGCCCTCCTTGTCCTCCTTTCTCCTGTCAGACAGACACTCTCTAGCCCAAAGTACACAAACCCATTTTATGCCCAAAGAGTTGTATAGCTTATGTGACATTCTTCAAAGAGCCATGCATCAAAAATCCATTGATTCTAGATTTCCTTATCATAAGTGATCCTTTACCAGGAGCAACTTTTGAGGACATTCCATAGCAATAGATTCTTCCTGTAAAGAATGTTAATGTTATTTGTTTACCCAGAAGACCATGTTGACAAAGACATTAGCTTGGGTCACCTGCTTTCTTTTCTTCCCTTGGCAATGTTCCCTCAGTAATCAGGTGAGATAGAAATTACTGGAAGACTGCTTTTATTCTTCCCAATTATTAAGGTTGGAATTTAGGGGAGATAATACTGAAAAGGGCTTGTGCAGGAAGGAAAAGAAGATAAATGGAAAAGTTAAACCACCATGGGCAAATTTAGTGTACACAATTTTCCCCAAGGTCTACCTGCAAAAGATATTTTAAAATCATTTGGCCATATTCTTAGAAAACAAAGAGTATATTCTTCCAGTGCTCTGGAATTCTCCTTAGTTTTACGTTTTCATTATTGTATCCTAAAATGCAATTGAAAAGAAAAGGTTTATTTCACACATGAAAGAAAATGAAATTTTCTATAAAAATGAGACAACTTATAGGTCTTAAAGATAAATTCAGTTTAGTTCATGTCAGTTCGGTTTTTCATTAAATTTCTATAAACAGCAACAATTTCAGTGTGCCATTATTCGAAGAATACATTTCTAAAGTTGATACAAAGACTTATTGAAAAAAAAAACACAGTCACTTAGGATTTTTTCTTACTATTCCAGTATGTAGGATAGAGGTATTTTGCAAGTGGAGGAAGACAACTCTATTCTTACCTCTGAGGGCTCCTGAAAATCTGTCTTTGACTCTTGGTCAAGATGAGGGAGGAAGACTTTCTAATTAGGTAAATAACAAAATCCCCCTCTGCAGCATCCAGGGTCACTTTGTTTGTTGATGGCGTTCACCTGGCATTTTTTCTTTTAAAATGTTATACAGTAATTGTTAAAAATTATGAAAAATTACCAAGAATTATTACTAAGAATTATTAAAAACCCAGAAACCATCTACATTTTTAACAGTGTTTTAAATGAAGGTAGATCCATATGATGAAATGTTATATCACTATTTTTAAAAATCATGTTTTTGAAAAACATATAATGACATGGGAAATTTCATGATGTGAAAAATTAGGCAGCTTGACTGCTTGGCTGCATGACTGGATGGGAATAGAAGACAACACTGGACACTTTTGCCTAAGCTTTCCAGAAACAGCCCAGAGACTAAGGGTGACCTTAGGTGAATTAAAAGGATGGTGCAGATCTTGGACTTGGTTGTCTTTCAGACACCACCCCTGCAACCTCAGCGCTTGCTTGCATTCTCTGTCTCCCGCTGTGTTGTTTTATTTACGTTTTGTTAAAAGCCTCTTGTGAGTGTGGCTTGTAAACATTTTCAGTTATTCGAACCTGTGTAATCTTTGCATTCAGTTACTGGGTAAAATTTTTCTTGTTCCTTTAAAAACTTTCACACACCAAACTTCTTGCACAGTCCGACTAAAAATTAGGCATGGGATAATATAACGTTATTATATTATTATAAATATTATATTTAAGAAACTGGAAGTTTCTTAAAGGCTTTATTCCAACTGATCACCTTTTTCCGTTTTTCAGCTAATACAGTGGAATTTAAACAGAATCTAAGACTGTTTATCCATCATACCACGTACGTAAGTACTTTAGCTTTGTACATGTGTGATTTAGTATGTTGTCAAATATTTTTACTGTGTGTAAGTTTTTGTTATAAGTTTATTATGTGTAGTTTTTATTGTGTGTAGGTACTCAGGATATATTTCACACTTATATGGTAAATAGTTGATTATTATTTTCTTTTAGACCCTGGGAATTGAATTTCTGAAATTATTTTTTCAAATGATGGACATTAGTGAATTGTTTAACTGGAGACTAAGAATGCACATGAACTCTAGGAAAAATAAGTACTTTTGAATTTTTAAATATTGAATGCTTTCAGTTTTCCCTGAATATTTTATTTTCTATTTTGTTTTATATTTTCTTATTTTAATTTACTTGTCTTAGGATAAGTACCCAAATTCATGCAAGATAAATCTAAAAATTGATTTCACTTTCTAAATCAGCTTGCCTTCTAAACTCTTCCATTTTCTTGTGGCAGTGCAATTTATCCTTCCAGTTTCCCAGCCAAGTTATTGTATTCATTTAGAAGTCTTAAAAGCTTCATAGACTCCTGGCATTTTGAAACTTTTTTCAGATTGCCTTTTTTCTTTCTATTACCATCACTACTACTATTGTCTATGTAGTTAAGGCAACTTTAGCTCTACCCATCTTAGCTTTTCAGCTGGCTCTTTAACAAAAAGAAGAGAGAGAAAAAAAAAAACCTTTTTACTAACGTATATAATGTATATGACATAGGAGAAACCTAACAGAAAAGTAACTCAAAGTGGTGGTTTAGGATTGCAGCTTATGTAGCATCTTCAACACAGAACAATAAATGTATAGAGAAATGATAGGACAAAGGAAAGTAGTTTTAGGCTTCGAAGCAATACTATGGAAAGAAAAATACATGGAAAGAAACAAATGGAATGTTTTGTTTGCAGATCCCCCTGGTATGGTCTTTAGGCTAAGAATCTGTCCAGTATAAGGAGAATTTATATCCTGCCTCTAGGCATTTTTAAAAGAGGAAGCTTTTTCTGGGCTTGCTCCTTCTTAATTGCCTTCAGCTCAAGATAATTTTTAAGTCAAAGAGGTATATTTTGAGGTGATATCCTGGCTTCCTTCATCTGTAACATACGAATCACAAAACATATCCTAGCAGCACTCTCTAGTTCCAGCCTCTTCAGACTCAATGAAACTGTTCATCTTTGCGAAAGAAAGCTGTGCCTCAAATCCATATTCATTATGATCTTCTAATATTGAAATGAGTATTATATCAAATATACACAAACCATCTATCTGGTTTTCCAGATCCGTTATCATTTAGTGCCAGCCTACTTCCTCTGATAACTTTCCTCTAATGTTTCTAATTTTCAGTTTCTCTTCTAAATCTAGTCACTATTACATTTACCCACAGTTGCCATTCCTACCTTGCTGACTTGGCTCATACTGCTACTCTATTTGAGTTGTCTTTTCTTTTTAATATTTTTCTGGTATCTTTATGTTTCAAGGATCAGAACACATTCTACAAGAAATCAATAAGAAAATGTCAAAGGAAAATATTAAAATAACAATTCAAAATAATAGAAAATATATCAACAGAAGCACACAAGTAATTGCCAATTAAATACTTTATAAAAGATTCAGGAGGGAAAGAGATTGCTTTAAGAAAAGGTGGTATTTGTTATAATCACAAGTGTTACAGTTGTTGAATTTGGTAATCCTCTGCCCATTCGGCATTTCTTTTGCCAATTAATCATGAGAAGTAAGGAACATGTGTCACTGAGTGAAAACTTTAAGACTTTGCTCTGTTTATGTATTGCTGTATAATAAACCACTCCAAAATGTAGCACCTTCACACATTTTATTATAACTCCCAATTTCTAGGTTAGGAATTCAAACAGGGATGAGTTGGTAGATTCTTCTGCTCCATGTGGAGTTGACTGAGATCATTAATTTTCAGTTGGTGGTGCTAGGTTTGGTCTAGCAAAATGGCTTCATTTACATGTCTGGCTCCTTGGTAGGGATGGCTGAAAGGGTGATACCTCAGAGCTCCCTAAAACATAAAGCTTCAGGGCATCTTTTAACTTAGACTTGGAACTCACACATTGTCACTTTTACCATGTTCTATGTATCAGACAAGTCACTAAAGCAAGGCCAGATTTATAGGACAGGGATTAAACTCCATGACTTAATAAAAACATAGGAATAAAAATTCAATTATTTTTAATCTACCACAGAGTTATTTCATGATTCATCACACTCTAATTATCCCACCCCTGTGATAATGGAAATACATTATCACAGGTGTAGGGGAAGCTTCCATTTGACTGTATTTCTGAGTGTCTCCAATGAATGAGCAGATTGTCTAGAAACTGACATTGGAAATGAACCACAAGAGACCAACTTTTGTATTGTTATGTCATGGGTTTGGGGTGGGTAGTTGGTAACTGCAGCATGATTAGGTCTTCAGGACTTATAGAATTTTTGCTGGGTCTGGAAGTTCAGACAGACAGTGTTGAAGGGTCAGTCCTTGAAGTCAGGCAGAACTGGACTCAGTTGCTTCCTTGCTGATGAGTAAGCATGGGAAGAGAAAAATAAAGGATGCCTTTAGGAGGGCATTGCTAGAACAGGGGAGTGTCTAGGGGACATTAATTAAACCATTTGATAGGAATAGAAACTTCTGGAAGTAGGTAATAGTGATAAAGACCTGAAAAGTATGTTGAGGTGAAATTTTGTTCAACTTGAAAACAGATTGAACTTTAGCTCCAGCCAATAAAAAATCTTGAGTCTATTATGAGGATGTAACACAATGCTAGGCACATATAGGCAACCTAGAAAAAACAATTTTGATAGAATAAATTATAGAAAACTATATCTATTGTTATCAGATTCTTTTAGCCAGAATCACTTCTCTGGGAAACTGTAAATAACCTATTGTTCTGTTTTAAGAACAGAAAATTCGTGAGATATTAGAACATGAGATCTTAGGCTAAGGTAGATATAAAGAAATTTATACTTTTTAAGAAGAAAATAGAATATTTTGGTTTTATTCAAATGGAACGTACACAGAAAACTTAAGAATTGCGGCAGTTTTGTGGTTTGAGGCTTGAATTATCTGGATAATTGCTTTAATTTTGCACCTCACTACATATGGGAACACATATACATTCTTACATATTTGGAAAAGTCAGTTTTTCTCTTTTATTCATGGGGGAAATATAACCCAAGGGGTTAAATCTTAATATTATTAATATTATGAACAAACTTTGCCTGCCTGTTTCATTATTGGTTTTAGGTAGATGTTTTAAAACTTCTATTCAAACTCAGAATTATAAATTCAAGGCAATATTTGCCTTAAAAAAGCAAATGGGTTTAAACCATGCAATCTTCATTCCTGAATTGAAATGGAAATGGAGCACTGCAATCTGCAGGGAGCTGAAGGAATGCTCATAGTTCATTAAATAATGTGAGTAGTAATGAGGTTTACACAAATCAAACAGTATGTTAGGTAATTGTAATGTTGCTTTGTGGTGAACCACCTGTCAGAAAGCACTTCCAGCCGAAGGCTCAATCTGTTCTCATGCCTCCAGACGGTTTCTAATTAGTGTAAACTTCATTTGTGGCAGGCTACCAGAAAATAAAGAAAAAGTTATTTGTAGGCTTCTTTCTTTTCTCTATGATGAAGGAAAATAACTACTTTAGTTCGAGTACTTTAATTTTTCAAGAAGGCATTTGATATGCAGGCTCTCAAAAGAAAATATATGGATATACTTACACATCAGAGATACACAGACACACACTTAGAAAAGAATGCTTTATAATAAATCAGCACTACTGAATCCTTCCCTCACCTTGATCCAGAGGAAAAAGAAGATAGAGAGAAGGAAACAGGGCAAGGAGAAAGAGAGAGAGGGTGAGGAAAGGAGAAAGCAAGGAAAGGAAAAAAGTAAAGAGAGATCAGTAACAATAATAAGAATGGGCATGAGATCCCAATCTACATACTTGTATTATTTCTGATATTTTGAAAATCATTGATATCAAATGTATATGATTATATTTTGTACTTGTCAAATAGAAAAGAAAATGTTAAGCTTCTGTAAATGACATAGACATGTGTGCAGAAAGAAGTATAAGGGTAGGACTATATTCACAAAAAGAAAACAATAAACAAAAACATACAGGAAGAATTTGCAAAGTTTACATTACCATAAATTGATCACCAAATTCTATATTGTATTTCTAAACTAGATATGCTTATCTATGTTCAACCAAAAACCTTTAGTGCAATAGCATCAGACACTTAGCCTGATCATTCTATGCTTACTACAACCACACAGATTTCATGACTTGAACCTTAAAGAAAATGCAACTTAGTGATTAAAAGCCTGTCCAATTCTAAAATTCATATGTAATTACAAAAGACCACAGGTAGCCAAAACAATCTTGAGAAGGAAGAACAAAGCTGAAGGCATCACACTTCGTGATTTCAAAATATATTATTACAAACCTGCAGTAATAAAAATGGAATAGTATTGACATAAAGACAGACATATAGACCAATGGAACAGACTAAAGAGCCCAGAAATAAATCTATACATATGCAATCAACTGATTTTCCATAAGGATACCAAGAATACACAATGAAGATAGTGTCTTCAACAAACGATGAAGATAAAATTGGGTATCTGTGTGCAAAAGGATGAAATTAGTCCCTTATCTTGCACCATATACAAAAGTCAACTCAAAAATGAATTAAAGACTTTAAAAAAAGATTCCAACCTGTAAAACTCCTGAAGGAAAACAGGGGAAAATCCTTCATGACATTGGTCTTGGCAATTATTTCATAGATGCAACACCAAAAGCACAAGCCACAAAATCAAAAATAAACAAGTGAGACTGTATCAAACTAATAAAAGCTGCATAACAAAGAAAAAGAATCAACAGAGTGAAAAGGCAACCTACAGAATGGGAGAAGATACTTGCAAACCTTGTATCAGATAAGGGGTTACTTTCCAAAATATTGGGTGGCCCAGAAGGTTCGTTCCGTTTTTTCCATAAGATGGTTCTAGTAGCACTTAATTGTCTTTAACTTCATTTGAAAGTTTTGTTAGATGGTATGTGACAGCTGTCATATCAGTGTGCATTTTAAAAGAGACATCAAAATTAGTGAATTTTTGTGTAGCCATTTTAATATTGAAGATGGAAGAAAACAACGTTTTCCACATATTCTGCTTTATTATTTCAAGAAAGGTAAAAACTCAACTGAAATGCACAAAAAGATTTGTGCAGTTTATGGAGAAAGTGCTGTGACTGATCGAACATGTCAAAAGTGGTTTGCGAAGTTTTGTGCTGGAGATTTCTCACTGGATGATGCTCCATGGTTGGGTAGACCAGTTGAAGTTGATAGCGATCAAATCAAAATAATAATTGAGAACAATCAATGTTATACCAAGTGGGAGATAGCCGACATACTCAAAATATCCAAGTCAAGCATTGAAAATCATTTGCACCTGCTTGGTTATGTGAATTGCTTTGATGTTTGGGTTCCACATAAGTTAAGCAATAAAAGCCTTCTTGACCATATTTCCGCATGCAATTCTCTACTGAAACGTAATGAAAACATTGCGTTTTTAAAACAAATTGTGATGGGTGATGAAAAGTGGATATTGTATAACAATGTGGAATGGAAGAGATCATGGGGCAAGCGAAATAAACCACCACCAACCACACCAAAGGCCAGTCTTCATCCAAAGAAGGTGATGTTGTGTATATAGTGGGATTGGAAGGGAGTCCTCTATTATGAGGTTGTTGCAGAAAACCAAACGATTAATTCCAACAAGTACTGCTACCAGTTAGACTAGCTGAAAGCAGCACTCACTGAAAAGCATCCAGAATTAGTCAACAGAAAACACATAATCTTCCATCAGGATAACACAAGACTGCATGTTTCTTTGATGACCAGACAAAACTCTTAGAGCTTGTCTGGGAAGTTCTGATTCATTCACTATATTCACCAGACATTACACCTTTGGATTTCCAATTATTTCGGTCTTTACAAAATTCTCTTAATGGAAAAACTTTCAACTCCCTGGAAGACTGTAAAAGGCACCTAGAACAGTTCTTTGCTCAAAAAGATAAAAGTTTTGGGAAGATAGAATTATGAAGTTGCCTGAAAAATGGCAGAAGGGAGTGGAACAAAAGGGTGAATACATTGTTCAATAAAGTTCTTGGTGAAAATGAAAAATGTGTCTTTTATTTTTACTTAAAAAACTGAAGGCACTTTTTGGCCCACCCAGTATATAAGAAACTCCTACAATTAAATAGCAAAAAAAAAAAAAAAATTGTGTTCTTACTATATTAAAAAAATTATACATACATAAAAAGCTTGACCTTTGCTGTTAAAAAGTCTTGATTTAAAATCTGGGCTCTAATATTTATAAGCAATTCTTACGTGAGGTTATGGAACTTTCTAAAAGTCAGTTTTCTAATTTGAAGGATGATAATGATAATAATCACTAATGTATAGGCTGTTTGTATGGATAAATGAGATTGGATAAGAGGGAGTATCCTTTTTATCTGTTCCCCAAATGATTTTTCTAATTATTTTACTCAGGTTTTCTATCTCCTTATCTTCAGGATTATGTGTTTTATTTCACACCATAAATATTCAAATATTAGAATTTGCGGACTTGGTTTTTCCAACCAGCTCAACTTGTTTCCCTAACCCTGCAGATGTGAGACCTTGGTCCTTGGCTCTTTGAATGTGCTTTCTGGCCACTTTCTAAAACTGGAAGTAGCAGCCACACTACCCCTGGACACCCTCTTTTATATTTTCTTTCTCGTTTGTTAATATTAATGGCCCAACCTACAAGATTTGCCTTCTTAGTTCTCAGCACAAGAAGGATTGTCATTTGGACCTTAGTAAGACTGGAAAGGAAGACTTTAGGAAGTCTAGTCTAAGGATGAAGCATCCAAATAATAATCTGATGATTTTGCACTGATATTAACCTCCTAATAAAATTTCTTCTGTAACTTATGCTAATAGAGTGCTGCATCCATTGAGTTGTGTTGGAAAATATCACTTCTATTTTCTTGATATGGGTAGTTACCAGGATCCAGGAGAAGTGGGTATATATATAAATCAAAAACTAAGTGCATAGCTCATATATATTCAAAATAATAAAGAAGGAAGATGATGAGGACGAGCTGGAAGAGGAGAAGGAAGGTAACTTGGATTCTCTGCAAGACACTGAAAACCCTTCCTCTTCTCAGATATAGACAGGAAATTCAGTAATGAGGACATAGTTTTGAAGAACTCCATTTTTTCCTTACTGTTGAAGATAATGACCACACCACTTGCATCCTAAAAGAGGAAGATGTGCAGAATATTAATATTTCTTGAACTTTCTCTCTGAGTCGTGTGGCTGACAGGGTCTTGGTGCTCTGGCCGAGTGTCAGGCCTGAGCCTCTGAGGTAGGAGAGCCGAGTTCAGGACATTGGTCCACCAGAGACCTCCCAGCCCCACAAAATATCAAATGGGGAAAGCACCCCTAGAGATCTCCATTTCAACACTAAGACCCAGCTCAACTCAATGACCAGCAAGCTACAGTGCTGGACATCCTATGCCAAACAACTAGCAAGATAGGAACACAGACACACACATTGTAAGAGAGGCTGCTTAGAATTATAATACGTTCATAGAAACCCAAAAACACACCACCGGATGTGGTCCTGCCCACCAGAAAGACAATATCCAGCTTCATCCACCAGAACACAGACACTAGACCCCTCGCCCAGGAAGCATACACAACCCACTGAACCAGCCTTACCCACTGGAAGCAGACACCAAAAACCATGGGAACTATGAACCTGCAGCCTGTGAAAAGGAGACCCCAAATGCAGTAAGTTAAGCAAAATGAGAAGATGGAGAAACACACAGCAGATGAAGGAGCAAGGGAAAAACCCACCAGACCAACAAATGAAGAGGAAATAGGCAGTCTACCTGAAAAAGAATTCAGAGTAATGATAGCAAAGATGATCCAAAATCTTGGAAACAGAAGGGAGAAAATACAAGAAACATTTAACAAGGACCTAGAAGAACTAAAGAGAAAACAAACAGTGATGAACGACACAATAAATGAAATTAAAAATTCTCTAGAAGGAATCAATAGCAGAATAACTGACACAGAAGAACAGCTAAATGACCTGGAAGATAAAATAGTGGAAATAACTACCGCAGAGCAGAATAAAGAAAAAATAATGAAAAGAAGTGAGGACAATCTCAGAGACCTCTGGGACAACATTAAACACACCAACATTCAACTTATAGGGGTCCCGGAAGAAGAAGAGGAAAAAAAAAAAGGGACTGAGAAAATATTTGAAGAGATTACAGTTGAAAACCTCCCTAATATGGGTAAAGAGATAGTCAATAAGGTCCAGGAATTGCAGAGAGTCCCATACAGGATAAATCCAAGGAGAAACATGCCAAGACACATACTTATCAAACTATCAAAAATTAAATACAAAGAAAAAATATTAAAAGAAGCAAGGGAAAACCAACAATTAACATACAAGGGAATACCCATAAGGTTAACAGCTACTCTTTCCGCAGAAACTCTTTAAGCCAGAAGGGAGTGGCAGGACATATTTAAAGTGATGAAAGGGGAAAACCTACAACCAAGATTACCCACGAGGATCTCATTCAGATTCAACGGAGAAATTAAAACCTTTACAAATAAGCAAAAGCTAAGAGAATTCAGCACCACCAAACTAGCTATACAACAAATGCTAAAGGAATTTCTCTAGGCAGGAAACACAAGAGAAGGAAAAGAGTTACAATAACAAACCCAAAACAGTTAAGAAAATGGTAATAGGAACATACATACCGATAACTACCTTAAATGTAAATGGATTAAATACTCCAACCAGAAGACATAGATTGGCTGAATGGATACAAACACAAGACCTGTACATATGCTGTCTACAAGGAGCCCACTTCAGATCTAGGGACACATACAGACTGAAAGTGAGGGGATGGAAAAAGATATTCCATGCAAATGGAAATCAAAAGAAAGCTGGAGTAGCAATTCTCATATCAGACAAAATAGACTTTAAAGACTATTACAAGAGACAACACTACATAATGATCAAGGGATCAATCCAAGAAGAAGATATAAAAATTGTAAATATTTATGCACCCAGTATAGGAGCACCACAATACATAAGGCAATTGCTAACAGCCATAAAAGGGAAATCAACAGTAACACAATCATAGTGGGGGACTTTATCACCCCACTTTCATCAGTGGACAGGTCATCCAAAATGAAAATAAATAAGGAAACCCCAGCTTTAAATGACACATTAAACAAGATGGACTTAATTGATATTTATAGGACATTCCATCCAAAAACAACAGAATATGCTTTCTTCACAAGTCCTCATGGAACATTCTCCAGGATAGATCATGTCTTGGGTCACAAATCAAGCCTGGTAAATTTAAGAAAATTGAAATCGTACCAAGTATCCTTTCTGACCACAATGCTATGAGACTAGATATCAATTATAGGAATAAATCTGTAAAAAATACAAACACATGGAGGTGAAACAATACACTACTTAATAACCAAGATATCACTGAAGAAAGCAAAGAGGAAGCCAAAAAATCCCTACAAACAAATGACAATGAAAACATGATGACCCAAAACCTATGGGATGCAGCGAAAACAGTTCTAAGAGGAAAGTTCATAGCAATACAACCTACCTTAAGATACAAGAAACATCTCAAATAAGCAACCTAACCTTACATCTAAAGCAGTCAGAGAAAGAAGAACAAAAAACCCCCAAAGTTAGCAGAAGGAAAGAAATCATGAAGATCACATCAGAAATAATTGAAAAAGAAATGAAGGAAACAGTAGCAAAGAACAATAAAACTAAAAGCTGGTTCTTTGAGAAGATAAGGAAAATTGATAAACCATTAGCCACACTCATCAAAAAAAAAAAAAAACAAAAACGGGAGAAGACTGAAATCAATAGAACTAGAAAAAGGAGAAGTTACAACTGACACTGCAGAAATACAAAGGATCATGAGAGATTACTACAAGCAACTCTGTGCCAATAAAATGGGCAACCTGGAAGAAATGGATAGATTCTTAGTAAAGCACAACTTTCTGAGACTGAACCAAGAAAAAATAGAAAATATATACAGACTAATCACAAGCACTGAAATTAAGACTGTGATTAAAAATCTTCCAACAAACAAAAGCCCAGGACCAGATGGCTTCACAGGTGACTTCTATCAAACATTTAGAGAAGAGGTAACACCTACCCTCAAACTCTTCCAAGATATAGCAGAGATGGGAACACTCCCAGACTCACTCTATGAGGCCATCATCACCCTGATACCAAAACTAGACAAAGATGTCACAAAAAAAGAAAACTACAGGCCAATATCACTGATGAACATAGATGCAACAATCCTCAACAAAATAATAGCAAACAGAATCCAACAGCACATTAAAAGGATCATACAGTATGATCAAGTGGGGTTTATCCCAGCAATGCAAGGATTCTACAATATATGCAAATCAGTTAATGTGATACCCCATATTAACAATCTGAAGGAGAAAAACCATATGATTCTCTCAATAGATGCAGAAATACCTTTCGACAAAAGTCAACACCCATTTATGATAAAAACCCTCCAAAAAGTAGTCATAGAGGGAACTTTCCTCAACATAATAAAGGCCATATATGACAAACCCACAGCCAACAACATTCTCAATGGTTAAAAACTGAAACCATTTCCTGTAAGATCAGGAACAAGACAAGGTTGCCCACTCTCACCACTATTAGTCAACATAGTTTTGGAATTTTTTAGCCACAGCAATCAGAGAAGAAAAAAAAAATAAAAGGAATACATATCAGAAAAGAAGAAGTAAAACTGTCACTGTTTGCAGATGACATGTTACTATACGTAGAAGATCCTAAAGATGCTACCAGAAAACTGCTAGAGCTAATCAATGAATTTGGTAAAGTAGCAGGATAGAAAATTAATGCACAGAAATCTCTTGCATTCCTATACACTAATGATGAAAAATCTGAAAGAGAAATTAAGGAAACACTCCCATTTACCATTGTAACATAGAGAATAAAATACTAGGAATAAAACTACCTAAGGAGACAAAAGACCTGTGTGCAGAAAACTATAGGACACTGATGAAAGAAATTAAAGATGATCCAAACAGATGGAGAGATATACCACATTCTTGGATTGGAAGAATCAACATTGTGAAAATGACTATACTACCCAAAGTGATCTACATATTCAATGCAAGTCCTATCAAACTACCAAGGGCATTTTTCACAGAACTAGAACAAAAAATTTCATAATTTGTATGGAAACTCAAAAGTCCCAAATTAGCCAAAGCAATCTTGAGAAAGAAAAACAGAGCTGGAGGAATCAGGCTCCCTGACTTCAGACTATACTACAAAGCTACAGTAATCAAGACAGTATGGTACTGGCACAAAAACAGAAATAGAGATCAATGGAACAGGGTAGAAAGCCCAGAGATAAACCCACACACATACGTCACCTTATCTTTGATAAAGGAGCAAGACTATACAATGGAGAACAGACACCCTCTTCAGTAAGTGGTGCTGGGACAACTGGACAGCTACATGTAAAAGAATGAAATTAGGGCCTTTCCTAACATCATACACAAAAATAAACTCAAAATGGATTAAAGGCCTAAATGTAACGTGAGGCACTACAAAACTCTTAGAGGAAAACATAGACAGAACGCTCTATGACATAAATCACAGCAAGATCCTCTTTGACCCACCTCCTAGGGAAATGGAAATAAAAACAAAAAAAACCAAATGGGACCCAATGAAATTTAAAAGCTTTTGCACCACAAAGGAAACTATAAAGAAGATGAAAAGAGAACCCTCAGAATGGGAGAAGTTATTTGCAATTAATGCCACTGAGAAGGGATTAATCTATTTAATAAACAAGCAGCTTATGCAACTCAATATCAAAAAAACAAACAACCCAATCCAAAAATGGACAGAAGACCTAAATAGACATTTCTCCAAAGAAGATATACAGATCGCCAACAAACACATGCAAGGATGTCAACATCAATAATCATTAGAGAAATGCATATCAAAACTACAGTGAGGTGTCACCTCACACCAGTCAGAATGGCCATAATCAAAAACCTACAAACAATAAATGCTGTATATGGTATGGTGAAAAGGGACCCTCTTGCACTGTTGGTGAGAATGTAAATTGATACAGCCACTATGACAATCCATACAGAGGTCCTTCCAAAAACTAAAAATAGGACTACTGTACAACCCAGCAATCCCACTGCTGGGCATACACCCTGAGAAAACCATAATTCAAAAAGAGTCAGGTACCACAGTGTTCACTCTAGCTCTATTTACAATAGCCAGGACATTGAAGTAACCTAAGTGTCCATGGACAGATGAATCGATAAGGAAAATGTGATACATATATACAGTGGAATATTACTGAACCATAAAAAGAAACAAAATTGAGTTATTTGTAGCAATGTGGCTGGACCACCTAGGGACAGGACAGGACAGGAATAAAGACACAGACATAGAGAATGGACTTGAGGACACAGCTTGCACAAAGTGAGAGAGTGGCATGGACATATATACACTACCAAATGTAAAATAGATAGGTAGTGGGAAACGGCTGCATAGCACAGAGAGATCAGCTCGGTGCTAAAGGGGTGGGATGGGGAGAGTGGGAGGGAGACACAAGAGGGAGGAGATATGGGGATTTATGTATATGTATAGCTGATTCACTTTGTTATACACCAGAAACTGACACAGCATTTTAAAGCAACTATATTCCAATAAAGTTGTTAAAAAATTAAATTATTTATTGAGTTAACTTTAGTTTATAGCATTATATGTTTCACGTGTACAATATTATATTTGAACTTCTGTATACACTACAGCTTGCTCACCACCAACAGTTTATTTTCCATCATCAACATACAATTGACCTCCTTTCCCCATTTCACCCTCTCCCAAATCCCCTTCCCCTCTGGTAACCATACTGTTTTCTCTATCTATGTGTTTGTTTTGGTTTGGTTTGGTTTCTTCATTTATTGAAATATTTAAAAAATTTTTCATATTCCATATGAGTGAAATCATACAGTATTTGTCTTTCTCCTTCTGACATATCAGTTAGCATAATACTCTCAAGGTCCATTCATGTTGTTGCAGATGGTGAGCTTTCATGTTTTGTTATTCTGAGTAGTGTTCTGTGAGTGTGTTTATGTGTGTGTGTGTGTGTGTGTGTCCCACCTCTTCTTTGTCCATTGTTAGGCACTTAGATTGTTTCCATATATAGGTGATTGTAAATAGTGTTTCAAGGAACATAGGGATATATATCTTTTAGTTTCCTATTCTTTGGTAAATACCCAGAAGTAGACTACTTGTATCATATGGTAGTTCTGTTTTTAATTTTTTGAGGAATCTCTATACTGTTTTCCAGAGTTGGCTACATCAATTTACATTTCTACCAACAGTGTATGAGGGTTCCTTTTTCTCCATATCCTCTCCAATACTTGTTACTTGTTGCCTTTTTGATAATGTCCATTCTAACAGGTGTGAGGTAAGAGCTCATTGTGGTTTTGATTTACATTTCCCTAATAATTAGTAATGTTGAACAACGTTTTATATGCCTGTTGTGCATCTGTCTTCTTTGGAAAAATGTCTATTCAGATCCTCTGCTCATTTTTCAGTTGGGTTTTTTGTTGCTTAGTTGTATGAGTTTTTATATATTTTGGATATTAACCTCTTACTGGATACATGGTTTGCAAATGTTTTCTCCCATTCTGTGTATTGTCTTTTTGTTTTGTTGGTGATTTCCTTTGTTGTGCAGAAGCTTTTTAGTTTGATGTAGTCCCATTTTGTTTGTTTTTGCTTTTGTTTTCCTTGCCTGAGGATACATATCCAGAAATATATTGCTAAGAACAATGTCAAAGGGCATAGTGCCTATGTTTTTTTCTATGGGTTTTATGGTTTCAGGTATTTCATTCAATTCCTTAATGTATTTTGCATTGATTTTTGTGTATGGTGTGAGATAGTGGTCTAATTTCATTCTTTTGCATGTGGTTGTGTGGTTTTCCTAACACCATTTGTTTAAGAGACTATTGTTTCTTCATTGTATGTTCTTTGTTCCTAAGCTGTAAATTAATTTTCCACATATGTCTCTTTATTTCTGGACTCTCAATTCTGTTCCATTGATCTATGTGTCTTTTTTTTTTTTCTGCCAGTATCATGCTATTTTTATTACTATAGCTTTGTAATATAATTTGAAATCTGATAGTGTGATACCTCCAGATTTGTTCTTTTTTCTCAGGATTGCTTTGGTTATTCAGGGTCTTTTGTGGTTTCCTATATATTTTAGCATTGTTTGTTCTATTTGTGTGAAAAATGTCATTGGAATTTTGATAGAGATTGCATTAAATCTGTAGATTGATTTAGGTAATATGGACATTTTAGCAATGTTAATTCTTTCAATCCATGAGCATGAAGGAGTATAAAATAATATGAATAGTTATACACCAACAAATTGGACCAGCTAGAAGAAAATGTATATATAGATTTAAAGTAAACAGTGTGATAATTTGATAGGTATACATTGTGAAATTATTTGTCACCAATACAGTTTTATGTAGATCACATTTCAACTGGCAGAGAAATGCTGTGTGGAGAGGTTTATGGCAGAATGTTTGGGGAAGGGAGAGAGATTTTTACAAAGCAAAATTCATAAGACAGTGACTCCAATTTATTCTCCCTTGCCACTCTCAAACCTGTGAGAGCCACTGTTAAGAATTTACTCCTTAAACCCTCAGAAAGACCTGTCAGTTCCTTTCCGTTATACATTTGTATAAGGAAATAGTCTGTAACCCCTTGCCCCATACTGCTGGAAGCACATGGAAAATGATTTAATACTGCTTTTGATATACTACAATGAAATACAAAACACAGATTTTAACTATGTATTATATTTATAACATAATACTGGTCAGCTGTACAGGGTTATGTGAAGTATGCTACTTTACTAAAACACTTTTTTTGTTCATTTTTGAAAATACAAGTTTTGAATGTGAATTCATCTAACAAGTGAACTGGGAATATATTTGAAATGCACAATAGAATAGTATTATGTCTTATTTTTTTAACCAGTGATGAATTTGAAGGATGGGACCCTTCTCTAGAAGCTATTGGAAAAATACAGATAACAGAATAATTGAATATGAATGAATAAGTTAAAAAATGTAGAGTGAGGTGGGATTGCATTTGTGATCCATTTCATAAATGTAAAGCTGACAAGTTGAATCAAAGGAATAGTTCTGCACGATATCTTCTGTTTAAGTTAAAACAGTAGTGGAAGAGAGACCAAAGTCAAATCTAAGTATATAATTTAATACAAGTTGATGAGCCCATTCAAAGATATGTTTAAATATAGTTAGTGATTTAGAAAGAGCCTTATTGTGTTGAGAACATTTTTTATACAAAGTAATTGAATTGCTTTTGATTTAGAAGAGAAAACATAGAGGTAGCCATCAACTTCTACTGCTCTATCCCAAATAGGTTTTTCTGCATTACTCCTAAAGCTTCATATACTCAGATCATTTTACTGATATAAGTCATCAGTAGGATATTTTCTCATCATGGCACTCAGTGAATAACTATGAAGATCATAAAATATACAGTGAAAATATTTTTCATTGTAGAAATAAAAATAAATGTACTTTTTTTCAGAAACATTAAAATAACAACATAGTGTTTTAATTTAATTTATAATTAGTATAAAAAGAGCACTTTTTCTTTCCCTATTAATAGTAACTACTTTTCTTACCAATTCCAGGTTGAACAAATTTTGTATTTCCCATGTTCTTTGAGTGTAGTGCATTCCCATAGACACAACTCTGTTTCAAATCCTTTTTAACTCTCACCTGCACCATTATAGTAACCCTGTACCACACCTTTCTACCTTTTGTATTTCTTTCTTCCCATCAACCTTCAACAATGTTAGCAGATTAATTTTTTGGGAACAGCTCTGATTATGTTGATCAGTTAAGAATAAATTCCTCATTCTGTTAAAACTTTTCTTCAGCATAGCCCCAATTTTTGAACTTCATCTGTATAGACACTATGTTCCACTTAATATAGACTACACAGTATTTTCTAAATATTCTAAACATTTATTGTTCATTTTGTACAGTAAAAATAAACTTCATTTCCCTATCTCCAACTTTAAACTTCTTTGATTATTCTAGATCTTTTTCAATAAAATATTTTCTACTTTCTCCTTTCTTTAAACCCACATAACACAAAACCCTATAGTGTTACATATTTATTGATTATTCCACTAGTTTCTAATATTTCCTTATATATTAGTATATCTACTATCATATAAAAATGCTTCAAGGATATATATTCCTCCACAGAATCCCATCTTTTTCATGTCTGATAAACATAAACTAAATATATATATATATATGTATGTATATAGATAGATAGATAGATAGTATGAGACAAGCTGGTAATACAAACTTTTAATATTTTTTACTTTTTTGTAAAATACTTTTCCAAAAGTGAATTCTTTAAACTGATATTATTCTCATAAGATTCTTGATTTTAAAATAAATAAATTCAAACACCTCCTGAAAATGAATTATTTTATGTAGGGTTTTGCACAAATGAATACTTTTTTTTGGTTTGTTTTTAATTGATTCTTTTATGGTTATTTTAAATACACAGTGTCAGTATAAGTACAATTTAAAATTGTTAGTAATATAAATAATGAATGTTTCTTTTTTCAATTTTTTATTGAAGTATAGTTGATTTAAAATGTGTTTCAGATGTACAGCAAAGTGATTCAGTTTATATATATATATTCTTTTTCAGATCCTTTTCCATTGTAGGTTATAACAAGATACTGAATATAGTTCCCTGTGCTATACAGTAGGTCCTTGTTGTTTATTGGTTTTATATATACTAGTGTGTATCTGTTAATCCCAAACTCCTAATTTATTCCTCACTGCCCCCCTTTCCGCTTTAGTAACCACAAGATTGTTTTCTATGTCTGTGAAATGAATGTTTCTTTGATTTATTTTTTATTCTTTGCAAAACTGCTTTGAGGTTTTAAAATATGTATGCTTGAGTAGTCAAAGCCAGTCTCAAGGCCAGGCCAGATTCACAAGTATGGACAAATAAACACCATGTCTAAATGGGGTAAGTGACAAAGAAAATGTGGCCATTTTTCATTCATACACAATCTAACCACTGATCACAAATTATTTACATTCTTTTCATATGCAAAATATACTCAACCTCCCCAAGATTCCCAAAGCACTCAGGACATTATGACATCAGGCTCAGGCTTAAATTACTGGGTCTTATCATCTAAATTATGACCATGTACAGATGAGGTTCCTTAGTTACAGCTTCTCTTGATTTGAAGATATGTTAATTAAGAGACAGATTTTCTGGTCCATATTCTTCCATATCCAGCATACAGTTTTTAGGCAAGGACTTAAAATGATGTCCATTCAAAAATGGTAAAAATTGACATATATTGGTCACTGGTCCATTGAAGTTCTTGACTACAGCCTGGCACACTTCTCCATTTTCTGGATTAAGGCTTTACCGACTCCCTGAGAGTGAGTCTATGTGGCTTTTGTATTCATTCTTCTGGCATTGTGGCTTCAGACTGTGAGTTATCATTTCTTTTTCATTAGAAATGGTCTATGTTTATATCTGAGAATCTTGTACACTTAAACTAGTCTCTGACTTCATTTCCCATTTTGCAATATGATTATTTCTTAGTTATAACTTTTTATTTTAGTGATTGCATGATTTGAATAACTTAATGAGTTTTGTTTTTATTTACCAACTTTAAAAATGTTATTCTTTATCATCTACCATGAAATATTAAAAAAATTAGGGCAGATGGCATTCACACTACAAAGTTGTAATGAAAAGTATATTTTATAAGTCCTCTAAGTTTTGTCTGTATGAATATTTTTAAAGAACTGGGTTTTAACATTTGTGCTTATGTAAATATTAAATTCTCTGGTACATAATGTTACTAGAATCATATTTTAAAAATCAACCTTTAGACAATTCAGGTTTACCATTAAATTGTGAATCTCCAGATATTTAGTCTACAAACCCTCTTTTCATTTCTTTCTGGCTTCATTTTCCTTATGTGAATTGTACTCCATGCCTTCAAATTTATTTAACTCAATCTTCATACTCTATCTTGGATTAATTCTTCCCATCTTAAGAACCATACCTATGTGAGTAAACCTCATTCATCCTTGAAATTTTGTTGGAATAGAATTCTAAGGTGAATGTGACTTATTTTTCCTATAGAACTTGCAATATATTGCTTCTAGCATTTAAGGATAATTAAATGACTGAAGTCTCATTTTGTTCTTTTTTATGTACCATTTTTCCCTGTAAAATCTTTTATTTTCTCTGTGGTTTATGAATATTATAAGTGTGTGACAAGAATTTTCAAACCTAATGTTTTTTTAATTCTTGAAATCTTTAAAACCACTACAAGAAATGAAAACTCTGACTCGCTCCCCTTAAAGCCATCTGTTCCTGTCATGACTAAGTCCTATATACAGGAGAATAAGTGGTGTCTCATTGGCCTAGAAACATATTATGGTTTACATAAGACTGCATCTGGAAAGACTTCTTGAATGCAAACATATTCCAAGGATCCTGTGAAAAGTGTTAGTGTGTTTTGATGGGTAGCATTTCCTACATAGTTAGTAGCTTAATGAGGATGAGATTAGATCAGCATAGAAATGAATACATTTACTAAATCAGTGATCACATGCCATATACATGAGTCCTTATTGAACCTTCTAGTAACATTATAATCAAAACATCACAGTTTTGATCAGGGCTACTACTTTGATGAACTAGCAATTTCTAGTCATTCTCTAGGACCCATCCAGGTTTTGCATGTGTCAGACCATTGAAGCAGAAATATGATAGGCAATACCACCTTTAGATCCTTGAGAGTGGTACTAATTGTTATATTTCCCCTGAGATAAAATATTGTTTTTGATTTACATTCTTGGTCAGGGAGGGAAAACTTTCAAGGATTTCACTTGGCCTTCCCCCTTATGCCACTCCTTACTCAGAGGCCAAGGGCCTGATGTGCATGTTATTTCAACTTCCAGTTATGTCAGTCCCAACTACACACTTGGTAACAAGAAAAAAGACAGATACATGAGTCCGCAGATTCAGTGGACTTACTATAAGCTGAAATTTAACCAGCATTCCATTTATCACCAAGCCATGTATATACTCACACAAACAGAGGGGTTGTGGTCCTATTTTATGCCTATATTTACCAGTGTCAACTCAGACACTGTGTCCCAATAGTCCTCAAAATATTCATATATTCTTTTTCTCCTAGTTTATAGCAAGATGGTCCTTTGGGAGGGAGCTGCAGAATTATAGTATATACTTAATGTGGTGTCACAGAGCCTTTTATCCTGGGAACCCAGCCACTTCTTGAATCAGTGGCATCTGGAACTGAGTATTGGCTCATATTTGGAAATGGAGGAAGGAATAATGTCTTTTCATTGAACCCATCCCCTCATTCTCTTGCTTCTCCATTAATGCCTTCTTTTATTGTAGGTATTATGTTGTACCCTCATTGAGTGTATCTCTTTTGGTCCTCAGGGTCACTATGTTCTATTAGGCATCTTCATAAATCTCTGAAAGCCAATATTTTTTGGACTATCCCTCTAGCATTGTCAGCCATTATGGTCATTATGGCCCATGGCTTCTGGCGGCTGTGACTCTTCACCTGACCTGGATTCTTTTGAGGTTCCATCATCCCTACCATTATTAATAATTTAAGCTTTGTGATTGTCTCTTCTACTTTGAGATCTGATCTTCAGTGAAGATCCAAGACTGAACTTTTTATAGAAATGTGGAAAATCTATTGCATAAGAAGAAAATGTGACTTTATATAGCTATTTTTCTTCATTAGGTAAAAATGTGCTGTGAAGAAACATCTGAGGATGTTTATCTATGATCATTGATTTTGGTGTCCTATCATATTATCAACACATATTTGTTAAATTATTTAATGTTTAATATGTAGTAAATAACTACACATTTTAATATCTGTAGTACATGAAATAAATTTAGTTAAAAGACAAAGATCAATGCTAGTTTGACACATACTAAATGAGAACATAATTAGGGAGCTTGTCAAATTTTGCTGATCTGCATTCATATAATACCTTTGATTCTAATGAAAAGAATTACTTAGAAATTATATAAAAGTTGCACTTAATGATTTTTAGGTTAAAAACAGTTTCTTAAATTAAATAAATATTAACTGATTTGAAGTTTATACATTTTAATGAATTAACTACATGTATATTCTGTTAGCCTTTCCCATTTCTACACGTTGTATATTCGTTTCATCTCTTAGTCTGTCTTGATATTTCAATTTCTTTTCTTCCCCACACCTTTAAAAAACTATCAGTTACTTTGGGACAATTGAACTTCAGAACCACATCTTCTCAAATGAATCACTGTATAGAATTTTAGATTTCCCTTTTTGCGAAAGAATAACATTGTTACAATAAGTTTACCTTTTTCTTATGAAACCTGAGCATCTTATAAAACACTTACTATAAAATGAATTGAGTTCATTAACATTATATTTTAAATGTTTCCTTTGGAAAGCTCCTTAAAAACAAATGCTTTTGTTGTGGTTCAAAAGGAAAACTGAGCAGCAAAGTTTGAAAAAACTTCTGGTTGAGATTCTTAGTATTGTTTAAATTACTGAAGCATGGAAACTATATTTTATAATAAAATATTATCTTTATGTATCATGCCTAAATCTAGGTGGAAGTCTTAGTGAAGTAATCATATCTCTCATTTATTTGCATGTAAATAATATTTTAGAATCTTTAAAATTGTATTTCCCTAGTGGGCATTTAATACATCTTTATATCCTTTGTTGACGTATTTGGCAAACTGTTCCTAGAAAGTGAAGACTCAAATGTGACCAACTAAGGTTATATTATGAAATATACCAAGACAATCTTCTGCCAGAAATAACTCAATTTCTTTTTAAATTTTCATTAATGAATACAGGAAGATTTTGTCACAAAAACATACCAGAACGATACTGCAATCCTTGTGATTTTTTTTTTTCCAATACGTATAACAGAGTCCCTAATATCTGGAAGTCTTAACTGGTTAGTTACCTATTTGTAATCCCTCAACTGAGAGCTATGAGCACAAATGTAAAAAGTTGGTTTTAAAAGTGGTAATTTTCATGAACCTCTTTCCAAAGTTCTTAAATATAGTCCTTGCATATAAGAAAACTGTTATACTAGTAATCTCCACAGGTAAAGCTTAGACTATTCCAACCACATAAAATAAAGTGCATCAAACAAATACCTTTTGCTTTCTAACCATAGCCTTAGAACTAGATAAAGCTGACATTGAAATCCAGAATAACTCATTCCATTTCTGGGACCTCGGGTATAATTAGCATTTCTCATATCACTGGTCATCTACAGAGTTAGAATAATTGCACCACTTTTCATGGCTCTTGTGTGATTGAGATAATAAATGCAAAGGCTCTTCACTGTAGGCCCTCAAATGGTTTGCTTTTGATTCAAGTACTTTTGTCTATATCATTAAAATAAAATACTTACATCATATAAGTAATTACCTGGATGCATGGCCCAAGAAATGATGAATTTGTGTTTCAAAATGTTAAAGGATATCAATGTTTGAAATATAAACATTCAAAAATTATATTAGTGTAAACTTGTTAGAAAAGATGTTATTTTCTGATTCTGTGTTATACCTAAGAAAGCCCAAAATGAGGAGCTTAAAAGACTGAGGGCAGTCAAGTTATATTTAGCTCTTATAGCTGATTTCAAATGCACACTGATTGCAGGAACAACAAAAATAATTCCTGCAGTTAAATGGTTATCCTAACTTGATAAGTACCTGTATACATTTAGCTGGATTCAAGGTTCTAGAATAGATTATAGAAACTTAACTGTAAATGAGCAGCTAAAAATTGTGTATTTACAATCAACATCTCTTCTAAATGATGGAGAGGAAAGAAAATATATTATTTACCTTTTTCTAAATTTCTTTTTTTCCAATGTGCTTTGCATACTGTTTATATGAGTCCACAGCACTGTGCAACTGAAATTATATTTTCTATCATTGTTTTGAAAAAATAAAGAACTCTCTAAGTAAATTTTGTGATTAATATTTCCATCAGCAAGAGTCTGAGTGAATCAAACATCTTTATTTTGTAGTCATCAAAGATATACATACATATAATAAACATATATACATATATATGAAAGAGAAAGGGGGGAGATTAAAGCTAACAGGCTAATTGGGCATTTCTTTGTAGTATGTAGCTTCCTGAAAAAAAAATGCTTGCAAATCATCATACACATTTGTTAGTTGTATTCTTTCATGAAGAAAATAAATTTGGGAGCTGAATGGTTGAATGGTGCTTTTAAAGTGCACCAAGGAAAAGACATGGCACAGAAGTGCCTCTCTCAAAGTAACTTTAAATGAAAAAATATTCAGTGAATTTAGGCTTATTACTATGTTTCTGAATCTATATTATTATTTGATAGCGATCTTTGGTTTCTGGTTTCTCCCTGGATTTTGACTTTTATTACCTTCTTGCTAGCTTCTTTGTCTACCTCTATCCCTCGCTCCAGGAACTATAGTCTATTTATGGGTGCTTAGTATTGAATTTATTTATCTTTCTCTTGTATATTTGTTCCATTTTTTCTACAAGGAATAAATCCATATCTTCAGGGATAACAGAAAACATCAAGTGTTTTTGTCTCTCTTTTGGCACAGCATCTTTCCTACTTCACCAAGAATCATACTGTTCAAATTAGGATTCAGAATATGAAAGAAAATATGTCGCTGAGGTATAAAGCCACAACATTCCTAAATGTTAGGAAATTTTTACACATTTCTTTAATAGTATAGTTCAATGGGAAGTCTAAGATAGATCCAAGGTACCATTTTCAGTTAGTGGCCTAAGTGGTACATAATGCAACCTCAGTAACTCATAGATGAGGATTGGTCAAATTCATATTTTGACCGTTCACCCAGAAAGATGTGTGGCCATGTGTATGTATGACCATGAGGAAATATAATACTTTTAATAGAGATGCCTTGGAAGTAGCTGTATGACCCAGAGAAGTGATGCAAAATTGATGGACAGATAAATTGATGAAAACTAGAAGGTTGGTAGATGGACATAGATAAAGGAGAAAGAAAGAAGACAAAAAAGGGCGTGGTGGGGAGGAACAAAGGAGAAGGTTGTGGAGGTGGGTTTCAAAGAACTTCCATCAAACTACATTCTTTCCTTTTGCCCCTTGTTGGAATCACTTATTTGTAATGATCTTTCTCCTATTGTGGTTAACTGGCTTTGGCTTTCATTTCCTAGGCCAAGAATTGAATATATCACAATTTCCTTAAAGTCCCAAGATCCCAATTTCATCTTTACTCACTTGCAAATATGATGATTCAAGCCAGTAACACCCTCTACAATTTTTCTAGAATTTTAAAATAGTGACTTTGTTTAAAGAGGATATAGTAAAAATAGTGATACCTAGTACATTTTTGTTAACATACATAGAATGTGAGGAGGTAATTAAGATGCTGATTTAGTCTACTCTGATATCTTTAGCTCATTTTGCCTTTAGTTTCAATTTGACTGTTATGTTCTCAGAATTAGATTCATGGAGCAATGGAACAAAATAGATAAAATAAATAATAAAATCATGTGTGTCTCAGGATTTATATTATGATAAATGATATACTTCAGTTTAGTGATAAACTTCAGTTTAGTGAAAAAAAAGCTATTTCATAAATTGCCTTTTTTCAGTTGGCTTTAAGTGAAGCAGAATTTATTAGCAGAGGAGTTGTTATTGGAACTCAGGCAAGTCTGATTCTAAACTTTTTCCACTTTAAAATCCTGCCTCTTTCCAAAATAAATTCAATGAATGTTTTTGCTCTTTATTTTTAAGACAATTTTGGAGAAAATTTATTAGATTTCAAAAATTAAAATAACCCACATATAGTTGATGTGAACATGTATTTTCTTTCCAGTTCCTTGTCTTTACATATCCAGATATTTTTATTTTATGAAATTGAGCCCATAGATACATAATTGTTTTTATATTTTAACTCAGCATCCTACTTTGAATGCTTTTTCCTTAAAGTGACAATTTTTTTGAGTTCTTATTTAATTTATATCATTTCTCTTCAAAATTTGATACAATTTATCGCTCTCAGTATGAGCTATATTATAAAACAATTCTGTCTTGGTTTTCCATCTACCATTTTGAATGTTTATTTTCATTCACTTTTGCATTCTCCTCCATCCATTTAAGTATTGTAGTTCTTCAGGGGTTCATGTTTATTTCTCTGTTCGTTTTACTCTAGAATCTCACCTCAAGGACTTCATCAAGCATTATGTCTTTAATTACCTCTTACATGTTAAATAAATGCTAAAACTGCCTACTGAGTAGCTCCATATAGATCTTCTGTATACTTGTCCAAAACTTCTCAGGTTTCCAAAAACAATTATCATTCTCCTTACATTTTCTCATTGCCTTCTGGATTTCCTGCCTTCCCAAATTTCCATTCTTGCCATCTCTATTCTTCTTTGTTCCAGTCTTATTACTATTTCTATTCAAGTTCCCTGTATTTTTATACCTCTATGTATTTGAAACCGAAATGTTCCACTCCCACCAACTTTTTACCTAATTAGCTTATTATTACTCTGACAACAAGTGCTTAAGGCAAATTTCTCTAATCAGTAGACCCTGAACTGAATATGATCATACTCCAAGATTTGAGTTAAAAGTTGATCTTTTCTGCTCAGATAACAGGCTGCCCTTACATTTATCTTAGGGATTACACTACTTAGCAAATATCATGGATTTATAATATATTATCTAAGGTGGTACCTTCATCATCTAAAACTGTACTTGGCAGAGAGTATAAATACATAATCTTTTTATCTTTAAGGAGATCAATGAATACTGTCTTATTTTCACTAATCAGAAATGTCTTATTCAGAAATTAGTATAATTTTTAAACTACTGGTAGAAATGTTGAACAATGACCGTTTTGATTTTAAACTTACCTTGTCAATTGCTCTTCAAAATTCTGTTGGGTTGTAGCTATTAACCCATTAGAGCAGACTCCTTGTAAATAAATTCATGTGTGTATTATTTGCACCAAAATATTTGGAGAAGGTCATTGGGAAGTTTCTGCAGTCAAAATCAGACATTTCATGAGCTCATTATTCAGATATTTTAGTTGTCATGGTGCTAACTATCACTCTTTGCTTGACCATGTTTCAGCAGTAGAAGACGAGTAACTTAATCACACGTCTTTGTATGCCAAGGCATGCTCAGAAATGCTTCCTAAGAAAAATCTCGACTTTGTTTGCAATAATATTTATGTTTTATTTACTATTAGTTCCAACAGTTTGGTGGAAACATTGAGAGGTTTTAGAGCAGGTAGCCTAGTGTGGATATTAGAAATTAGCGCTTAGCCAAAGAGGTACTCTTCTACTTCCAGTCTGTGGTGGAGAAACATTCTTGGGGCAGGCTCTAACAAAAGAAATTAATCAAAGTCATCACTTAAACAAATCAATATCAGGAAGAAGATGGTAAGCAACTGTGTTCCATTTTCCACTGAGTGCTAGAAAAGATTAATTTATAGCACAAAGCATTTGAGGTCATCATAAGGAAGCAGTTGTTTATCAATCTGTATAATAATTATAACAAGAAAGATTATGGTACAGATAGAAGTATTGGTGTTTTTAAAAATGGAGCTATCTTAACAGTAGGCTTTCAGTTTAGTTTCAAAGGAAATGAATAGATAAAATAATCACTTTAATTTTTTAAATGAATGATTCAACATTCATAGACTTCTACATTTAGGCTTGCAATTAAATATTGCATGTGGAGTGGCATAAAACTTTTAAGTCATTAAAAGTTATTTATTTCTATTAAATTAATAATTCAATTATATTCACATCCATTCAGCATAAACCTTTTGTTGTATTTGCTTAGAACAGCATTGTATTGGGCAGTATCTACTCATCTTTAATATACAACACCTAAATTTTAGTAACATTTTTGTCACAGCACCTTTACATTTTTCTGACTCTTTGTCGGCATCTATAATAACATAAAAGTGGACTATATAATTATTAAATTCTTTTTTTAGCACTAGGATTCTAATTTATGTAAATAAATTTTCCCACATGCCAGTACAATTTTTAAGAAACCTCTCATTAACTTACATTTCAAAGTGTTTAAGAGTAAGAAATGTATATCTCATTTATTCCTGATGACAAATCAGTAAGGCACAGGCATTATTATCTCACTTGGCAGGTGAATAAAAAATGCTCAGTAGGGTTAAAAAAAACTTGCTCTAAGTCAAGCAAGTAGTAAGAAAAAGAATCAGAATCTGGAGTCAAGAAATTTGAAACACATTCATTTTTCAGTTTATAAAACAAAACTCAATGCTTTTTAAAAATTCTGTGATTTTATTTTACTCTAACATTTTTCATTTTAATTCTTATATGAGCATCTCCTAAACAATTTGTTATTATTATTAATTTTCTAAATTAGTAATTTCATGTGGTAGAACTTTCTGTAGTTTATAAGTATTGTAAAGTGTCTGGAAGCTGCACGATTTCTAATTATCTTATAAATTGCTCATCATGCTCATTAATAATCCCTCATATATTATTCATAAGGGTATATCTTAAGAAGTCCAAGGAAACCTTGGTATAGCCCCCGGCTTTTCACTTTTTAACTCCCAACACTGGGTTTCTTGTATATAGAAAGTTTTTCTTGCATGTGCAGAACAAACCAGCATTTTCAGTACACACAATTCCCCCAGTCTCTGCATAAATGCTTATAGAAAAATAGTTGCTAAATTCAATGTCCTTTGCAGTTAAAAAGTGTTACTTTTTATTGTTGTTCCTCCAGAGTACTTGAATTAAAAAAATGAATTTCAGTGTTTTCCTGAAGGGATGAGAAATTTTCATCCATGTCAGTGTATAAACTTGTACAAGTCGTCAAAGCAAGTGAGAAATTTCTTAACGTAATTATGGAAAATAGCCTGTTGCCTAAGAATCAATACAAATTACTGTTTGAAACATTCTCTCAATCACAGATATCCTTGATTGCTACAAATGAGAAAAGTTCATTGTTAAATGTCAGAGAATCAATGTTAAAGGTTTGTTTTTTTAAAATGGAAATTCTAAATACTTATGAAAATTCAAGAAAAGAAAAAGTATATCAACTTTGAGACTAAACTGAGTTAATTTATGAATATATGTATTTTAACGATATTATGTAAAAATGTCAGTTAAAAATTGATTCATAAGAAAAATATACTATTATATTAAATGTATTTTATTTTTAAATATAATACTATTATATTAAATGTATAATACTATTATATTAAATGTATTTTCAAACTCTGTACATTTAAATTAGACTAATATGTGTATCTAAATACCATTTTGCCTTGGTTAGGTAAAACTTTGACCCTGCGAATCAGCATGAGTTTTTTAACTAAAAGGTAAAAATGATATGGGCTCTTTTTTTTTTAATATTCTATCTGTCCCCAAAATTAGTCTTTAAGGTGTTTTTTGGGGAAGAGAGCACAAATAATATTTGTAAAATCAAACAACTTGTAAAAAATAATGTATTAGTAGTACATAAATTAGTACAGTAAAACATACAATTATGATTGATTTACATAATTAGCCAGATGGGAATTAATATGTTGATATTCATGTTGCATGGTGTATTTAATAGCAATATGTATATTATAGAAAGATAAAAAAATAAATTTTAAAAGGAATGTATTGAGATATTTTGAATTATACTATATTTTCACAAAGACATTTATCTTAATTGCTAGATCCCATATTTTGAGTCTACAGTAAATAAATCCATAAAACAGCAATGTGATTTCTTGAACTATTTTTTAGTTTTATTAGCCACAGTTGACCATGATAATGAATGTTTTAATAATCTAATATGTATCTTGTATATGTAAAATCATATTAATGCCTGAGAAGGCATTTCAAATTAAACCACAAATTATTGTACTTACAAGAAAGCATGCCTAGATTATCACTCATAATTAAACCAAGTGAATATGTATCATGTATGCATTTTGTGCAGTTGTTTGCAGATCTTTAAAATCAATATTTTTAATCTAGCTTAATAGTATTTCAAGCAGTCTACCTCAAATCTTGAATAATAAATAATTTGTGGTTTTCCCATATACCACATTTTTATTTTAGAACACAAGCAATCTTGCTGAGGTGCTTAAAGTCATATGGAATGTAAAGCCACAAAATATGTCAATTTTTAATTAAATATACAAAATGACCACTGATATTTCAGAAAAAGTGAGGGTATGAATTTCAAACTAGGTCAAATTTCAGAATGTTGTCTCACTGTGTACTGAAAACAACACATATATATCATTCTATTATAAGATATATTTTTGAACACTTCAGTGACCATCAATTCTTTAGAAATTATACAAGATATGTATAATTAAAATTATGAAAAATGCCCTTTAAAATTGAGAATTTTCTTTGGGTTGCAAATTACTTTGTAAGGATGTATTTTCCTGACAACTCTTAGTAAAGTTAGTTTTTTCTTTTGTTTTTGTTTTTCCTAATCTGAGATTTGCTAGAATAATTTAAGGGATCTTACAGTTTAAAAACACTAAAATTCTCTTTTGGAAGGAGCATACTAACATTAATTAAATTCTAGAGCTCAACTTGGGAAATAAAGTATGCTCTTTAATAAACAAAAATAATGCCTATAAATGCATGTATTTGGTGGTTGTTTCAGTTCATTACACAGCAAATTGGGCTCCTTATTTTCAGCAGTATTTCCATCAGACAGCACTAGCTCCAGGTTGTACTGATATGTGAGCTTTTGTATTGTGAGTCTTAATAAGCATTATTCACTTTGCCAACAGAATATCTTACAAGCTCATAAAATATGCATTTTTCAAAAGTGAATAGATTGCACTATCTCTGTGGTTTCTTTTTCAAATTGTGGATAGCCGGAGGCTCAGGAAATACAGGGATGACATTGGTCTGCTATACTTTAGACAGCGTGAGATATTTTCAAAATGAGCAAATGTCAATGGATCGAATTAAGGTGAAAAGAAAAAGGAAAACAATATTACCAAATACAGTATAATTCATTTTTGTAATATATGTTTGCATCAAAGATGTTTGTTGCATGAAATACTATAGAAGAATAAAAATTCTTCTGCCTACAAAATTTTTACAATATGCCTCCCAAGAGATCCCCACATCTAGTTCTTTTGCATGATGAAAGGGAAACAACTCTTTGTGCCTATACTAAAAAAACATGATGAAGATAGTTAGCTACTCATATATCCTGAAAAGTGAATGAACAATGGAGCTCTAAGCCTGATATTATAGGAGCAAAGTGGCATCGCGTTGGGGGGCTTCCAATCTGTGGCTATACATTAGCACACATTAGCATTTATGAGCCACTGTGGTAACATTTCCTGTGTCAGAAGAGTTCATTTACTAAATAGACTGAACTGAAAGAGCAAATGCATATCCCAAATGTAAGCTGGTATTCCCTTCTCACAATTAGGACCAAGCTCAGTTTAAACACATTTCAACTACTTGTAATCTACTTTTAATGTTGCGTGGTTTTCTTCTTTTAAGAACATTCATCTTCATCACCTCAATGTAACATTTTTATTTCAGCAAAATAGTTTTTAAAAATCACATTTTGAGCATAATCAAGAATGTTCAGGTGTTTTCAAATAGTGCAGATTTCTGAAAGTAATATTCCAGTAGCAATTAATAGAGCATGAAATGTTACAAATTGGAAAAGTTTTGTAGAAGCTTACAAATTTCAGGATAAATTCTCTTTGAATAATGACAAAATGTGTTTAATGATACTTTCAGTTTTTCATCTCCACTATATAAAAGAGAAAATTGAATCTCAACACTCTCCAGTAATCTTGAGACATAATATTTTATCATCATTTACTAAACAGGAACATAGTTCCTGGTTTTGCCCTAATTTTTGATAGACTAAATCCAAACAAGGTACACTTTTAGCCCAAGTATATAAATCTGTTTCTTGTTAAATGCTTACCTCTATAATAACAAGAGAAGGTAGAAACTATCTTAAGTGCATTCCTTGGCAACCAATTATCTAAAAATATAGAAAAACATTTTTTTCAATAGTTTCATCTATTACTTTGAATTGCTGTCTGCCTTAATATTTTATTTCAATGTGAACAAATTTTGAGCACATCAAAATGCTAATCAATTGTCAGAATAATACAGTATTCCATGAAGAATTTTCCTCTTCGGGGACAAACAGTAGGATCACCTTACATAACCTAGAATAATATTCCTCTTAATTGGCAGAGTGTGTCAGTCATTTCCTGGTGTTTTCTTACTGGTAATAACTAACTTTTGTGGATATTTCATTTGATCACTGAGCTTTTCATGTGTATGTTTTTTATATTTAAATGATATAGCTATAATTGTTTTTCAAAATGGATGTGGCTCTATTAACCCATTTGGAAAGAATTGTAAGGTTGATTGATGATTTGAGTGGTCTTATAATTCCTCCCTCCTAAACATGTATAATCAACTAGATGCTAAAAACATGAACACTAGTGGCTCTGAGTGGTTTGATTTTATATTTGGAATATTTCTCTGAGTGGCAAGCATAGAACTTGTTCGATGAATTAGTATTTAAAATGTGAAGATGTTTCATAATTTATGCCATTTAACTTTTGCTGCTATTAATAATTATATTCTCCTTATATTAATTAGGTGATGTGCTTATTGTTTTTCTGAACATTAAACATGCTTAATGAAGAAAAACATGAAAAAATAAAATCAAAAATTAAGATTCATAATCCTCTTACCACTTCAGTATTCTTTTTTTGCATATGTATTTTTAATATCCATGTATTTCATATGTGCAATTTTTACATAACAAGAGAATTTGTGAAGACATTAAATATTTTCATATAACATATATTATTATATTGATAATATTAATATAATAGTAATTATAGTATTATAGTACTTTATCACATACATATAATTTGTTAGCAATTCTGCTATTATTGAATATATAAGTGGTTTGTAATTATTTTATTATAAATAAGCCTGTGATGATCATATTTGTCCCTGTATCTTGGTATGCATGCTTGCCTTTAAAAATAAATTCATTATCATATGGCTTTTATTCCTTGATTGTTAATATGGTGTATCACATTGATTGATTTGCATATATTGAAGAATGCTTGCATTCCTGGCATAAATCTCACTTGATCATGGTATGATCCTTTTAATATGTTGTTGGATTCTGTTTGCTAGTATTCAGGATTTTTGCACCTATGTTCATCAGTGATATTGTTCTGTAATTTTCTTTTTTTGTAATCTTTTTCTGGTTTTGGTATCAGGTTGATGGTGGCTTCGTAGAATGAATTTGGGAGTGTTCCTCCCTCTGCAATTTTTTGGAAGAGTTCGAGAAGGATCAGTGTTAGCTGTTCTCTAAATGTTTGCTAGAATTCACCTGTGAAGCCATCTGGTCATGGACTTTTGTTTGTTGGAAGATTTTTATTTACAGTTTCAATTTCATTACTTGTGATAGGTCTGTTTATATTTTCTAATTCTTTCTGGTTCAGTCTTAGAAAATTGTACCTTTCCAAGAATTTGTCCATTTCTTTATGGTTGTTCATTTTACTGGCATATACTTGTTTGTAGTAGTCTCTTATAATTCTTTGTATTTCGGCAGTGTCAGTTATCATCTCAATAGATGCAGAAAAAGCTTTTGACAAAATTCAACACTCATTTATGATAAAAACTCTCTGGAAAATGGACATAGAGGGAACCTACCTCAACATAATAAAGGCCATATATGACAAACCCATAGCAAGCATCATACTCAATGGTGAAAAACTGAAAGCCTTTCCACTAAGATCAGGAACAAGACAAGGATGTCCACTCTCACCACTCTTATTCAACATAGTTTTGGAAGTCCTAGCCATGGCAATCAGAGAAGAAAAAGAAATAAAAGGAATACAAATGGGAAAAGAATGATGTCACTGTTTGCAGATGACATGACAGTATACATAGAAAATCCTAACAATGCCATCAGAAAACTACTAGAACTAATCAATGAATTTGGTAAGACTGCAGGTTACAAAATCAGTGCACAGAAATCTCTGGCATTCCTATACACTAACAACAAAAAATCAGAAATAGACATTAAGGAAACAATCCCATTTACCATCACAACAAAAAGAATAAGATACCTAGGAATAAATCTACCTAAGGAGGCGAGAAAGACCAGAAAACTATAAAACACTGATAAAGGAAGTCAAAGATGACATAAACAGATGGAGAAATATACCATGTTCTTGGATTGGAAGAATCAATATTGTAAAAATGACTGTACTACCCAAAGCAATCTAGAGATTCAGTGCAATCCCTGTCAAACTACCAATGGCATTCTTCACAGAATTAGAACAAAAAATTTTACAATTTGCATGGAAACACAAAATACCCCAAATAGCCAAAGCAATCTTGAGAAAGAAAAACAGAGCTGGAGGAATCAGGCTCCCGACTTCAAACTATACTACAAAGTGACAGTAATCAAGACAGTATGGTACTTGCACAAAACAGAAATATAGATCAATGGAACAGGATAGAAAGCCCAGAGATAAACCCACACACATATAGTCACCTTGTCTTTGATAAAGGAGGCAAGAATATACAATGGAGAAAAGACAGCCTCTTCAATAAGTGGTGCTGGGAAAACTGGACAGCTACATGTAAAAGAATGAAATTAGATCACTACATAACACCATGCACAAAAATAAACTCCAAATGGATTAAAGACCTCAATGTAAGGCCAGAAACTGTCAAACTCTTAGAGGAAAACATAGGAAAAACACTCTGATATAAACCACAACAAAATCTTTTTAGACCCACCTCCTAGAGAAATGGAAATAAAAACAAAATTAAACAAATGGGACCTAATGAAACTTAAAAGTTTTGCACACCAAAGGAAACCATAAAAAAAGACAAAAAGACAACCCTCAGAATGGGAGAAAATATTTGCAAATGAAACAATGGACAAATGATTAATCTCCAAAATACACAGCTCATGGAGCTCAATATCGAAAAAATAAACTACCCAATTAAAAAATGGGTGGAAGGCTTAAACAGACATTTCACCAAAGTAGACATACAGATGACCAAGAGGCACATGAAAAGATGCTCATCACTAATTATTAAAGAAATGCAAATCAAAACTGCAATGAGGTATCACCTCATACCAGTCAGAATGGCCATTATCAAAAAATCTAGAAGTAATAAATGCTGGAGAGGGTATGGAGAAAAGGGAACCCTCCTACACTGTTGGTGGGAATGTAAATTGATACAGCCATTATGGAGAACAGTATGGGGTTTCCTTAAAAAACTAAAAATAGAACTAATATATGACCCAGTAATCCCACTACTGGGCATATACTCTAAGAAAACTGTAATTCCAAAAGTGACATGTACCACAATGTTCATTGCAGCACTTTTTACAACAGCCAGGTCATGAAAGCAACCTAAATTTCCATCAATGGATGAAGGGATAAAGAAGATGTAGCACATATATACAATGGAATATTACTCAGCCATAAAAAGAAACAAAATTGAGTTATTTGTAGTGAAGTAGATGGACTTAGAGTCTGTCATACAGAGTGAAGTAAGTCAGAAAGAGAAATATACCATATCCTAACACATATATATGAAATCTAAAAAAAATGGTACTGATGAACATAGTGGCAGGGCAGGACTGAAGAGGCAGACATAGAGAATGGACTTGAGGACACAGGAGCAGGGACTGGAAGGGAAGCTGGAGCAAAGTGAGAGTAGCATTGACATATAGACACTACCAAATGTAAAATAGATAGCTAGTGGGAAGCAGCAGCATAGCACAGGGAGATCAGCTTGGTGCTTTGTGTTGACCTAGAGGGGTGGGATAGGGAGGGTGGGAGGGAGTCTCAAGAGGGAGGGGATATGGGGATATATATATGCATATGGCTGATTCACTTTGTACAACAGAAACTAACACAGCATTGTGAAGCAATTATACTCCAATAAAGATGTATAAAAATAATAAATAAAAACTAAATACCATCCTTTAAAAAATTTATTAAAGAGGCATTGAAAACAAAAAGAACTATTCATTACGAAGTTAAAACTGCTGGCTCAAAATTTTTGGAGCTTTATGCTCTGCATGCATGATCATACTATTTTTACCAAGCCCATTCCTATTTACAGCCCCTCTGTAAGTTCATGGAAAGAACTGCTTGCTATTGTGCAACTTTATAACAAATAAAATTTGTTTTAATACTTGCTATGTTGATAAAAATTATGTCTTTTGATTTTTAATGAAACTGAATATTATGCATACTGTTTACTAACCATTTTACTTTCCTAACTGTGATTGTCTTCATATAATTTGCTATTCTTTTTATGTTAGACTTTCAATTTGTATATCTTTCTAATAACAACATTTTTAATTTGTCCATTTGTGAAAATACTTTTGTATTTTCTCTTTAATTTTTAATATTTTCATAGATGTTTCCAATGTGCATTTGCTTAGTGATGCATTAGTTTAATTGTGGATTTTCCAATTTCTTTTATAATTTTCTTCCTAGCATTATCAACTTATTTAAATTTTCTCCTTATGCTTTTATTTGTTTATTCAGCTAATATTGAGTGTCTATTATGTTAGGCAATGTGCTAGACACTGGAGACAGAACATAGCCTTAAGGATCTTATGATTTATTAATGGAAAAAAGGAAAACAGAGAAAATAGAGAATAGTAGTAAAACGTAAAGTAGTAGTAGAAATAGTAATGTGAAAATTATGATGACATATATGAACAGAGTGGAAATGGGAACACACAGGACATTTACTTGAAATTGGAGAGAGTAAGAACACTTCTTAGAGGAAATGATCCTTGCAAATGCTGAATTCTGAGTAGAAATTAGCCTGGAGATAAGAGAAAAGACAGGCTTTCAAGGCAGATAGAACTATGTGTAAGTGTATCCAAAGCTGCACAGTCTGTCGAAATCTGATGTTGGGATTCCTGTGGGAGAGAGAGGTATAGAAGACAGTGAGAATGAGGAAGGCCAGGTTCTAAAGGGCATAGCATGCCAACAGTGGAGCTTGCACTTTATCTTGAAGACAATGAGACCATCACTCAGGCTTCAGTGTGGAAACAACATCAGGGAGCAATGACTAGTAGCAGGATGACCAGTTAGAAGTGTGTCAGAGCTCAGACTTTAGCATTATAAATGTCTTTTTACACAGATTAACCCATCAGAGTCTCAGTTTCCTTATCTAAAATGGGGATAATAATACCTACTCTGAAATTTTATTATTAAATATTTTAAAAGAATTCAAATTAGTCAGGTGTAAAATAGGCACCAAATAAATGGAATAAATTAATATGGATTAAGGGATTAAATATACATTAAAATTTCAATGTTTGAGGAAAATATTAAAATTTCTACTTTATATACATTGTTTGATAATTTTATGGTATCCTAAGTACTATTTATAATCTGACATCTGGAAATACCAGCCTAGAAGCCTCACAAAGTCAACATGGGCCACCTTACATCATTTTATGTAATCTTATACAGAGATTTCCCCCCCACCCCTGCCCCCATTATACTTCCATCTCATCACAGAAGAACCAGAGAGCCATCCTGGAAAATGAATTCACTCATTTTCACATTCTCATAAGCAAATAAGCATTGTCTTGTCTATTGTAATTCTAACCTATTTTTTTTTTAATGTATTTGTTTTCTGTTCATTGGAAACTTTTTTTTTCTCCATCTGGATGCTTGTAGTTTATCTAAGTTTTGGAAAGTGAAAACTTTAACAAAATCATGTTTCTGATTTTAATTAATATCAGTGGTACTGCTGCATCCCTTCATTGTAAAGTCTCATGCTTATTCTGCATAGGAATCTCCTGTTTCTATTGCTTTGATTTTTGCTTCTCTGGCTGTTCTCTTCTCACTCAGAATTGCTGTTTTGTGAATTTTGGATTGTATAATTCCATATCTGCTTTATCTTTGTTAAGTATATTAATATTTTTCTGGTTTTCCATCCTCAGGATTCTAAAATAATTTTTTAACACTGACTTGTCTGTCAAATATTAGCCAGTGTGTCACTTAACTGTCTATTGCATTGTACACTATGTCTTTCACCAGAAACTGCACATTTCTGATTCAAGATCACTTGGGAAAATATATCACAAAACTTGTAATTAATATAATCTTTTTCTTTACATTTTCCTTCTGTTTCAAGAAGGAATTTGTTGCTTTGCTTTCTTAGCATAGTACACTTCCTTTGAACTTTTATTTTTTTCACATGTCTACTGATGTTTAGAGAAAGTGGTCTATGTTTGTACATTATTAAGATTGTAATTAATTCTATGTGAATTTATTCAAAATACTTATTCTCCAAAAGTGGCAACCACAGTTTATCTAATTTTACTTTGTTCCATCAAGATTTTCTTGCCCATGGGACATAAAGCATGAAAAACTAGGAAGCCTGTTCTGCAAACGCCATTTATTTTGCTGGCTTCTTGGGTGTTTTCTTTTAGATATTTTATGTAAAGTAACTTAAGAGCCATTCCCAAATAATTCTTGGGAGTGATTTGTTCCTCCAGATTTTCCCATGTGCTACCTTTACCAACAGTTTTAGGTCCCTCAGGCCAAAATAACAATTTGTGGCAGAAGGTAGAGAAGTAGATACAGAGAAAATAATTTCATGGTTGGTGAAACCTCTTTTATGCTAAGACATTTGGTGGCTTGCTTGTTTGGAGCAGCATAAAAGTAGCTGTGGAATGTTCTTCTTTTCTTCATTATTATTATTGTTGTTGTTACATTTTTCAGTGTCTTGTTTCATTTAAATTGTGTTCACAAAACTAATGAGCATGGTGGCTTTTTGTTTAACAGCTTTATTGGATTATAATATTTAACACAATATTCTCTGCACATACTTTAGTTGTAAAATTTGATGTTTTGAAATATGTATACACCGTGAAATCATCAATACAAATCAAGATAGTAAACACATCCATTACTCCCAAAAGTTTCCTCATATCCCTTTGTTTTCCCTCTCACTCTTCCTGCTATCCTCCCTCCTTTTCAGCCCTAGGTGACCACCCATCTGCTTTCTGTCACTGTACATTAGTGTGCATTTTCTAGAGTTTAATATACTTGGAATCACATAGTATGTCCCTTCTTTTTTCTTTTTTGGCCTGGCTTCTTTGACTCAGCATAATTATTTTGAGATTTATCCATGTTTCATATATCAATAGTTCATTCATATTTTTGCTATATTTTGTTGCGATATCTATATATAGAGATAGATAAATAGATATATCACAATTAGATTATCCAATCACACATAGATTGACATTTTGGTTGTTTCCAGTTAGGGGCTATTGCAAATAACATTGCAGTGAACAATCATGTACAAGTCTTTGTATAGACATATGCTTTAATTTGTCTTGGAGAACTACCTATATATGGTATCACATGGATTACATGATAGACATATGTTTAAAATTTAAGAAACTGCCAGATTTTTCCACTGTGGTAATATCATTTTTATATTTCCACTCCAATGTATGAGAATTGCTGTTGCTCCTCAGCCTTGCCAACACTTGCAATAGTCAGTCTTTTAAAAGATGATCTAGTAGATATTTACTATTAACCATTGTGATTTTAATTTATATTTTCCTAATGACTAACAATATCGAGTATATTTTGAGCTTTATTTGCCATCTGTAAATGCTCTTTCATAAATTGTTCAAATATTTTGACCACTTTTACTTGAGTTTTCTTCTTATTGAGTTTTGGGAGTACCCTGTATATTTTTGATACAAGTTCTGCTAAGATAAATAATCTATCTGTTAAGATAATTAATTATAAATGATAATTTCCCAATCTTTATTTTGAAGAGCAGTATTTTTAATTTTCATGAAGTCAAATTATCAAATTTTCTCATACGGATCACGTTTTTGATTACATAGCTAAGAATTCTTTGGCCAAGACAAGGCCAAAAGGTTCTCTTCTAGAAGTTTTATACCATTAGATTTTACATTTGGATCTATGATCCCTTTAAAATTAGTATTTGTATCTAGTGCAAGGTATGTATCAAATTTTATTTATGCATGGATGTCCAATTATTCCAGCACTAATTGTTGGAAAGACTATCCTTTCTCCACTGAATTGCCTTCACACTTTTTTCAAAATCATTTGTTCTTATATGTATATGTCTATTTCTGGACTCTAATTGTTCTATTGATATATTCATCTCTATAGATTAGTCCTGTCTATGTTATCTCTAAAATTAAATTATTCTCTTTTAAATATGTAATTAAAGTCATTGTACAGTTTCTACCAATTCATCAATAAGTGCAACCATTACGATTATTATAACATAAAATTGAAATTTTAATATTAGAAATAATAGTGTTTGTGGCAACACTATTGTTGTGGCAAAGTAACAACACTATTGTTGTGGCAAAGTAACAACAACTTTGAAGCATTGAAACAACTATGTTTGTTATAAGTCTGGATACTCAAGTTGTTTTCCTCCCTATGATTTTCCACGTAATTTCTAGTTCATACAAAATTCAGAAGCTCTCATTCTTCCGAGCAGTTTTATTTGTGTTTTACTGAACATGGACTCTAAAAGATTTTCCATTGATTTCTAAATGATTTTACTCTCATAGAAGATACTTAATGGCTATGGCCTTGTGCTTTCTTGGGAGACCTTTCCTCACCTTATGTACCTTGTTGTTCACTTAGATCTGAATCTGCTGGTTTTTAAATGTGTTCTAATCATAGCCTTCAGACAATGTGAGCAAAAATGTCTGGTAATTAAGCTCCTCAATGGGAAGTAAGTTCCATGCTGAACTTCCAAATGACTACCCTGTTATAGTTTTGTAAAGCTTGCTTGAAATAATACCTCAGTAAGCACTTCTTTGAACTATTTTTATTTACAAAGATTTAAATTTACTTTAAAAATACTAAGTATATTTTGAATCTCACCATGTTAAAACATTCAGTTTCGATAGTTGGGGGCTAAAGTTAATACTTTTTATTGTGATATTTTACACATATGGTAAATGGCTGCATGACAGTATAAAAACAGTAATATATTTCCCATAAGAAAAGACAAGAAATAATCATTACCTTTGATTTCTTCCATATGCTGGTTAACACATATTACTCATAGTCTAAACAAGCTATAAGAATATAGACATATTGATGCCATCACTAATTTTGTAAGCTTCTTATGAAATACTCCTTTATTTTTTAAATAACAGAATGAACAGCTAGATAGAAACAAGATTTCATAGGATTTGCTTTCGTTATAATTTAAGAATCTTTTGATTCATTTTAATAACAATGTATATGAATTTGATGACAATGTACATGTATACTTTAAGAGGATCTTTATCTTCCTGCAGTTATATTTTTATTTAAATATGCATAAATATATATGTATCCTTTTGATATATGTAACTAAAGGCTTCTCATCTTTTCTAAAAGCTTTTATTTGATAGTTGGAAATATTCCTAATTATCATTCAGAAAATAATTTGCAAGTTAAATATCTACACTTAGAAAGTGTGTAGTTTAACATTTTGTACATTTGTCAAATACTATATAATATCACTACAACCCAAAACATCCATTGTTAATTGTTAAATTAAAAATTATGATTTTGAAAAAGCAGTAGAAAACTGAATTCAGCAGTTTAAGTTTGATTCAACCATCTACAAGCTTTCTGAGCTAAGGCAGATCACTTTACCTCTCCATGTTTTTGTTTCAGTAAAGCTGCTGATATGTAAGGCAGGCTCAAATATGAATTCCTCAGGATTTGTAAGTCATTAACTGAAATTTTATTTATTGCTGTTTCTTCCATTGCTGTTAATAATATATTGAGGACATAAAGTATTATCCATGTGGAAGTTTCTAAAATTAAAAGTAGAAACAAAGCCTCTAAAAATCTTGAAGTTATGGATGTAAATGAAACTGAGCCAAAAGTTTTATAATGGTAAGACATTTTTGACTGATCTTTATTTCCAATTTGTTAAGATTTCTCCTTCAAAAGATATGTAAAAGTGCTTCTTAAAACTTATTGATGTAAAATATCTGAAACCTGAAGATATATCATCCGATATATCTAAATATCTAAATAAAGATTAATAATCGGTTGATTTTAATGCATTTGGATTATTCTAAGTTTCCTTACAATTTTGGCTCTAGAAGTCTCAGGCTACACCAGTCTATCAAAAAAAAGTAGGCAAAAGCAAGCAAGCCAGATCACTCAGATCATATTTCACCCATGGGAAAAAAATCTAATGGATTAGCAGACAAAATTTGAATGGTACTAGTTTTCAGGCCTATAATGAAAAAGATCATTTTTCTTAATACTTCTTCTTACATTATTTTGGGTGCACACTATACTACAGTAAGAAGTTAATAAATAGGTTGGAAGCAGGTAGAAAAGGTCTATAGATATAAGTATACTTTGTCTTTTACAGTAATTTAAGAATGATTCCAACTTATAGCATGCAATTTTATAGAAGATGTTTGTCTATTCATTTTGTTTTGTTTTGCTTTGTTTTCATAGAACAGATTCAAAACAAATTGATTTTGATTAAAATAACTTGAAACCCTTCATGGAAGAATTAAAACAATGATTGAAGTATATTGTTATACAATGGCATATTAACTGTTTAGCTGAGAAAAAATAAAAATGAGGCTCTTGACTTTATGCAATTTAGCAGTGAGTAAAATATCTCTCGATATCACTTCAAATAAGAAAGTAGTAAGATATGAATTATTGTTATCATAATTCAAATTCAAATTTATTTCTAACATGTTTCAGTACTTTTCTTTTTACCTTTGCAAGTTATTCCAAAAGAATAAAAAAAGACATACAAGATAAAAAATATAGCTCTTCATCAAAGTTCTCTTTTATTACAAGTTTGCAACATAAACTTACTCCTAATGCTGCATTTTATGTTTATTAATAGATATGCTTATTTCAAACCATGGCAAAAATGCTAGCTTTAAAAAATTTTTATTTTAGTGTGTTTCACCAAAATAATTTTTATTCTAGTATAGTAAGAATTATCTGGAGAAGACTTAGCTTCAAATTGTATGAATTATATAACATTTATTTTTGCCACATTGAATTGAATGCTTGTTTAATTTTAGAAATTAAGAAATACTCACTTGGCCCAGAATTCAGTCACTTTCTTACTCTGTGTATGAATCTGCTGACTACATAAATGGGTCATCTGTGCTTTCCTTTGGGCTTGTTAGCCTTGCTTGTCTACTTAATTCCAAGGCAATAACCTAGGGCTTTGTGTGTTACTTTAAAAAGTACAATACCATTCCTTGTCTATTTCCATAAAATTATGCTTAAATACTCTCCAGTTCTGTTCATTTTGAAATTTTTTATTGAAATCTCAGCCAAGATAATTTTTTTTTTTTTAGGGAGAAGTAGGAATTGGTCAGATACACAGAGGCAAAGGGAGAAGACAGTCCAGGGAGAGGCATGAACAGGCAACAGCATGGGCAAGCACAGGTAAGTTTATTTATTTATTTATTTTTATTTACTTATTTATATTGGCTGTGCCGGGTCTCAGTTGCGGCGTGTGGACTCTTAGTTGTGGCATGCATGTGGGATCTAGCTCCCCGACCAGGGATCGAACCTGGGCCCCCTGCATTGGGAGCGTGGAGTCCCACCCACTGGACCACCAGGGAAGTCCCAAGATAATTTTTAAATTTGATTCCAAACCTTAAAAATAACAGTGACAATACAATATATTGGGGGAAAAAGTTAATTTGTCTAGAAATGCATCTTTTGCCACTTATACAGAAATTATTTGTTGTTGAGTTTATACCCAGTAGCATATTTTTATGTTGTTTACTTTATGTAAAAAATGACATTCACCATAAAAGATTTCTGTAGCAAACCATATAATAAAAGGTACGACATAAAAGGTACAATGTAAATATTGTAGGAGAATTCTAAGTGTGTACTAAAAAAAATTACATATGCTGTGCCTTAAAGGCATGATAACTTTGTAAACTGATAAACAATGGTACCATGCTCATAGCTAGGTGTAGCTAATTATATGTCACTGTCAGGTATATATGGAAAAATGTTAATGAAAATAAACACAACTCACATAACCTCCTGAATTATTCAGAATTAACTGAGAAGATGCAAACTGCCAAGTGCTTTCCAGGGTGTGGATAATGCCTCATGATCAATAAGCAAATGCTGTCCTTAACTTAAGACCAAGTTTAATAATGCATTATTAAAGAGATATAAAATTGGTTGGCTCCATTATATATACAAATCTGCATGTTTGATAAGATTTGCATTGCGATAGAAAATGCAGCTTCTTAATTCCACAATTTTAAGCAATACAGTGCTTGAAACATTGCATGTGGAGGACGTGTGCCATAAGAAAGAAAGGTAAATAACTCCTTAACTGTGTGGAGGGCCTGTGCCATAAGAAAGAAAGGTAAATAACTCCTTAGCTATTTGACAGAAGGATCACAGATCTGGCAGTTCATTATTTGATCTGGCTTCTTATCTTTAAGACCATTCAGAAAAGAAGTAAACAAACAAAGAATGAGCATTTCTTTCTATACCAAATATCCATAATGGAAAATCTACCACCTACCTGACAATTTATGCAGATTTCTGGAATTAAATTCAATCTAATTAATCTTGCTCCTTAAACTTTCTTGATCAGTCTCCATATTTCTTGGTTTAGAACTTTTAAGAGGAACTTGTATTTGGTATCCCATTTTTTAAAAGTCTGGAAAATGCTGAACTAATAAATTAGGTAATTAATAATTTCCATCACCCTATTATGAAAATTGGATTAGAATGTATTTATAAAAATAGGTTTAATTTTTAAATTCTTTAAATTTTTTTGATTTATGAATGTTAGTAGTTTCAAATATCTTGTCATAGTTTAGTAACATTAATGAAATAATTTACCAAGAAAATGAATTTATTTTCAATAAAAATAAAATTAATAATATGCCAATGAAAAACATAGAAATATATAAGCTTTCCAAAATAGAAATATAAGAAAGGCAAAAAAAAAAGTATTTGATTTGATTTTATTTAAATGTGGACAATAGAAAGTTACATTTGTGTGCAGACGGTCATTTCCCTCATTCCCTATTTTGGCTCCTGGCTTACTGTTCCTCTCTCTAGCCCTACTTCTGTTATAATTATTGCAATTTAAATTTCCATGCAAGTTCTTTCTGATAACCTTAAGCTTCTCTCCTCCAATGAACTTGTCCTCCATTTTGACTGGGTCACAAAATCCCATGGACATTCTACTGATCCTGTCATTACAACCCACAACTCCTTCACAATCTTAACTCTGAACCCAGTTCTATATGCCGTCTCTTACTTTTGCATCTCACTGCCTATACTAACCCTAGTATAGGGTTATTTGACGTCTATTAAATGAGCAAATCCTGTGAGTGATCTACCTAAATCTAAATATCTAAAACCTAAACTACGTATCTAGTGTATAGAAGTAAAATCAATGAATCTAAATTTCTGAAATCTAAAATCCAACCACTTTTACTACCTCTGTTTAGTTATCATCCTATACCAAGTTATCATCATCTCTGATATGGATTATTATTTCCACTATTGCCTTTCTACAGTCTATTCACAACACGTATCAATCCTTTGCTTTAAACTACATAAAATCTCCCCATTCCCCTCAGAGTAAAAAAATAATCCTTACAAAGACCTACAAGGTCTTATAATATTTTGCACTCTACTAACATTCTGAAATTATTGTTGACTATATTCCTTCCACATTGACCTTCTTCCTGACCTTTTAGCACATCAGGCTTTTCATTTCATACCACCTATTTCAAGTGGTTTTTCCTCAGATCTAGAATACCCTTCTGGGTTAATGCTTGACTCATTCCTTAATCTTCAGGAGAGCTTTATACAAATGGCTTATATTAGGAAAGACTTTCCAGAATGTGCCATACAAAATTAAGTATGTTTCAACTTGTGTGTCAATTTTGGTGAGTAATATGGCTTCAATGACTCATTATTCATTCTCTCTCTCTCTCTCTCTCTCTCTCTCTCTCTCTCTCTCTCTCTCTGTTCATATGTATATGACAAAGTGTGTGTTTCTCTTTAAAGTAGTTAAATGGAAACCAACTAACTAAAATTCAATATTTTTATAGTGGTTTTAGTTTAAATATACATGCAAGTGCAGTGTAAAAATCTTATGTGCAGTTTGAGTTTTGTAAAATGAGGATGCTTGTGTAACCAGACCTTAGCAAGACATAGAACATAACCATAGTCTCAGAAAGTTCCCTGTTCTCTTTGCAGTCAACACTCCTCTGCCCAAAGCAACCACTTTGCTTTTTTTTTTTTAAAACTATATATTAGTTTTACCTATCTATATCTGTTCTAAAACTTCATGCAAATGGCATTGTGTAGTAGTAATTTTCTGTGCCTGGATTCTTTCTTTCAGCAGAGTGTCTGCTAGATTCATGCATGTTGTTGCATGCTTCAGTAGTTTGTTCCTTTTTATGAGTAAGTATAAATATACTGATCTGTTTATCAGTTCTGTTATTGATATGTATTTGGGTTATTTCTACTGTTTAGCTATTGCGAATAGAGTGACTGTAAACATTCTTACAGACATTTTTTTGTAAGCATATATTTTCATTTCTCTTGGATAAATACCTAGAAGTGGAATCTCTGTGTCCTAGGACAGCTGTATGTTTACCTTTATAATACATTGCCAAAGCATTTTCCATTGTGCAGTTCTACACACCCACCACAAATGTGTAAGTGTTCCAGTTACTCTCTCTAGTTAACAACATTCAGTGCTCTCAAACTTAAATTTCAGCCAAACTTACAGTTTTGTAGTGTTATTTCATTGTGATTTTAACTTGAATTTCCTTGATGACAAATAATGTTCACTTTCTTAGCATTTTTGTACCCATTTTTATATCTCCCTTTGTGACATGTCTGTTCAAGTCTTTTGTCCATTTTTATTTATTGGCTTGTCACTTTATTGTCACATGGAGATTTTTATATATTTGATTTTGTTTTTTGTAAGATAAATGTTTTACAAACAATTTCTTCCAGGTTGTGATTTGTTTATTGATTTTTTAACAGTGTTCTTTGACAAGCAGCATTTTAAAATTTAACAATGTTTAGTTTTTAATTTACTCCTTTCAATTTTTAAGGCATTTTTTTTGTATCTTGTGTAAGAAATATTTGCCTTTTCTCAAGTCATGAAGATATTCTCCCATGTTTTATAAGATTTATAGTTTTGCTTTTTATATTTAGATATGCATCTATCCCAAATAAAATTTTGTACATGGTGTAAGGTAGAGGTAGATATTCTTTTTTTCACATATGGATATATATTTGAAATATATATGGATATATTTTAAATATAATTAGATAAAAAGCCTTACTTGTTTGAATTGCCTTGGCAACTTTGTCAAAAATAATTGACAAAATATGTGTGGATCTATTTCTGGACTGTCTATTCTTTGCCTTTGATATTTTTTTCTATCATCATGCCAGTATGACTATATATCATTATTATTATTATTTTATAATAGTTTTCTTTTTTAGGTTTTCATATTTCCATATAAATTGTATATTCAACATGTCAACTTTTATAAGAAATTCTGCTGTGGTTTTGATTGTGATTACTTTGAATCTAATTTTGGAGAATTAACATTTTCACAATATTGATTCTTCAAATCCATAGTCATGGTATATCACTCCAATTATTTAGATCTTTATTTTTTTTCTCAGAAATATTTTAGAGTTTTGCATGTACAGGTCTTTCACTTATTTTGTTCAATATGTTCTTAAGTATTTTAGTACTTAATTTTATTAAAATTAATTTTTTAATCTTTTTATTTTGAACTAATTATAGACGCAGGTAATTTTGGAAATAGTGTCAAGTGTCAAGCTTCCTCTAATGGTGACATATTATAGCTTCAGTACAATATCAAAACCAAGAAAATGATGTACATCATTTTCATCACTGCTAACTAGACCATAGACCTTATTCAATTTTCATTGTTTTCATTGTTTTTAACCTGCATTTGTGTGTGTGTATGTATATAATTCTAAGCAGTTTTATTCCATGTAATAAGTTGTGCAACCCCTCAAAAATCAACTGTTCTAAACTGTTCTATGACCACAAAAGCACTCCTTCATGCCAACCCTTTCCCATAGAAACCACTAATCTTTTTTCCATCTCTATAGGTTTGTCCTTTAGAGAACGTTATATAAATGGAATCATACTTAATACCATGTTTTTAAATTACGTCACAGAAATTTGGGAGTTGGTGGAAGTGAGTGGTGATATAGATGAAAATTTTAATCATGACTTGGTAATCATCAAAACTGGGTGAAGGACCCATAAGAACTCATTGTACTATATTCTCTACTTTGAATTACTTTTGATATTTTTCTTAACAATAATACAAAATTAAAAGTTATCAAAGAGTAGTTTAAAGTGTCTAAAGTAGAGGATATTCAGAACAGAAGAATATGAAAAGAATGCTGTTCAAATCCAGGAAAAACATTAGAGAGAAAAATAATTTAGAGTGTCAAAGTCAGATAGGAAATAATCAGATAAATTAAATAAGTATGAGTGTAGTAACAGTAAAGGACATTATGATTAACTTTAGTTATTTTTAAAATGAGATCAAAATCAATGATCGAGGACAATTAAAACAAATAATATTAGATGATGATGTAGGAAATATATAAGGAAAGATTAGCCAGTATTGAGGAGTCTTGAAAATGAAGCAAGGTGATTTTAATATAAGCACTTTCTTTAAGGATAGCTTCAGGGCAACTGGGCAGGAGTTTTCAGCTTAAGGATGGCGGCTACTATTTGGATTTGTGACCCACTGAGACCAAACAGTATGGAAAATTTTCCTTTAGTGTCTTTACTCCAGAGCAGTTCATTCCAATAGAACTTTCTGCAATGTTAGAAATTTTCTACATGTGGGCTGCCCAATATGTTAGCCACTAGTCACATGTGGTTATTGCGTGCTTGAAACGTTGGCTATGTGACTGAGGAGCTGAAATTTTAATTTAGTGTAACTTTAACCAATTTCAATTTAAATAGCCACGTGTAGCTAGCAACTAGAGCATTGGACAACATGGATCTAGAGGTATCAGTAAGTTCCCTCTTCTCAGTCAACGCATTTTAACCACCCATATTTTTAAATTAGTCAATGGATCTAACTTGATTTTCTGCTCCAAACTTCCTTAGGAAGCTATATGTTAACTCAAAGGGATTATTATACAAGTTTCTTTCTTATTCCCTCCCACCCCACCCCACCTAGGCCCAAATACAATTCTCTAATATTTTTCATATTTATATTACCCAGTCATTGCCTTTAGACATTGCCTTTAGATGGGCCCTTTAAGGCCTATCTTTGGCAAAATCCATGTAGCAGTGCCCCTATGTCACGTACAATCATAAGAAGAAAAAAATTAACAAACAAAACTGTACTTGAGTCTTTTCTTAAAGAAGAATGTCCATTTCACTCTGAACCGGAACAATTAAGTAAAAAAAGAAAAGAAAAACATGTATATATGTTTGGCTTTGAACAATGACTGTTCGACTCAAGTATAGCTCCTGACGTCTAAGCAGATAAATTGGCTCATATCCTTTAGTGATATATTAGGGCATTTTAAACCAACCTGATCCAATTTGGCTGAAGGAAGACACTCAACCCGTGGGGATTATGAAATAGCTTAAACAAGCAAAACTTACATTCTGCTGTTATCTGCATTTTAAAATGTGCTCATTAGCTTCTGAGCAGATATAAGAGGCTAATCACAATACTTAAAGGAGTGTATAGTTAAGTTTCAACTTTTCAGTCTACCTGCATTATCAGGCAGAAATCTCATTAAACAGATGGGCCTCACCCCATGACCCTAAAATCAGTACAGAGATTTTGGAGAAACTAGAAGAGAAAGTGCCAAAAGGTATTCTTTCTTCATGGAAAATACCCTAAGGCACCTAAATATGCTAATGCTGAATCAGCATTACACTTTTAACTTGGCAAAGTCGAAGGAACAACACTGCAAAGAAGCTTTATTATGGTTCTTCAAATCATGAGATATAAGCATTATCAAGATTTATTTTAATACACTAATTAATTACATGGATTTAGGAATAAACAGACCTATATGTCCCTAAAAGGATATTTCATTATTGAGTTGTATTACAAACTAAGATGAGACATAGATGTGAGCCACACTGAAAGTAACAATTTTAAAACTTGCAGACACCCTATCACTGAAAGCAAATAGCAAAAATACCACATGAAAACCTGGGTTTCAGTTTATACATGGCTTAAAGTTAGCATTAATAGTAGCTTAATTTCATATGGATAAACATTTCACAAGCTAGGAGTAGACTTGATTATCACCAGTTCTCAGAACCAAACTTGAAATTATACCTTCTCAGAGAGTTTAAAGAACTCAAAAAAATTATTTATCTTATTCTTAATTTTTGTTTAAGAAATCCCAGATTAGAGCCACAATAACCTTGTAACATTCTTATGTAGATATCAACCTCCAAATTTGTATATCTACATATATGCTTAAATAAATAAATGTGTGTATATATGTATGTGTATACTTAGGTTGTTTTGAGTGATGAGATTAGATGGGGTAATATCAACCATAACTCTGAAGGCTGTTACATATTTTTCTCTCATTTAGTTATTCATTCATCCTTACTTTCATTTATCCATTCATTCATTCATTTACTTAATATTATACATGATCATTAAATGTTTTCTCTGTCAGATATAGGGTAGGCCCTAGGAATAGAAAAAAATAAATGTTACACTCTGTACTAAAGAGGCAGTCAGCGTACTATAAACAGAATGTTTTAGGTACCCTGGAGGGTAATAAGAGAAATATAGTATGCATTTTCTTCTTAAAAGAAAATTATATGCTAATTAAATTACTTATATTAACTTTGCATTGCTCTTTTTTTTTGGTGGTACATGGGCCTCTCACTGTGTGGCCTCTCCGGTTGCAGAGCACAGGCTCCGGACACGCAGGCTCAGCGGCCATGGCTCACGGGCCTAGCCGCTCCGCGGCATGTGGGATCTTCCCGGACCAGGGCACGAACCCGTGTCCCCTGCATCTGCAGGCGGACTCTCAACCACTGCGCCACCAGGGAAGCCCTGCATTGCTCTTTTTTAATAGGACTTTGATGAGTTTTCAACTTACATTTGAGTCTCGTTAGATGTCATTGCAATACAAAATGTGATATCTTAAAACAAAAATACTATACAGAGAGTATAAGGAACATAATGAAGATATAAAAATCACTTAATTTAATAATGCTACTTTGTTTCTTTGAGAAAAATTCCACACTCTGAATAGCCCCTCATTACAATATCTATTTGTTAAACTTACGTTCACAAGCACAAGCTAATACAGTTCTTTGAGTGTTTTAGTTGTTTATCTTAAGTAGAATATAATTCCTTAAACTTTTGTCCCCTCTTTCTATTTTTTTTTCAGTAAATATAGAAAAGTGCTTGATATGCAACAGATACTAAAAGAACTATTTGATGCAGAAATGGGTCAATTAATCATTCTTCATCTTCTATCCTGTACTGGCCAGTTGATGGAGTTGTCAGATGTCGAATATTCAATATTACGATCAAGTCCTATATCTGATGGAGGGAGACAGAAAGATATGACTAAGCCAGCACCCTTGAATTGTTACAGACTGCTTACTATCACTTAGTGCTTCATCTATGATAGAAGCCCAGTGGACTGGAGAGAACCATCCATACATTGTTAGTCACAGCTTTTGGCCTTAACCCTAGTGTATTCTCTTAGTTAACTGAACTGGAGAATATTTGAAATATAAGGTATAGGGGAGGTAAAAATTTATCTCTACCCTCTTAGGTTTTTGGCTGAGTTTCAGAATTAAACTGATGTGAAACATATTAACAGGAGAAAAGCATAGAAATTTATATATGCTTTACATGACATGGGAGCTCTCATAAGGAAATGAAGACCCAAACAAATGGAAAAACCTACTTGTTCTTATATTAGGTTGACTAAAGAGAGGCAGTTGTAACTATGAGTAAACTATGTGAGGTGGCTAAAGGAAGATAAGAATTATTTGAGCAAGGTCTGTTTGTACAGAATTCTCTTGGTTTTGACACCATCGATTGTTTTTTTCTCCTGGTACAGGAAGGGCATCTTTCACATGGGAGTTTTTAATCTCCTGTTTTCAGAGAAAAAAAAGGAGATTAGAATGTCCCTCTTATATCTGCCAACTCCCAGCACTTTGAACCCATGAAACATACCATTTCTCATTCAGAAATGAAACAGAGGAAGGGAGACACAAGGATGAGAATCTGCAGTTCTTTCTAGAGGCCAATATTCAGTAAATGCAAATTGTGTTTTTCTAGCAATTGTAAACATTAAAAAAATAGTATTAAATATATAAATTACTTCAAACAAAGTAATTCAAAAGATACACTGGTGATTGTTGGTACTCTAAATTCAACCTAGCAGATAGATAACAATCTATCAATACTTTGCCAAGAAAAGAGACAAAAATTAAAAGAAAAGTAATTTAGTCCTTATTAGTCCTTATTTCTCTCCCTTGCACTGAGCACTTGGGATGACTTATTTGCAGGTAATAATCTATAATATCACATATTAATATAAAATATTTTTCTATCATAAATTCTGAAAAATATATCTAAATCTATTTTTCTTCCTATTAGTAATGCAAAATCACTCCTTTTTAAAGCATCGCTATATGGTAAATTCAAAAAGAATGTTAAATATTGGTATATTTTAATTGTTATGTGTTTCAGCAAAACCATTTTTTCTTAACTGCCTTTGTTGGCTAGGTCATCTTTCTCTAGACCCAGATGTTCGTAATGTAACTCTTTTTATTCTAAACATATCAAGAATGTTCTCTTATTCTTGTTTGTTTTATCTCCTTATCAATTATCAGAAATTTTCATGCTTTAAACAGGAGCAATACAGTTTGCAGAAATAGGACCAGCATTTTCAGCAGAATAGTATTGAATCTCAGATTTTCACCATCGTCCTGCTGCTATTCCTGCTTATAGTACTAAATGCCCTATTGGCATACTACTGGAATTCATTCTTTTTTTCTTAATGTTCTGTTTGAATTTACTAAGTTACCTGCTGCCAGACTGTGTTTGGTAATATCTCCTACCCACTTCCTTATCTTGTCTTTGGGCCAACTTCTGTAACCTCCTTATGTAACTTCTTTTTACCCAAGTAATCACATTCCTATATTCTATTTCTTTATGAACTATGATATTAGTTGGCTAGAATTTGGACTCCCTAAGAGTAGAGACTGCGTTTTGTACTTCTCCTCCTTGTTTAGGACTTCCCATTGCCTTAAAACTCTCCTGAAATTTTGACTGAACAATGTTAATTAATCAAAGAAAGGTTAATAAAGTACATTTTTATACGGATAGATTTAAGATAGCTCATGTTCACTTTAAGAGTGCTTTTTACATGCTAATATTCACCACATTTTTAATTACTTTTCTCAAATAATTTTACTAAGTGAAAAAGGAATAGTAACAACAATACAGTAGTCTCTAATACAGTACAAAGAAGTTCAATAGTATGAACATTTTATGAAAGAACTATCAAATTATTAAAAACACAAGTATGTTACATATTAAAATTTATAATATAGTTTAGTTCTACAAATAAAAATGTCTCTCCTGATGTTAACCACTCCATCAGGGATGGAAGTGGCAGGTGTTATTGATGTCATTAAGAAACACAATACTTCAGTGAATTTCTTAGAAAGGAAAAAGATAAACCAGAAGCCAAAAGATTTCCCTTGAATTCTAAACTAGTTTCCAATTCAGTGTATCCTCCTTATTCAAAGTCCTGACTCTTAGATATTAGTCTTTTGAATGGCATAAGAACTGAATATCTGAAGGACTGATTTAAATCTCCTTTCTCACATAATCTCCACTGGATTGACACAAAACATCAACTGTTCCTGGGCTTGGTGAGCAAGAGTTCAAGAAAGAACTGTTTTTTTGAAGAGTAAAATTCCCATTTGCACTCTCCTCCAGCATACATACATTAAGAGGAAAGTATCGGGCACATGACTTGATGAGATCGGTCAATGTAGTCTTTGCTGAACTTCTCAGGATTCTCAAGGGAAATAAATGCAACATATCATTAATTCCACCTCCTGCCAAAATGTAAAAGGTAGTAGATAAATATATATAGAGAGATATAAAAAGCTATAATTCCTACTAATTAAGAAAGCCATTGATTTGTTATTTGTTAATTAATGCAACTAAGCCCCTATAGCCTTTTCATGTTCTCTTAGCACTGAAAACCTCACAGTTTGGGCACTTTTTTTTTTTTTCTCATTAAAAATAGTTCTGTGTTGATTTCTAAGTCTCAGTTCTGTTTAGTACATTCTCTTTTCTGGATTCAATTTTCAGTTCCTTAAGGGCAGGACAATACCTTTTCATATTTGCCAATGTACATTTTAAGCGAATCCAAGCCTTTTCCTCCTACTGTCAGAGGTGACTCATCCCCATTACCTATGTGCTTGACCCTCACATGCTCCCCCAAGGACAGGCACGTTCTACCCCACAACTCAGTTCTGTTCCTTTACAGCCTTTATTTTTATTTCAGTATTCCTTAATAAATTTCAAATTTATTTGAATTTCAGTCAAGGTGGGAAATATATTAAAAATGTATTTCTATATCTATTAGTTCTTATAGAGTTTGTGTAGAGGGAAAAAGTTAATAACTAAAATTTTAGAGCTTATTGGAAGACTTGTTTACTTCATTCTCTATGTTGACATAAACAGATCATTCAAAGAGGAAACTAGACAGAAAACTCTCAGTCTTCCCACATCATATGCAAGGCCCATGATGTCCATCAGAGATCTATTAAGGCATTTTACAACTGTGTGCTGATTTCTGCCAAACCACCTAGAGTAAGGTGGTATGGAGAGCAATATGACCTTAGTGTTATTAATAATATCTTCTCAGGTACATACATGCTGTTTGGGAAAAATCTGTTTTGGTTTGTGTTCAGAAAGTGTCAGATAAGAAGCTCCAGAGTTCCCGAGGTATGAGAGATCTGGAAATATTTGAATGAGAGGAAGAAAAACACCAGAATAAGATAACAAGACAAAGAAAAGAAGATTGGCATGGGCTACAAAAATTTTTAGACTTTGAAAAATATCAAGAAAGAGAACTGGAGAGAAAAGGGGAGAGGGGCTGAAATTGGGACAGCAGGGACTAAAGGACCAGGGAAACAGTCTTATATTATTGGTACATAGCCACACACTTTAACACTTATTAGAGAAACTCACTTATTTTAAAACCCAATATGTGTGGAGAACCAACTCTGCCAGGCACTAAGCTACTGTTTCTCATCCCCAAAGCATTCACAGCCTGCCTTGTAGTATTGAGGCCAGAACTCTACAAACAACATTTCTCCCTTTGCCAATAGGGAGTAATCGAAAAGGAGTCAACACACTTTTACTTGAAATGGCTGGATAGTAAATAGTTTAGGGTTTGAGGGCCATTTGCCTTCTGTTGCATCTATTTAACTCCATTTCTGTAGCAAGAATGTAACTATAGAAAATAAGTAAACAAATGGATTGTTACAGTGAAACTATGGACACTGAAATGTGAATTATATATAATTTTTACCTGTCATGAAATTTTTTTTAATTAAAAAAAAATCTTAACTCACAGACTACAAAAACATGAGGCAGGTGGGATTTGACTCATGGGCTGTAGTTTGCCACTCCCTGCACTGGGGGATAGTGGAGGGCAGGGAAAAGCAACTTGCTGCTGCCTCTGTTTGCTTGCCATCCAGGCTAGGTGACTCCAACAATCGTGCTTCATCCTTGCAGTGGCAGTTGGTTCCAGTCTCCAGTTGGGTGCTTGTTCTTTGAGCAGCAGCTTCATTATGCATCCTTGGATGTACCTGAACCAGTCCAGCAGTGTTCAGGCCTTAACTCCATGATGTCCCTTTGAGTTCTGGAGCACCAGCTGAGTGCTGCATCCTTCTCAGAGTTCTGGAACACAGCTCTGTGGGTCCCTTCTCCAGGCTCCTAGGGAACCAGCACTTCCTTGTCAGCAAACCCTCCTCTGAGGTCTAAGTTCCAATTCTTCAGAGTCTCTTCTCAAAGAGTCTAGATTCTAATACCCTTAACTACTCCCCTTTTTTTCCCTAAGCCCTTGGGGTTGTAGCTACCTCCTGCAGTCACTATCTCTGTGTTACCTCCTTGTTCCCTTTCTGCTGTTTTAGTTCTTTACCACCTGTTTAACCAATGCTTTTATTAAATTCTCTCTGTTGAAATACCAAATATAGTTTCTATTTTCCTGACTGAATGCTGACTGATTTACTGATATACTTCTTCATATATACCCTGTATTACTCAGATTACCTGATCAATCACAATGGCATTCATAATCCAAGGCCCCAGCAATTATTGATTACTAGTTTGGGGTCGGACATTAGCTTCTGGCTCTGATTATTTGCATTTCTTTCAGAAGTTTCCATCCCAGAAAATCAAAACAGGCTTAAATATGACCTTTGAGGTCTTTTATCAGTTCCTAAGAGATGCTGTAAATTCAGTATGTCTGTTACACTGAGGCAAGTTAACTATAATTTTTTCCAGTTACACAATTTTCAATGATTTCTTTTAAAATCCCCAGGCATAATTATCTAATTATACAAAGCAGAAGATGTTAAGCTTAACTGACATCATATAATATTATATACATGTGTATTATATATATAATAACAACTGATATCACTGACATTATTTGATAAGCATGTTGCTAAGTGGAGAACATTTTTAAAAATTTAATTCTTACAGTAACCAGTGAGATAGATACTATTAATTTCCTTTATATAGATTCTTCAGCATATAGTTAACAATTTGTTCAAGATCACATACATAATAAATATCAGAATAATCACTTAAACCCAAATTTTTTTTTTTTTTTTTTTTTGCGGTACGCGGGCCTCTCATTGTTGTGGCCTCTCCTGTTGCGGAGCACAGGCTCCAGACACGCAGGCTCAGTGGCCATGGCTCACAGACCCAGCCACTCCGCGGCATGTGGGATCTTCCCGGACCGGGGCACGAACCCGTGTCCCCTGCATCGGCAGGCAGACTCTCAACCACTGTGCCACCAGGGAAGCCCAAACCCAAATATTTTGACTTCAGATCTTTGCTTTTTAATTACTATGATGTATTATCTCCCAATGAACTGATGTTATACACCAGCCACGTTTCCCTTTTGGAATATAGGATTTATTCCCCTAGTTATGGGAAGTTTTGCCAGCCTATCGCCCTTTCTGAAAGGGCCATAAGCAGTTCTTTTAAGCTTTGGGCTTGAAAGAACTGCTTCACTCAAGGTCACACTACCTTCCCAGATGCAACTGGTATCCAGTGTTGTGCTCAGCCTGTCACTATAATGGGGGACAACTATGAAGGACTATATCAGTTTTGAGCTCCACGTGAGATCAACTGAGGCACTGAAGCCAAATTTATGCCTCTATCCAATCCCGTTTCCTTCCCTTTCCATACCTGTTGATCTGAAGAAATTCCTAATAAATTTAGAGCATATTCTTCTCTGTCTCAAAGTTGGCTTCCTGGGGAACAGAACTTGCAAAACCCAGGTAATTTAAATAAAAGCAAATTTATTTAACATAATTTCATACAGAGAGATGGTTCAAGGCCTGTGGAATGAAAACTTTACTATTAACACAAATTAATACTATTTTAAGTGCTAACTCTAAGTCAGTTATTAAGTTTGGCACTAGCCATATATTCTCTAATATGGCCACAGAATAGAGCATCTTCAAGTTTCTGAATAGGGTAATTAACTTGCATAAGATTACAGACAGTTGTTGTGCTGGATTTGAACCAAAGTCTCTTAAATCCAAAGTGTAATATTATATTGCCAGTTGCATCCTGTGACTGCAAACTAGCTTGGTAAAGAAAAATGACTATCTGTTTATGAAAGTTAAGTTAAACATACTCAAAATTTAAACTGAAATAGTTACTTGAATACAGGTGGGTTTCATTGGGCAGCAGTGTAAACAATTACATAACCACTAGTAAAAAAAGAAAATGGGAATATAGGACTTATTTTGTTAATTTGTTTTTCAGAAAGGGGGCAAATGAGTTAAAAAATCCAATCATTAACTTCTAATTTGGCAATAGATTCTGTGATGGGTATATTGCTATGTAAATGAGCTGCAGGTGTGAGGGATTTCAGTAACAAATATAACAATGTAATTCCACATTTTTTTCTAAATTAAGTTCATAGTTTTTTTCCTTCTTCTGGATTTCAGTCACCACTCCTGAATTTAATCTGTATTAGCCTTGCCTTCATTAGTAAATAGTGTTCTAGATTGGAATTCTGAATGCAAGAACCCCAAATGATAGATGTCCTGCTAAATGAAACTCAAGTCATTGGCTGCTACCAAGCCCTATAACCCAAACATTTGACAGGACTTCCAATGGGAACGTTAATGGTAGTTGGCATAAGCGTTCCCTGCCATGCTCTGCTGTGCAAAATCTCCACCATCCTCACATCCTATTGTGCTTAATTGTGCTTAATTGTCTAAGGATCTCTGGAATATTTAATGTTTAATGTTAGCTAGTATTATCATTGTCTCCTTCTTTGTTTGCATCATGTATTAAATTAACATGTAATTAGGGATATCCTCAACCTTACTCCATAAAAGTCAGGTTAACTGCAAAAACATTCATTTCTCTAGACTAGGAATAATCAAGTTTCTATTGGGTCAATGGCTAGATAGAAAAGGACTTTTTAAAAGGGTGTTTCATTTTGTATTAAAGCTGACTTCTTGAATATTTTACTTGTTCTGTGTAAAAATGCAAATAAAATTTGTATTCAGTTACCTTATGTCAAAGGAATTGTCCTCTTGAAAAGTAGATACTAAAAAGATGTAAGCAGGAAAGTCCATCTGAAAGAGCCCCATGCAAGTATTTATATAAGTCTAGCTGAATTGCCTTGACCTATCCTAGACAGATAATATGTTTCTCAAAGGCAACTCATCACTACCATTATTTGTTATAAAATTAAGGTAGTTGTTAGATCCATGCTGATTTATTTACATTTCTATTCAGAATTCTAGCAAAGGATTTGACAGCAGAGAAAGCCACTTATTCATTCCACAAGTACTCACTGAGCAATTGCAGAAGGTACAGAATGGAGTCTGGGGCAAATATAAAGATGAAACAGATATAGGCACTTTGCTTATTGAATTTAGGAGAAATAATAAACCTACACACAAATGTATATAATAAGAGATGCAGCATATTGAGTGTCATGGGAAATGTTGATGTCATTTGCCAGTGGAATGACTAGGAACTTGATCATTAATCCAACCTTGTTTTACAGATTAGGAAAAAGAGGATTGGAGAAGATATGTGGAGTTCCCTAAAGCACCTGGTTAGTTGAAGAAGTTTCCAAAGTATTTAAATAAGACTAAAATTTAGGAGTTAATTTTTCATTCTATCTAGTAATATGTGTATATTATGAATAACTAAAATTCTTTGCACAGCATGTGATTATGGAGAAGCTTCTGTCTTCATATGAATGGAGACTGGGCTTAAGCTTCACAAACATGGTCCTTCAACCATCTGATCTTACCTGAAGGTAACAGCTTTTTATTGTTTTCCAAAGCCTCAGAGTTTAATAGAAAGCAGTTATGTCTTTAGTCTTCTTTTGGGTCAAAAAAAGCAAGAAATATACACCCATCTACATGCTGGGATAAACACCATCATGGAGAAAAGCACAAGTCAATAATAACGTTTGTGTTGGAATTGTTACTTTTTAAAAGTTATGATAAATGGAATGCTGCGTAGTGGGAAAATATATATTATTTTCTGAGATTCTGAGTTCAACTATGTACTATTGTATTATTTTATATATTATTACACTTAGGCTCTAATATTATATATGAGCTAAACAGCTTTTACAGCCACCAAATATTACAGCTCTACACAATAGTCGCATATTTTCTGCTAATAGCAATCTAAGTAGATTCCAAATCTAGGAGGATGAGGACTACTTAGGATGTGTGTGCTCTGTTCCATGAAGGTGTTGAAGGACTCAGTCTATTCTGCAGTCTTAAATGTGCGGGCTTCCAAGATAACCCTAAGCATGGTCATTCCAGTCACACTCAGCATTGTCATTCCAGTCACAGCCTAAAAGTTGCACAGTCACTTTGTTCATATTCCATTGGCTAAACCTCAGACACATGGCAACACCTAAATGCAAGAGAATGCAGAAAAGGTAGTAAACTATTTGTCAAGGTGATAAGGCAGAATGAATTTAAAGGCCAGCTAGCACTCTATCACAATCTGAATTTTTTCCACCAGATATCCATGTCACCCTTTTCCTCACATTGAGAACCCACTCAGTCCCTCCCAAGGTATGATAAACCAAACCCTCATCCAGTTACTGCATCAAAATCAAACTTCATGATCTGTGGCCTAGATGCATCTTCCTAAAATCCAGCAATTTATACATTAATAAATGAATAAATAAATATCTCTTGTTCCTCCAAGCATGAATACACACACTATAATTGTGTAGGAGAGAACAGATACCCGCATTATGAACCTCCCATTCCAAAGAAGAGAAAAGCAGTCTAGTTACTGTTTGATGGGGTCCTCTTGAGTTAGCACAATGAAGACTTCTCTGTCGGCAATGAGTCTATTCTCAGGGGTGAACTTTCCATTCATTTTGGCTCCTGGCTCCAACCTGTGGAAAGTCCTTTCTTACCTATTATCCCCCATGGCCACAAGGTTATGGCAAATATGTCCTCCATGTGTGTTGTACTGTACAGTTTTAATAGCCCTATTTTCTGCTGCTATAAGTTTGTGGCCCAAGGGTTATTGCTTGGCTCATGGAATCAAATGCTTTCTGAGGCCAAGCTCATGATTTCTTTGGTAATACACTTCTCAGTAAATTTTTTACACTTCTGCACTACCACATTTCCTCAAATATATCTTTTATTACATCATTATGTACTATAGTTTACTTATTGCTCTAAATGCTTACTTGACGTGCATTGACATGCTTTGAAATAGACCTTTTGGTCTTAGACATAGATTTTTTAAAATTGAAGTATAGTTCATTTACAGTGTTGTGTTAATTTCTGCTGTACAGCAAAGTGATTTAGTTATACATATATATACATTCTTTTTTATATTCTTTTCTGTTATGATTTATCATAGGATACTGACTGTACTTCTCTGTACTATACAGTAGGACCTTGTGGTTTATCCATTCCATATATAATAGCTTACATCTGCTAAACTCAACCTCCCACTGCATCCCCCCACCAACCCCTTCCCCCTTGGCAACCACAAGTCTGTTCTCTATGTCTGTGAGTCTGTTTCTCTTTCATAGATAGGTTCATTTATGTCATATTTTAGATTCCACATATAATGATATCATATGGTACAATATTTGTCCTTCTCTTTCTGACTTATTTCACTTATTATGATAATCTCTAGTGGCATCCATGTTGTTGCAAATGGCATTATTTAGTTCTTTTTTATGACTGAGTAGTATTCCATTGTATATATGTACCACATCTTCTTTATCCATTCCTGTCCAACCTAGATGGACATTTAGGTTGTTTCCATGTCTTGGCTATTGTGAATAGTGCTGTTATGAACATAGGGGTGCATGTATCTTTTTGGATTAGAGTTTTGCCCAGGAGTGGGATTGCTGGCTCGTATGGTAATTCTATTTTTAGTTTTCTGAGGAACCTCCATACTGTTTTCCATAGTGGCTGTACCAACTTACATTCCCACCAACAGTATAGTAGGGTTCCCTTTTCTCCATATCCTCTTCAGCATTTGTTACTTGTAGATTTTTTTAGCAATGGCCATTCTGCCCAGTGTGAGGTGGTACCTCATTGTAGTTTTGATTTGCATTTCTCTAATAATTAGCAATGTTGAGCATCTTTTCATGTGCCTATTGGCCTTTTGTATTTCTTCTTTGGAGAAATGTCTATTTAGGTCTTCTGCCCATTTTTCAGTTGGGTTGTTTGGTTTTTTTTGCTTTTGAGTTGTATGAGCTGTTTGTATATTTTGGAAATTAAGCCCTTGTCGGTTGCATGGTTTGTAAATATTTTCTCCCATTCTGTAGATTCTCTTTTCATTTTGTTTATGTTTTCCTTTGCTGTGCAAAAGCTTGTTAAGTTTGATTAGGTCCCATCTGTTTATTTTTGTTTTTATTTCTATTGCCTTGGGAGACTGACTTAAAACATTGGTACGATTTATGTCAGAGAATGTTTTGCCTATGATCTCTTCTAGGAGTTTATGTTTAAGTCTTTAAGCCATTTTGAGTTTATTTTTGTGTATAGTGAGAGTGTGTGTTCTAACTTCATTGACTTACATGTGGCTGTCCAACTTTCCCAACACCACTTGCTGAAATATTTAATCCTAAAATTTCTATGAAACCATGAAAGACCCAGAATTGCCAAATAAATCTTGAAGAAAAAGAACAAAGCAGGAGGCATAACCCTCCCAGACTTATACAATACTACAAAGCTACAGTAATCAAAACAGTGCGGTATTGGAACAAAAATGGACATATGAATCAAGAACAGAATAGAGAGCCCAGAAATAAACCCATACACCTATGGTCAATTTTCAACAAAGGAGAAAAGAATATACAATGGGAAAAAGTCACAGATATTTAATCCTAGGTCACAGCTTCTCAAACTTTATCCTATATCAGAAATCAGAATCACCTGGATGCCTTGTTAGACCATAAACTGCTGGATTCCACCCACAGTTTCTGATTCAGTAGGTCTAGGTGGGACCTGAATTTCTAATAAGCCTCAGATGATATTGATATATATATATATACATCTATATATATATATACAGCTGTGTATATATATATATATATACAGCTGTGTGTGTGTGTGTATATATATATATATATATATATATATATATATACTGCTAATGCAGGAATGCAGCTAATATATGTATATATATATATATATATACAGCTAATTCAGGAATCACACTTGGAGAACCATTGTCATTTCTGTACATATATATAGAAAAAGATATATATAAGCAAACAAATAGGTGGGAGTATTCCTTTATTTGCTTCACATGCAGAGCTCAAATTTTATAACTACTTCTCAATTCAGAGTCATTGATAGTAAAGTTTTTCAACACAACACTTATATATAAGTACATATCGTCTGCTCCTCCCACTTCAGGAGTGTTTATTTACAGCCTCTCCCTCCTGCTACAAAAAAAATTTTAAAACCTCAGACTGTTCCTAGAGTTTAAAAAAGCATTGCACTGTTTACTTTCATGTTATGTTAGTAATTGTAAAACTCCATCAATTTTATGATAACTCCCTATTTCAGGTATGTAAAAATATGAAGAAAGGACATCTTAGAATCATGAAATATGATATTTGGTTTCAGGACATTTCCTGTGTCAATAACCACAACCCAAATATTTTACTACATAATTCTTAAATCTGCTTTATTACCCACCCACCCAATTTAATGTTGGCTATGCTCAAGCCATCTGAAACAATAGATATGTTAGGTGGCAACACCCTTAATCTGTGTTTTTTCAAAAAAGGCTGAGTCTTTGTTAACTGAGAGCTCTTGATCCTTTGTCTTTCTAAGCACATTTTAATCATACTCCCTACTATTTATGGTCTAGGAGCAATTGGCTTCTCTAATACTGTTGTGTTCCTTATTCTCTGCTTAGCAATAAGCCATTTTTTCTGAGCTCATTTATTTTTCTGTAATAATTTGCTAACAGCAACAAGGAACTAGATACAAATGGAGATTCTAGTATTTACCAACTACTTAGCCTAGAGATACAAGAATGGCTCATGATCTGTTTTCCAAGTTATAACAGGTGACAATTTTACCAAATGTTTTGCCACAGTATAATGTAGCTCTCAATTTTTCAAATTGGCAATATCCTTCCTTGATTTCAACTGCCAAATTGCTAATTCAATGCCATATATTTTAGTTTTTGGTTAGAGATTTACTCCACTATAGGGTACTGATAGGTGTATTAGAACATGTTGAATTGTTCTTAATAATCAGCTCAAATGATGGCTTGATATAATAAATGTTTATCTTTTGCTCACAAAAGAGTCCAAGGTAGTTTCAGATTGGCTGGGCTGGGTTCAAGGTGGAGGCTAGAATAGTAAGCTCTGCTCCACAGTGATTCAGTGACCCAGGTTGATGGAGACTCTATTATTATTTCAATATGTAGGTAGAGAGACACCCTGGGCATTGCCATTCAAGCCTGCTGGTTAAGGATAAGAATGTGGAGAATCAGGCATGAGAAGTTTTATGGAATTTGCACACATCATTTCCACTTATATTCCATTGCTTAGAATTCAGTCAAATTAGATTATAAGGAAGCCTGTGATATGAGGTTTAACTGTGTTCCCAAGAAGAAAGGGAGAATAAAATTTAATGGACACCCATCAGCCTTTGCAAAGCAATATGGTTTTGATATCTGTTACTTGAGTCTCAAATTTTAAGACAATGGGGTTAATTATTCCAGGGTAACTTTTACAGTTGTGAGGATTAAAAATGATAATAATATGTTTTAGAGTACTTTGTAAACTGTGAAGCACCAAGAACTGTTAGGTATTATTATATAATGACTGTATCAGGTATGGCATAATTTTTATGATGCTATAATGTAATCTCTACCATATTATATTCTGTTGTACACATTGCATCACTTCTCATAATATTTTGATTATATGATTTCTAAAGAAGAATTACTTCTGAAGTTTTCTATAAGTTACCCAGCCTTCTCATGCTAAATAATTAAAATTATTTTATAAGATATACAGTGATTTTGTCAAAGATGCTTTCATAAACAGTTGAAACTTATGATCTTCATTTCCAGAGAAAATGTGTCTAATTGAATACACATCAATATTTGCAAGATTTCTATATTATTCCATTTGAAATTGATTTTCTTCACAAAGACCAAAAAATTTTAACCAAGTTCATGTTCATTCACTCACTTTTTTCTTGTAAAAATTAATAGATTATTTTTAAATAATTAAAAAGAAATAAAAATCAAACCATATTTCTCTATAAAATTATTAAAATGTAAGATATACAAATTGCCAACAAACACATGAAAGAATGCTCAACATCATTAATCATTAGAGAAATGCAAGTCAAAACTACAATGAGATATCATCTCACACCGGTCAGAATGGCCATCATCAAAAAATCTAGAAACAATAAATGCTGGAGAGGGTGTGGAGAAAAGGGAACACTCTTGCACTGTTGGTGGGAATGTAAATTGATACAGCCACTATGGAGAACAGTATGGAGGTTCCTTAAAAAACTACAAAAAAACAAAAAAAATGTGCCACAGCTGTTTAAATATAGTCTTTAACATGGAAAGCATGTTATCTTTGATGTATGATTAATTTTAAATTCTTAAATGTTTTTCGAGTGGTTGTAGAAATGGAGACTCACACAGTTACACAATTGCAAAGAAGTTATAACTCCATTAGTTTGCTTTAGTAGATTAGTGTGGTCTCTTGTCAGGAAACACCAAAATTCTCTGAGAATCTTAAATAGAGCCCTCAATTTTATTATTTATTTACCTTTTCAAATCAACTACTTATTCTGCTTGTATTGCTTAACAAAACCTCTTAAAACAGCATGGTTCAAAAGTCTTAGCTAAGATGAAACTGATAATAATCTTTTCAGTATTTTTGAGTCTTTGACAACCAGTGAATTCCCATATAGAAAACAATGAGCCACAGGCATGTACAAAGATTCTTTCTGATCCAAACAGCAAAATTCAGGTATTCTAAGCAATAGAGATGCTCAGCCTTTGCAGAGAATATCAAGATTTACTTTCCTATTGAAATTTTTCCAGACAAAGACATATTTCACTATTTTGAAGACTCAGATGTCTTTTGATATGTGTATGAATAGCTGTTAACAGTAGGATTTCCTACCTCAAGTGATTCAGTGGACCAAGAACTCGCCAAAAACCAAGTCTTATCTGCAGTGTCAGACATCAGCGGCTTCACCTAGTGGTACATTAAAGATAAATCTAGTAGCTGCCAATAACTACTTCAAAATGTTAAAAGAAATGTTATCTGCTTTGAAGTGAAAAATGTCATTGGTAGAATCACTGAAGCCAATGCCTCTCACTTTTCTAAGATACAAAACAAATCCATGATATTCAAAATTTCTTTTCTCCAAGTTAGGTCAATTAATGTTTTCTTCTACTTTGAAATATAAAAAGCAATTTTACACTTCTGTTCAAGGCTTTTATGTTGGTGACAAAATCAGGATTATTTTTCTTTTTTTTTTTTTTTTTTGCTGTACGCGGGCCTCCCACTGCTGTGGCCTCTCCCGCTGCAGAGCACAGGCTCAGGACGCGCAGGCTCGGCGGCCATGGCCCACGGGCCCAGCCGCTCCGCGGCATGTGGGATCCTCCCGGACCAGGGCACGAACCCGCGTCCCCTGCATCGGCAGGCGGACTCCCAACCACTGCACCACCAGGGAAGCCCTCAGGATTATTTTTTAAGTTCTAACATTTGAAAAGCAAGTCATGTATTTATGATGCACTTTTACCATTGATGCAGTTTTGATGTAGACATTGGGTGATTTTTTTTTTCTGTTTATATTAGTAAGAATTTTTCCACATTAGAATGATTGACCCTTATGTGTCTCATTAATGTCTATGCTGAAAATAAAATGAAAGTGTAAGGAACTTTATCATGTTTTCCATTTTTGACATTTTCCTTCTTATATCAGGAAATGATATAGAAACAGCAGATGCACATAATGGCAATGAAGCACCACGTTTTCTTTAATTTCTATCAATAAGAAACTCTTTGAGCATAATGTATATTATATGCCACCTTAAAATAGCTTAACATAAAATGACTTTATAATCTGACATAATATTTATATTAATGTAGAAAATTATCAAAGAAAGAGAAAAGTTTTTTGTGACTGTTTCAAGGAGAAACCAAACTGATAGAAATTTCATAATTTGTAATCCAGATAAATATCAAAATAATAAACTTTGAGGACTTGTACTTTCTTAGAGAAATTAAGATTTTAATTAAAATAGCTAAAATATAGCAGTAGAAATCTTACACATTATAAAAATTCTTTCTTTTATCTTGATGAATAAGTAATCTTCCTATATTTATAATTATTAAAAGTTCAGACATTAAAAAAACATTTGAGAACTTTATTAGGCCATTTGAGATTTCTCAGAATGACAATGATTATACAGCTTTTAAAAAGTGCTTGCATCAAATAGTTTGTTGTTGCTTTATCAGCTTTTACTTTTACACATGGCACTTCTTCAATTGCTAATGTGCTTTTGGCAAATATTTACAAATGATTTTCTGTAATGGTATGAGTATTGGGATTTTAATATTCCAAAATTAGCTTAAGCAGACAATTATTGCACTTTTATTTAGAGGAAATTTTTTCTCTAGGATTTTCTCTAGGATGAATCCTTTACATATTATAGAAAAAAATGGACATAGGCATGCTAGTAATTAAATCCATATCCTTTAGTTTTAGTTTATTTGGTGAATTACTTCTTTCATAAACTCATGGGTCTTTTTTCTTCCATCTCTAGTAGTACAGTGTTGGGACCAACATTTTCACAGAAGATGTATTGAGTATATTTATTTGATACTTATTTTAATTACATTGTTGTCATTTGTCATACTTGGGTCCTGAATCCTTTAGGACTATTACATCTTCTAAAATGGTAATAATTTTTCAACTATCTAATTTTCAAATTAATATAAAAGGTAAATATGTAGTATTTTTATATACGAGTCATTACTGTTACTTATTTAAATTACAGGCATACCCTCATTTTATTGTGCTTCACTTTGTTGTGATTCGCAGATACTGCATTTTTTTTTACAAATTAAAGGCTTGTGAAAATTCTATCTTAAGCAAGTCTAAGGCATCATTGTTCCAATAGTATTTGTTCACTTCATGTCTCTCTGTCACATTTTGGTAATTTTCGCCGTATCACAAACTCTCCATCAGCAAAAAGATTAGAACTTGCTGAAGGCTCAGGTGATGGTTAGCCTTTTTTAACAATGAAGTATTTTTTAATTAAAGTATATACATTTTTAGAAGCATTATGAACTCATAATGGACACATTATAGTGTAAATATAGCTCTTATGTGCACTTAGAAACCCAAAAAATTTGTGACTCACTTTATTGTGATACTCGCTTTATTAAGGTGGTCTGGAACTGAACCCACAATATCTCGGAGGTGAGCCCGTATAGACTTGGTGTAAAAGGCAGCTGCATTATAATGGAATGACTACATGGTTTGGAGTTTCAGAACTTGGGCCTCAATCGTATCCATTCTCTTACTAATTCTTGTGACTCTGAGAAATTTATATATACATCAGAAAATATATATGAGGAAAATTAATGAACTATGATGTCAAGTAGACTTATGTCCAAATTCCATTTTTTCCAACTTATAAGTAATAATGATTTGGGGAATTTTTATAGGCTACTCAGAGGTTCACTTTTTCTGTCTCCAAATGGGGAATAATATCCATATTATAGTGAAAATGAATTTAGACAGATATCAGTGAAAGCAGAAACCCAGTGAACTCACAACAGGTGCTTCTTCCATCAGTCAACTTTGTGCCTTGAACCTCTGTAAAGTATAGATTATGAAACCTTTTAATTTAGAGGATTAAGTTAATTTCTGCAAAATTTCTAGAATGGTAATATATTTTTTATATTTTTATAGGAGCTGAATATTTTCTATTTTGTTTTAAAGGATATTTTCACAGCAAAATTAGACGGATGCCTAATCTGATTGAAAAATAATTCTTGCATAGATTTAATAGGTATTTATTTGGAACCTGTCGTATGCCAGGCACCATATTAAGTACAGAGAAAATAGTGATAAACAAGTGAGATGCCTCCCTCTGTGCTTTGTGAATCTTTAAATGGGACAGACATATTAAAGGCAAGAAAAAATGAAAATGAATAAATTCAGGTTGTGATGGGCTATAAAATGAAACAGAGAGAGAGAGAGAGAGAGAGAGAGAAAACTGTGGGAATAAAAGAATGTGCCATATTATGGTTAGATAGGCTTCATAGATATCATGCTTGAAATGGAGAGAAGCTAATGATGCAAAGAATGGCAGAAAGAGCATTCCGGGCAAAAGGAACATCACATGAAGAAGCCGTGAAGTGAGAGAGAGTTTAGAATTTGACATGTTTAAGGAACTGAAAGAGGATCAGTGTGCCTGTGGTTTAATATGCCAAAAAAGATAGAAGACATAAAACTGAAGGACTGGGAAGAACATATTATTCTGGGACTTGTATGCTATAGAAAGATTTCTGGGTTTTACTTTAAATGCAGTGGGATGCTAATGAAGGATTTCAAGTGAGCAAATGACAATCTTATTTATATTTGAAGGTTTCGTTGCCAGTAAATACAGAATGGACTGAAGGAAGGCAAAAGAGAGAAGAAAGAAGAAAATTAGAATTCTTGTTTCACTAGTCCAACAGAAGATGATAGTGACCTAGACCAATATGGCAGCAGTGAAGATACAATAAACAGGATTTGTTTATGGATTAGCAAAGAAGAATAGGGGAAAGGGAGAAAGAAGATGGTTCCTAGATTTGCACCATGGACCATCTGGACGGATGGTAATATCATTCAGTTCATTCACTAGGTGGGAAAAACCTGAGGACAGAGTGAAGGGTATATTTGGATCAGAAAACCTAGACATATTAAATCTAATACAGAGATTTCAAATAGGTAGTTAAATACTTTCTCTTGAACATAAAGTTTATAGTGACTTCCATATCTATGGATTATTCCTAATTTACTAACTAGTGAATCCTTCACATTTCTTATTAAATCTCAAAAAAAATGTATGAAAAGGGTGGGATCTCTTAAGAAAATATCTATAATATTCTGTGATATAAATATTACTTATTTTAAATTTTTATATTAAGGAGTTCTATACAGTATAATGGGATTCATGAAACTTCTGTTTTATACCCATATCTGCCTGTAAATTTGTGACTTTAACCTTATTTTATCTATATCATCTTTTAAATCCCTGAATCAAGACTCAGTTGAATTCAGTTCCCTTCCCTTCCTGCTCTTACATCTTAAGAGTATATGATTTTGTCTTCCCTCCTTCTTTCCTTCCTTCCTTCCTTCCTCCCTCTCTCTCCCTTTCTCTCTTTCTCTTTCTTTCTTCTTCTTTCTTTTTCTTTCTTTCTTTCTTTCTTTCTTTCTTTCTTTCTTTCTTTCTTTCTTTCTCTTTCTTTTCTTTCTTTCTTTCTTTCTTTCTTTCTTTCTTTCTTTCTTTCTTTCTTTCTTTCTCTTCCTTCCTTCCTTCCTTCCTTCCTTCCTTCCTTCCTTTCTTTCTTTCTTTCTTTCTTTCTTTCTTTCTTCACACACATTTCTTACAGTGTACTACATGATTATAGTATATATAATCACATGAACTTTGTGATTAGTACTTTGGTAGTGAAGTAAGTATTCATAGTATGAAATTTGGTATAAAGTAAATATATCTGAGAACTTAATAAAGAGGTATAAGAACAACAAATACAAAGTTTCTCAATATCAGTTAATTCTAATTGGGAAGATCAGAGAAGTTGTTCAACATTATGCAAATTGTAGAGTCAGGATTGTCTCTTTGATCAATTTAATTCTAAAATCTGTGCCATTAACTATTATATACTACAGATACTAAATTTATAGTAGTCAGATACAGCTAGATCTGCAGTGAGTTCTAATTTTCTACTATTCTTATATATGTTTGTGTGTCTATCATATGGACTAAAAAGTTTTATTTGGCAAATATTGAATCCACTGTATACTCTCACCATAGAATATAATCACTGAAAAATCAAAATTCTGTTAAAAGTCAACACAGCTTTAAGTTTTGATTTCCGTAACTACAAAAGTTCTGTTTACTTTATTCCATATTTATAAGAAAAATATATACATAAATGTACATAATTTGAGTAGACTCTAAGGCGTCTTGTAAATACATAGACATACACATATATGTGTATACACATATACATTTTTTCCAAACATATTCAGATGTGATAGACTATATAGAATGCACCCACATGGGTGTGACACTTGAATTACTGGTTATTGCAAACTGACTGTTTATACCTCCTGGATTAAAATAGTTTCTTCAAGGGAGAGTGAAGTATTTGAACTCTCCATAGGACCCAGTACATAAGCTTTCTTCATCATGAATTATCAAACAGGTCATTAATTAACTTCTTTTCAGGTTATTTTTTTCAGCATTATAAGAAAAACAATTAGCTAAGTATAAACTGTGTATGCCAGTAGAGAAGGTTTAACTTGTGATAGCAAGAAAACCAGTAGAATAGGGAGAAGCACATTTTAAATAGATGGTACTGTGTGATCCAGAAAGTCATATTAATGTGCTGACAAAATCTATTTACACTAAAGTTTTATAAATGCAGAAATTGGAATGAATATATTTTGTACATTTAAAAATGTTACTTTGCATGAAATAAAATTTATCCTGGAAAGTGTAGACCATATCTTCACCATGTCTATGGCCTATCACTGATATTTTGTCTACCAAAAGCCTTTTGCTTCCTCTTTTCCCTCCCTCAGAGATATTATAGTTATGTTTACTTTATTCATGATTATGTTTATTTAACATTCTTTAGACTTCTTTCAAATCTATTTATTAAACATAATGCTTTTTCAGTGTCATTAGTCTATAGTCCATTTTTAAATATATAACACAAAGTTTCTAATCTTGAAATCTTAGACCACAATTAATGTGGAAGTCATTTATATTAAACTGGTTAAGTAATGAGAATGACAGAGAATAGTCTCTAAAGTGCCTAAGAAAAAAGTCCCTACAATTTATTGACATAGATAAGGTTTAAGGGCTTACCTTTACCTTTTTTTTAAAGGTACATATTAAAGAATGACCATCTTCTTAAGAGATAAAACTAAGGTTGATTATCATCCCTTGTTAATTGAAACCATTGCTCTTTTCTATAGAGTTTCATTTATAGCTAACTCCATGCATTTGTCTCCTAATTTAGAGTTGTCAAAACACAGGAAAGATTTATTATTTTCTGTTTGGCCAGAAAACAAAAAGTAACTTTTATATATTTTCTTAAGTTTTAAATGGTATTAATACAAAAAGGAAGGGAAGACTTACCAACATTAATTGAGAGCCTAATTTGTGTGAGACGTTGTGCTAGGAACTTTCACAATCCTTTTAGTTGCCTAGTGAATTGGGCTTTTAAATTCAAATTTTACAGTAAGAAAATCTAGAATGAGAACGGGAAAATTTCCTAAGGTCATACAGGTAACGTCAAAACATGGTTTCCTGATATCAAAGCCATTTTTCCCCATAGTATCTCACTACTTCTTCATATTTTTATGGCAATTTGTTCAAATAATTATTTCAAACAATTAATAATAAATTATTCATGTTAAAATGTAGCTTGTATTAATTTACTCCATTATAGCCCTGTAACTCTCTTCTGTATCCCATGGTCTACCAGTCTTTCAGTACAAAACTTTTGGCTTCCTGAATTTAGAGTGTAGAATCCTGAGTACTCAAGAGGGGGCTCACCCCATAGTGATGCTCATCTTTTTCAGTGAAGTATTATCATTTTTTGAAAGTGGGTAATGGCGAGAACTAGATATTATCTTTAATTAAGATTAATTAATTTAAAAAACTGCATCCTCAACATTTATAACTAGCATCTGCTTTCATTCTCAGAAGTGTCATAGTTTAGAAAATAACTTGTATGTTTACCTTAGTCATAATAGAAGTATGCTCTGGATGCTAGAGTACAGTACAGAAAAACAGCAAAAACAGACTGTGAGTCAAGAAAAGCTTTCTGAAAGGCACTGCCATCTTTAACTAACAGATAAAGGAATCAAGCTCAATAAAAGTTATGTGATTTGCCCAGTATGACAAAGCTATTGCCAAGTGGAATCTTCATTTGTGCTTAAGCCTTTAAATTTTGTAAACATTGTTCTATAGCAGTATGTAAAAATGAAGATTTTTAGTATAGGACATAGTTTAAGGCCTAAGTGTATAGCTATTTCCTATACCAAAAGAGAGTGTTAGTTCAAAGAGAATATGCTAGAATGAACTAAAGTATTAAAACCTTATTAATTAGCCCCACTGATGCGATTTCTATCAGAGTTCATGTTTACATCTGCAATTTTGTCTTTACATAGTTTATAAAACCATTTTATCTGTATACTGCTTTGCATGATGTCTTGAATAATGTTCTATAGGAATCAGATGGGTCCTGTGTTCCCAAGTCATATGAAGTTTCCCTGGATACTGTCAACTCTGTCAGTAGTGGTCAATGTAGAGTCTTGAGCAACTCTCAAGTAATTTTGCCAATTCTCCAACAAGGGTCAAAATCAAATCCCCTGTCCTGGATCAAACACTATAGTTAACTAGTACTTCTACTCAATATTGATGACACATTAGGCAAAAGGGACTCATGTACCCAGAGCAACACTCACCTTCCCCAAAGTCAGTGTCTTAGCTTCAATTGCCAGGGATCATGAGAAACTCCAGATACCCATTTCTCTTATTTCCTAATACTCGAAATATCATTAGCACTGTCTTCCTTGAGTTGTCTAATACGAATCACATTATGTTCTTTATACAGATAAAATCTGTTTACAACATGAAGTCTCCAAGACTCCAAAGTCATGTCTTCATGTCTTGAAGTCTAATTTCAAAAGTTTCTCTATGTACCTTATTTTGTTCCTATGTCTCATGTCGCTTTACTTTAAAAAAATATTCTCACTGTCATTTTTGCAATTGACAAACCATCAAATGCTTTACATATATAGTACTTTATCTGAATGCTTCCTTCCTGAATGTTCCTGCTTTAATGAAAATCTGTCTCCTGACAACACCAGTTCCTTGTACCCCTTTCAAGTACTGGTTGATTTTATTCCAGAGAAGCAGCACCATTCATTTCTTTGTTTATAACCCTAAATTTAGCATTACTAATAAGTGCAGTCTGTGACACACATCTCACTGTCTTCAACACCTTCTATTTTCTTTGTTCATTTATTACTTTGTTGACTCCTAAACTCCTTTCCCCAATGGTGATGCCAGTCTTTTAGTTCTGCCACCTTTTCATTTACATCAGCTATTTCAATTATGTCACCATTAATGTAATTTCTTCCCACTGTACTTAAACTCCATAGTCAATCATTATAATTATCCCACTGCATATACCCTAAACTCTCAAAACTCTTTCATTGTATGTTGTTACCTCAGGGAAAGCACAACACTGGCTAAATCTAATTTTTCAGTTATAATGCACTTGCACTATGCACGAAATCACACTGTCTGTTAACAAAGCAGCATGTAAAACAACATAGTAAGCTGAATTGGGCACTCATTTGCTTAAAACCGTCAAATAGTTTTCACTTAAATGCAAATAGGGCAGGAGTAACATAAGCAAGAAGGAAGATGGTAGAAGATGAGGTCAGAGATACAGTAGGATGCTCATTTGTCAGAGCAATGTAGAGTACAAGAAGAACATCACTCAACCACAATGGCCTCCTTGCTGATTTTAAAATACAGAACCTGTTGTTCCATCTCAGAGCCTTTGAACAGATTGTTTTACTTCTTACACTGCTCTTTCCATTATCTCCTCAATTCTTTCAAAGGACACCTCCTCAATGAGGGCTAACCTAATTTAAATTTGCAAGTGAACTTCCTAAGGAATTACAAAATAAGGAATGTGCTTTAAGAGCCCACAGGGTTATGTTTCATTCACATCTCTGCCACTTCAAAGCCATGTGACAATTAACAGGATAAATTTTTTAACTGCACTGGGTGGTATTTTCTTTTTTTTTTTTTTTGAAAACAATTTTTTTTTTTTATACAGCAGGTTCTTATTAGTCATCAATTTTATACACATCAGTGTATACATGTCAATCCCAATCACCCAATTCAGCACACCACCACCACCACCACCACCCCCGCGGCTTTCCCTCTTTGGTGTCCATACGTTTGTTCTCTACATCTGTATCTCAATTTCTGCCCTGCAAACCGGTTCATCTGTACCATTTTTCTAGGTTCCACATATATGTGTTAATATATGATGCTTGTTTTTCTCTTTCTGACTTCACTCTGTATAACAGTCTCTAGATCCATCCACCTCTCAACAAATGACCCAGTTTCGTTCCTTTTTATGGCTGAGTAGTATTCCATTGTATATATGTACCACAGCTTCTTTATCCATTCCTCGTTGATAGGCATTTAGGTTGCCTCCATGACCTGCCTATTGTAAATAGTGCTGCAGTGAATATTGGGGTGCATGTGTCTTTTTGAATTATGGTTTACTCTGGGTATATGCCCAGTAGTAGGATTGCTAGGTCATATGGTAATTCTATTTATAGTTGTGTAAGGAACCTCCATACTGTTCTCTATAGTGGCTGTATCAATTTACATTCCCACCAACAGTGCAAGAGGGTTCCTCTTTCTCCACACCCTCTCCAGCATTTGTTGTTTGTAGATTTTCTGGTGATGCCCATTCTAACTGGTGTGAGGTGATACCTCATTGTAGTTTTGATTTGCATTTGTCTAATAATTAGTGATGTTGAGCAGCTTTTCATGTGCTTCTTGGCCATCTGTATGCCTTCTTTGGAGAAATGTGTATTTAGGTCTTCTGCCCATTTTTGGACTGGGTTGTTTTTTTTTTAATATTGAGCTGCATGAGCTATCTATATATTTTGTAGATTAATCCTTTGTCCGTTGATTCGTTTACAAATATTTTCTCCCATTCTGAGGGTTGTCTTTTCATCTTCTTTAGGGTTTCCTTTGTTGTGCAAAAGCTTTTAAGTTTCATTAGGTCCCATTTGTTTATTATTGTTTTTATTTCCATTACTCTAGGAGGTGGATCAAAAAAGATCTTGCTGTGATTTATGTCAAAGAGTGTTCTTCCTATGTTTTCCTCTAAGAGTTTTATAGTGTGCGGTCTTACATTTAGGTCTCTAATCCATTTTGAGTTTATTTTTGTGTATGGTGTTAGGGAATGTTCTAATTTAATTCTTTTACATGTAGCTATCCAGTTTTCCCAGCACCACTTATTAAAGAGGCTGTCTTTTCTCCATTATATGTCCTTGCCTACTTTGTCATAGATTAGTTGACCATACGTGCGTGGGTTTATCTCTGGGCTTTCTATCTTGTTCCATTGATCTATGTTTCTCTTTTTGTGCTGGTACCATACTGTCTTGATTACTGTAGCTTTGTAGTATAGTCTGAAGTCAGAGAGCCTGCTTCCTCTAGCTCCGTTGTTTTCCCTCAAAACTACTTTGGCCATTCACAGTCTTTTGTGTCTCCATACAAATTTTAAGGTTTTTTGTTCTAGTTCCATAAAAATTGCCATTGGTAATTTGATAGGGATTGCATCGAATCTGTATATTGCCTTGGGTAGTATAGTCATTTTCACAATATTGATTCTTCCAATCCAAGAACATGATATATCTCTCCATCTGTTGGTATCATCTTTAATTACTTTTATCAGTGTCTTATAATTTTTGGCATACAGGTCTTTTGTCTCCCTAGGTAGGTTTATTCCTAGGTATTTTATTCTTTTTGTTGCAGTGGTAAATGGGAGTGTTTCCTTAATTTCTCTTTCAGATTTTTGATCATTAGTGTATAGGAATGCAAGAGATTTCTGTGCATTAATTCCGTATCCTGCAACTTTACTGAATTCATTGATTAGCTCTAGTAGTTTTCTGGTGGCATCTTTAGGATTCTCTACGTATAGTATCATGTCATCTGCAAACAGTGACAGTTTTACTTCTTCCTTTCCAATTTGTATTCCTTTTATTTCTTTTTCCTCTCTGATTGCCATGGCTAGGACTTCCAAAACGATGTTGAATAACAGTGGTGAGAGTGGACATCCTTGTCTTCTTCCTGATCTTAGAGGAAATGCTTTCAGTTTTTCACCATTGAGAATGATGTCTGCTGTGGGTTTGTCATATATGGCCTTTAATATGTTGAGGTAGGTTCCCTCTATGCCCACTTTCTGGAGGGTTTTTATCATAAATCGGTGTTGAATTTTGTCGAAAGCTTTTTCTGCATCTATTGAGATGATCACATGGTTTTTATTCTTCAGTTTGTTAATATGGTGTATCACATTGATTGATTTGCATATATTGAAGAATCCTTGCATCCTTGGGATAAATCCCACTTGATCATGGTGTATGATCCTTTTAATGTGTTGTTGGATTCTGTTTGCTAGTATTTTGTTGAGGATTTTTGCATCTATATTCATCAGTGATATTAGACTGTAAGATTTTTTTTTTTTTTTTGGTAGTATCTTAGTCTGGTTTTGATATCAGGGTGATGGTGGCCTCATCGAATGAATTGGGGAGTGTTCATTCCTGTGAAATTTTTTGGAAGAGTTTGAGAAGGATGGGTGTTAGCTCTTCTCTAAATGTTTGATAGAATTCACCTGTGAAGCCATCTGGTCCTGGACTTTTATTTATTGGAAGATTTTTAATCACAGTTTCAATTTCATTACTTGTGATTGTTCTGTTCATATTTTCTATTTCTTCCTGGTTCAGTCTTGGAAGGTTATACCTTTCTAAGAATTTATCCATTCCTTCCAGATTGTCCATTTTATTGGCATAGAGTTGCTTGTAATAGTCTCTTAGGATGATTTGTATTTCTGTGGTGTATGTTGTAACTCCTCCATTTTTATTTCTAATTTTATTGATTTGAGTCCTCTCCCTCTTTTTCTTAATGAGTCTGGCTAATGGTTTATCAATTTTGTTTATCTTCTCAAAGAACCAGCTTTTCGTTTTATTGATCTTTGCTATTGTTTTCTTTGTTTCTATTTCATGTATTTCTGCTCTGATCTTTATGATTTCTTTCCTTCTGCTAACTTTGGGTTTTGTTTGTTCTTCTTTCTCTAGTTCCTTTAGGTGTAAGGTTAGATTATTTATTTGAGATTTTTCTTGTTTTTTGAGGTAGGCTTGTATAGCTATAAACTTCGCTCTTAGAACTGCTTTTGCTGCATCCCATAAGTTTTGGAACGTCATGTTTTCATTGTCATTTGTCTCTAGGTATTTTTTAATTTCCTCTTTGATTTCTTCAGTGATCTCTTAGTTATTTAGTAATGTATTGTTTAACCTCCATGTGTTTGTGTTTTTTATGTTGTTTTCCCCCTGTAATTCATTTCTAATCTCATAGCATTTTGTGTGGTCAGAAAAAATGCTTGATATGATCTCAATTTTCTTAAATTTACTGAGGCTTGATTTGTGACCCAAGATGTGATCTATCCTGCAGAATGTTCCATGTGCACCTGAGAAGAAAGTGTAATCTGCTGGTTTTGGATGGAATGTCCTATAAATATCAATTAAATCTATCTGGTCTATTTTGTCATTTAAAGCTTCTGTTTCCTTATCTATTTTCATTTTGGATGATCTGTCCATTGGTGTAAATGAGGTGTTACAGTCCCCCACTAGTACTGTGTTACTGTTGATTTCCTGTTTTTTTTTTTTTTTTTTTGCGGTCCGCGGGCCTCTCACTGTTGTGGCCTCTCCCGTTGCGGAACAAGGCTCCGGACGCGCAGGCTCAGCAGCCATGGCTCACGGGCCGAGCCGCTCTGCGGTATGTGGGATCTTCCCAGACCAGGGCACGAACCCATGTCCCCTGCATTGGCAGGCGGGCTCTCAACCACTGCGCCACCAGGGGAGCCCTTGATTTCCTCTTTTATAGCTGTTAGCAGTTGCCTTATGTATTGAGGTGCTCCTGTGTTGGGTGCATATATATTTATAATTGTTATATCTTCTTCTTGGATTGATCCCTTGATCATTATGTGTGTCCTTCCTTGTCTCTTATAACATTATTTTAAAGTCTATTTTTTCTGATATGAGTATTGCTAATCCAGCTTTCTTTTGATTTCCATTTGCATGGAATATCTTTTTCCATCCCCTCACTTTCAATCTGAACGTGTCCCTAGGTTTGAAGTGGATCTCTTGTAGACAGCATATAATATGGGTCTTGTTTTTGTATCCATTCAGCAAGCCTGTGTCTTTTGGTTGGAGCATTAATTAATTAATTAATTAATTAATCCATTCACATTTAAGGTAATTATCGATAAGCATGTTTTTATAACCATTTTCTTAATTGTTTTGGTTTTGTTTTTGTACATCCTTTTGTAGGTCCTTCTCTCATGTTTTCCACTTAGAGAAGTTCCTTTAGCATTTGTTGTACAGCTGGTTTGGTGGTGCTGAATTCTCTCAGATTTTGCTTCTCTGGAAAGCTTTTGATTTCTCCATCAAATCTGAATGAGATCCTTGGTGGGTAGAGTAATCTTGGTTGTAGTTTTTTCCCCTTTCATCACTTTAAGTATATCATGCCACTCTCTTCTTGCTTGTAGTGTTTCTGCTGAGAAATCAGCTGTTAACCTTATGGGAGTTCCCTTGTATGTTATTTGTCATTTTTCCCTTGCTGCTTTCAGTAATTTTTCTTTGTTTTTAACTTTTGCCAGTTTGATTACTATGTGTCTCAGCGTGTTTCTCCTTGGGTTTATCCTGTATGGGACTTGCTGCACTTCCTGGACTTGGGTGGCTATTTCCTTTCCCATGCTAGGTAAGTTTTCAACTATAATCTCTTCAAATATTTTCTCTGGTCCTTTCTCTCCCTCTTTTCCTTCTGAGACCCCTATAATGCGAATGTTGTTGCATTTATTGTTGTTCCAGAGGTCTCTTAGGCTGTCTTCATTTCTTTTCATTCTTTTTTCTTTATTCTGTTGTGCAGCAGTGAATTCCACCGTTCTGTCTTCCAGGTAACTTATCCATTCTTCTGCCTCAGTTATTCTGCTATTGATTCCTTCTAGTGTATTTTTCATTTCAGTTATTGTGTTGTTCATCTCTGTTTGTTTGTTCTTTAATTCTTCTGGGTCTTTGTTAAACATTTATTGCATCTTCTCAGTCTTTGCCTCCATTCTTTTTCTGAGGTCCTGGATCATCTTCACTATCATTATTCTGAATTCTTTTTCTGGAAGGTTGCCTATCTCCTCTTCATTTAGTTGTTTTTCTGGGGTTTTATCTTGTTCCTTCATCTGGTACTTAGCCCTCTGCCTTTTCCTCTTGTCTGTCTTTCTGTGAATGTCCTTTTTGTTCCACAGGCTGCACGATCGTAGTTCTTCTTGCTTCTGGGTGGTATTTTCTTGATGTGTATTTTATTGTAATTCTTTTATGATTCCAGTTTTGATAGTTCATATTTGTGCAAGGGAATACAGTAGTCATCTATAAAAATGGTAGCAAAATGTCAAGGCACTAACAATTGTTAACTTTAGATGGAAAGAATACAGATTATTATTTTATTTTACATTTTTCAATGTTATTTAAATTTCAAAATCTTATATAACTGTAAAATGCTCAAATATATTTTGTAAATTCCAAGTCCCAGGATCTTGTCCTAATTCTATGACATTATATATGACTAATTTTAAGCAGTCATTTCAACTTTCCTGAGAAACCTATCCTCACCCATAAAATGAAGTGGTTTTATTGGTGCACTCTTGGGTTTCCTCGAGCTCTAAGCTCTGAGCTTAGGATCTCACTAAAAATACTGCACATAAGTGAAAATTTAAATAAAGAATAATTTTAAAGTATCGAACATACTCGTTAGTAATTGAGATTGACCTCTTCAGATAATTGGTCTAACTTACTGGGGATTTACTCAATAAGCATTTTTGACCACTTGTAAGGAATTATTGGAAAGTAACATAATTACAACTTCAAGTGTTATGACTCTAACAGGGGATGGATGGCTAAGGAAAGAAAGTAATGCATTTTTATCATTAATTTTACAAAACCAACCCAAAAGTGGAAGACAATTCTATACCAAGATTATGCTTATAACACTAAAAACTTTACCAAATACCTGCTAGGAGAGGTATAACGTTTCCCCATCCCTTCTTATCACTGGCTCCTCTAGTGAACTATTGGGCAAAAAATGAGAGAAGATGCAAAAAACCCACTTTGAAATAAACCAAAAAATATGACTCCCTCACACTCAGGTGAATTTTTTGCTTGCTTGTTTCTTCTGTTTTGTTGTTGTTGTTTGTTATTTTTTCCAATAAGCAATTTTTCCAAAGAGACAAGAGCTCTGAGACTACATTCCTGTATACATTTTCTATTGCTAGATAACAAATTGTCCCAAATTCAGTGGCTTAAAACAACACATGTAATCTCACTGTTTCGTGTGTCAGGATTCTGGGCATGATTTAGTAGGGTTTTCTACTCAGGGTCTCATAAGACTGTAATTAAGATGTCAACAGGGCTACATTCTCATCTGGAAGCTTGGTTAGTGAAGAATACCCTTCTAAGCTCATTGAGATTGTTGACAGAATGCATTTTCTTGTGACTGAGGGCCCAGCTTCTCACTTGCTTTTGGTATGAAGACTGTCCTCAAGTCCTAGAGACTGTCTTCCATTTCCTGGCATGTGGCCCTATCCATAGAAAGTTCACATGACTGTTTGCTTCTTCAAGGCCAACAAGAGTATCTCATACTCCAGTCTCCTAAGATGGAGTCTTATACAATGTGATATAATCATAGAAGTAATATCCTATCACCTTTGCCATTTTTCTATTGGTTAAAAACTGGTCATAGATTCCACATGCACTCAGAGGGAGAAATTACATAAGAATCTGACTCATCGGAGGGTCACCGTAGCATGTGTTCACTACAGTCCTCCAAGATGCCACAGATCATAGTTTTGGTTTGGAGAATATTAGAGCATTACAGAGAAAAGGAACTTAATGTGACATTGGGTCTAAATGCTAATATTTCAGAAATTGGAAAACGAGCAAAAGGAAATATGCTATAGCATGAAATCTCATGTTTTAGGTGGCAGAGCTGATTTTAAATCACAGTTGTCCTGAGACCCCCCACCCCCATCTACCCCTTAGATGAAGAGTCATTAAATTATGTCATTGAATTAATGTATTTTCTATGGTAATGTATCACTAGTTTTTCAATATACAGTCATCCCTCAGTATCCAAGGGCGATTGGTTCCAGGACCCCCGCAGATGCTTGAGTCCCTTATATAAAATGGTGTAGTATTTGTGTATAACAAAGCACATTGTCTTATATACTTTAAATTATCTCTAGATTACTTATAATACTTAATACAATGTAAATGCTATGTAATAGTTGTAAATACAGTGTAAATTCTATGTAAACATTGCCAGTGTGCAGCAAATTCAAGTTTTTCTTTTTGAAACCTCAAATTTTTTCTCCAAAGGTTTTCAATTCACATTTGCTTGAATCCAAAGATGAGGTACCTGTGCCTGTGGAGGGCCAATTTTATATTAATGGAAAATTCGGTTTCTAAATATAGCATTTTACTTCTAAACAAATTTTGGAGAACAGAAAATCAGTTAGTCAGCACTCATTTGTATTGCTGAAGGATTTTATTCTTGCCTGAACCTGAGCAATGAACATGTTAGCTATGTATTTATCCTACTATTATTGAAGACAAAGCTTAAGCACTAAAGTAACCGTAGCTTAATTCTCCTTCATTTGACCTGTAGATAAACAGATGTTCATTATTTAAATATAATGCTGTAATAAGAAAATAAATTTATTCCATAGTAAGTATATTGTTAAAGGAATTGGTGTTTTGATTTATATATTTAAAATTTGATTTTTATGCCTTTTGAAACAGAAGTCACTTATAATTTTTAGTAAGCAGTGAGGATGGCGACTTTAACATTATTACCAGCTAAGCTAAAAATGTTATAGTTTAATTTTTCCAGTGTTCTTATTTTCCCTCAAAAGCTTTTGTTTTTGAGTAGTTATCAACTATTGTGCAACAGGATAAGACCAGCCCACACTGTTATTTGTCTGTAAGAAACAGCTTTATTCTGTAGTATGTGGAAGGACCATCTTTCATAACAGAAAAGTAGCACATGGAAATGAACAAGCAATACACAGTCTTAAACACAGTCAAATTTAGGTTTCCCTGTATCAGTAAGTCATATGACTTGCTTAAATTTAGGATAGCTATAACCTATACTGTTGTCTCTGACTGAAAAAAACAGGGTCTTGTCTAGCTTACTGATCTAGAGAAGTTCTGTCTTCACCCAAGGTTCTGGTAACAATTTTGTCAAATAGTGAAAATGCACATTTTAGCTTTTTTTCTGTATGCTGAAACTCTCCATTCAAGGAATAAAGAAATAATATCTTGTATTTTTGTTTTATCTTCTAATCACAGGCGTTCTTTTAAGTACCAGTAGTGGTCCCACAATTCTTTCTTTCAGAGTTAAGCAAATTCTTCTTTATCTTTTTCATAGTTTCTACTGTAGTATGATGGGGAAAAAAGAAAAACATGGATAAACATTTCTCAGTATGGTCAGTATTCAACATGTCTACACATTTTGATGCCTTTATTTAAAAAAAATGTGTCTGTGAAAATCAATAGTGAGTTGTGTTTAATATACTCAGGTTACTCTCTTTACTAGATGCTATTCACAGTGATTTAACTGTCATGTTCCTGGCTTTCAGTCATATTTTGGAAGAACTATCAAAATCCATGCAGCAGATTCAAACAATTCTTACAATAAAATAAAGGAAATTAGCTTGAAAAATGTTAGAGAGATGTCACAAATAACAGCCATACATTCTGATTTAGGATTTAATGGTAAATTTAGCATGACTAGAGAGTTTTTATGATTCATTTCACTGGGTTTGATTTGAATATTTGAGCACCTTTTTCTCCTTCAATGGAAATTATATGTTCCTGAGAACCTTCACAAAAACAATTAGCTAGTGTGATTGGGAAGCATATGTTTACTGGCAGATGTTGAGACTTTAATACATTGGTTGATGTAAATAAATAAGGAAAATTATAATTTTATTATAATTCTAAATATGAAAACATTAAATTCTGTGGCTCATTAATTGTGTAATTTAAATTTTCATATCAAGAACTATAAGTAAAAGCAGGCTATTAGTGGGCTAAAATTAAGATTTTATATAACATTTCATATCATTAGAATAAAAATCATTATTTTACTAAAATACCCAAAATTGTCAAATATTTAATTATTTATGAATTTTTAACAGTACATGTGCATCATAAAAAGTTGGTTTTCAACATAATACTGTAAAATATACAGGTTCTAGGAAGTGAACTAAAGCATAACAAAGATATATAAAAAAAAGTTATTCATTGCCTTCCTACACCTCACCATCTTCATCTCCAGCCCCTGATTAAACCAGCTTTACATTATCTAGTACATTTTCTAAGTTTGTTTTTAGATGTGTGTGTGTACACGTACACAAACACACACAACCTAGAATTTACCTAATAATTAGTGGATAATTGCCATGGACTATTATTATATTCCCATTCATGAATAGACTTTTATCTCTATAATAAGTGTTAAGTTTTTAAGGTAATAAAAATACACACAATAAAAATATGAATAAAAGAAGATTAAATTTTATGAAAATAATGCTAATGTAACACTAGATTTTTTTCATAGTTAACAATGCCTCAGTGTTTAATCTGTTCAAGACATAGATTGCCATATCAAATTTCATTAGTGAGGAAATTTTTGTGTCATCTTTCCTCTGACTGATCTGTTCTTAAGATCCTGTAAAAAAAAAAGAGTGACGAGTGAACATACACATAGGTCATAGATATAATTATATTTTAGAGATAGATATGGATTTAAATATTTCTAAGAAATTAAACTGAAAAGAACTGGTACTTCAAATTAAGTCATAATTTTACAATACTTTTCACTAAAAATACATTGCTTGCATTTTATAAAAATATAACTTGTTAAATGGGTACTAATTTCAAAGTTCAACTGACTTCGATCAGAATGATTTCAGTCAACAATCATGATATAAAACTACAAGAAAAACATACAAACAAAATAATTTCTGAAGCCTATTTTAGACATAAAGACTGCTATAAATGGGATTAGTTCTATAAGTAATGAAAACAGCTCGAACTCTAGTTTCTTCTTCAAAAGGCAAACTTTAGGAAAAGCAATAGCCAATATTTCTAAATTTTATTTACAAGTGAACTTAAACAATGGGAAACCATAAACAAAGAATGAATGTTTTGCTGCCTCAAAAGAGCAAGATGTGGGTAGGGTTGTTGAGGTTTGTTCCCCAAAATGTTAGGATTTACTTCTAAGTGGCAGGACCAGACAGCACAATCATAGTGAATATAGAAAAAGACCTTAAAAAGAGGGCAAACAGCTGGCAGCAATAAAGAAAATGACAAGATTAAAAGAACCTGTGTCACATTCAAAGCAAGAAAGAGATCCTAGTTTACTGACCAAGTCATAAAAAAGACCACATCACAAATATTTTATAAACAGTGTTTTACAGATAGAACGAAGGAGTTGAGTAAATCCTGAGGAGGTGAGATAGATGACTGTCACCCAGACAGCTTTATTTTGAATGGCTATTATCTAGCAGTATTGTAATATGGAAGAACCTTTGTATTCTATTACAAGTTAGTTGATAAGGGGATGTTGCCTATAAGCTTAAATTATACATAATGACCCATCTCTGGGAACCTTGCCTCCCAGGTAATCAGCATTAAGCTAAAATACCTTTGTTTAGGTCACAGGTGACCCTGACCAGGCCTACCTGTGAATGGCTGCTGGAAGGAAGAAATTAACACATCCCCTCTGGGAGTCTGGCTAGAATCAGGACTTTACCCTCTCCCCTTTTAGTATAAAAGAAGCCTGAATTCTAACTCTGGGAAGATAGTTCTTTAGGGCATTATCCTGCAATCTTCTCAGTCTGCTGGCTTTCAGAAAGAAGTCGCTATTCCTTGCACCAGCACCTCATCTATAGATTGATTGGCTTGGGCAGCAAGCAGTAGGAGCTTGGACTTGATAACAGTATTGCTGGCAGTTTCATTCCCTGAGACAGTGCAGCAAAGAGATTTCTAATTTTCAGAACAGCCTGAAGATTGTGAGCTACTGATTCCAAACAAATTGGCTCATACTGGAATTGGGATAAAACCTTGTACAGGAGGCAAGAGGAAGGAAGTTGAAGAAATGAAGACAATGCCTTGATATATGTAAGTTGAATGATTTTATCAGAATGAATTCTTTCATGTTATATATTGCATCTCCTCCTGCAGTTCTTGATGAAGTGGCTGTACATTCACTTGGGCATTATTATGCTGAAGTACCTGGTGGAATTTATAATGACCAGTCCAGAATACTGTTAGTTTATTTTTCTAGTAAATCCCCAGCATAATTTCAAGTAAATAATATTTTTAAATACTGTTCAAGGATGAGGTCAGTTAAAACTTTGGGATCTGGAGCTTCCCTGGTGGCGCAGTGGTTGGGGGTCTGCCTGCCGATGCGGGGGACACGGATTCGTGCCCCGGTCTGGGAGGATACGGCGTGCCGCGGAGCGGCTGGGCCCGTGAGCCATGGCCGCTGAGCCTGCGCGTCCGGAACCTGTGCTCCGCAACGGGAGAGGCCACAACAGTGAGAGGCCCCCATACCACAAAGGAAAAACAAAAAAAAACTTTGGGATCAGTTAAAAAACAATTTATGTTAAAATACATTGATAAGGGTCATTAATACAAAAAAGTTAACAAAGTCCTACTTAATATATTATCATATTTTTAAGGAAATTATTTGTTAAAGTATGCAAACATCAATTGGAAACCTATGATGTTGACAATTGACTTTTAAACCAAACAGGACATAGATAATAATATTAGTGTTATTATCCAAAAAAACCCCATTATTGAGCTAGTCTAGACCATAAAATGTCAGAGAGAGACTGATGATTCATACTCATTTAAATTGTGAAAAGGATGCACAAATAGTCTTCACTTCTGTTTGTTCTTAAACCAACAAACGACGTGTGCAAAAGCTATTCAAGCTTAACCAGGAACACGGAAGCAGAACTGAAGATTAAAAATGAGAAGCGACTCTATTTTTCCTTTCACAGCCCCTTCACAATTTACCCAGTGAATGATATATTTCTTGACTCCAAATAAACACTTCAAGGGGCTTCGTCATTACAGCAGGTTATTTTAATAATCAAAAGTCCTATCATCATGTTAAGTGATAGACTCAAATTCAGCTACTCCTCATTACAGCAGCAGCAACTTTCCTTCACTATTCTTCTTAGGAAGAAGTTTAGCCCCTTTCCACTAATTTCAGGGGATACAGACCAAAGTTTCTGAATGGTCACGCTGAAGCTCATTTCTCTTGATTTAATTGAAGGAACCCCAGTGCTCCTTTTTGAGCGCGGTGGTGTTGACTATGCATCTTTCTCCAAATAAGTTCTCTCAAAAAAATCCTTCCTAAAATCCCTAATAACCTACCTTCTTATAGTCAGTAAAGAGAGGAGTTGAAGACATATTTTTAGAATCTCCTTTTTTGAAAGGTCTGCAGATTAGATTGTCAGACACCTCACTTTGCACCTTGGTACTTGTACAAACCTTCCTAAGTATTGCATATCAGTGAGTTGATGCAGCTGCCTTATTTCCCCCTTATCTCTTTGGGTCTTCACAGGCTTCCACCTGCTGCATGCTCAACAAGCCAGAAGCCATGATGAGTAAGCTGAAAATGAAAGGCAAAGAGAAAGAAGCTGATCACATCGCTTCCTCACCTACAAGCAACTCCCCCTGTATCAGACCTGAGGAACATAGGAGGTAATGAGAATTTAAAGTTGGAAGCTGTGCCTAATATTTTTTTTGAATTTCATTTTATTTTATTATACATCAGGTTCTTATGAGTTATCTATTTTATACATGTTAGTGTATACCTGTCAATCCCAATCTCCCAATTCATCCCACCACCACCCCGCCCTCCTTTCCCCCCTTGGTGTCCATATGTTTGTTCTCTACATCTGTGTCTCTATTTCTGCCTTGCAAACTGGTTCATCTATACCACTTTTCTAGATTCCACATATATGAGTTAATATACAATATTTGTTTTTCTTTTTCTGACTTCACCCTGTATGACAGTCTCTAGGTCCATCCACATCTCTACAAATGACCCAATTTCTAGACCTGACAAACTAATTTTAAGGTGGAGACTATATTTTTTGACTGAAATAACCACACAGTTTTTATAAATGTCACAAACAAGATTTTCCATTGTCATTGTCTTTGAAAAAGTCATATTATAAGCAAATAAATATACATAGTAGCCTGAAAGAAATTCATTACTCTTTGGAAAAACTTTGTAATATTTATTACTAAAACATACTTATAATAATTCTACTTTTTTTCTTAGTATATATTCTGTCTTTTAATTGTGTATGTAATATAATCTTCATTTTAGGAGAAAATAACAAGAAATACAAGCAAGGTGAAATGATGAATAACATAAAATAATAAAATTCCACGTAATCCCAGCATCCATTTACCACTTAATATTTGATCATATACCTCTTACTGAGTCATGTGCAGGGAAATTAATGCATCTAAAAAGGTGATATATTGCCTCTCTGCCTTATTACCCTCCTCCTAATTTGCATAAGGATTTTACTTTTATGTAGGATATCAAATTCTCTGTTATTTTCATGTGACCTATTTAATATATAGTTATCTATTAGTTATATTTAATTTAATCTTTTGAATCAATTCTTATTTTTTAGTGTCTTAGTGGCATGTATCTTGATTTAGTTCATTACTTATATAATTAAAAGCATGTTTTCTACCTTTCAACTCTGGATTAGAACAAACAGATGTAGTTACTCAAATACATCATTTATTTGTGTGAATACATTTATGAACATAAGAATGAAGGTGTTCTTTTTTTATTTTTTTGGCTGTGCTGCACGGCTTGCGGGATCTCAGTTCCCAGATTAGGGATTGAACCCAAGCCACAGCAATGAAAGCCCAGAATCCTAACCACTAGGCCACCAGGGAACTCCCTGAAGGTGTTCTTAATTTAGATAATTTATGAATGAAATGTATGTTCTGTTCATCCTTGTCTTTTCTGAAGCTTTTTTTTTTTTTTTTTCCTGTTAGTGTCCCTCTGAATGGGTTTCAAGAGGTATATACCTCTTTGATGGAGTGGTTATTATATTATATTGAATGTGTTTATGGATAAAATGAACTTTTTTTCCTCAATAGATTGTAGTACCGTTTTTGAAGACTTATCACCTATCAGTCTATTAAATTTATAATAGTTTTTAAGAGAGTATTTGTTAACTGAATTAATCTGGGTTTAACCATAAAAATATTTTTTCAAAACCTTAAGGTTTTAAAAAATTTATAATATAGATTTTTGTTACCTTTATTTGGAATTTTTAATTAAAATTATTTTCTCTCCATGAATGGATTACATATGAAAGGTATTATGAGCTATGTTTTTAATTAAGCTTTCTTGGAAGTAAATTTGAAAAGTTAGTGATTTCTTCATTATTCACTTGGAAAAATATATCTTTACTAAAGGAAAGAGGTTATTTAGTTATGTAACTGGCAGCTCTCAGGGTATATGTGTAGAGATATATGATAAGTGTATCCATCTCAACTTCAAAGGAAAAAAATTAATGTCAGGTCTGAAATAAAGACTTAAGTTGTAGAAAGAGAAATTGTAACCAAACGCAGGTTTGACTGCTCACTGCTCAATAGCCAATAAATTGAGGGGCAAGCTTCAGTAGAGAAGAAAGATACTTTATTTAGACAAGCCAGCAATATGGGGAGATTGTAGACTTATGTCCAGAGACCAACTCTGAAGATTCTGCTCAGCTATGACAATTTTTAAAGGGAAAAAGGGGAAACAATCTCAGTTAATCATTAAGGCAGGAGGTCAGATTCTTCATCATTTTTCCATTGCGTGCAGGCCTGCTGACTTTTCCCGATCTTTCCTGGGATGTTTGTCTTGCCACATGGTCTGCCTGCAAATTTACTAAGGGGAAGCTAGGGGTAGAGAGTCAGTCATTGCTTAACTACTTAATTCTTCATCTTTATCCCTTCTAATCCAGGAAAGGAATCAACATGTTAGGTGTTGTGTGTATTTAGAAAAGCAAAAATCAGGAGCTAAGTTAAATGTTGCCTAATGATCTCATACTTATGATTAAGGTCTAAGGAAAACAGGGATGAGCAAACAAAAAGGGGCAAAGGACCTGCTTACAGAATGTTCAGCCTCCTGGTGGTGATATCGTTAAGACAGAAAACAGGGCAAATGGACAACAGGTTTTCTGCCTAAAGAAGAATATTTAAATTTAACTTATGTAGAACTTGTGCCAAAATCACAGTGAATGAACAAAAGAGATAAAAATAACATTCGTAACCCAGAAGGTTGAAATTTTGTCTCCAAATCCACTTGATTATGTGTACTTAGCATAATAAACAAAATACATTCATTAAAGATTGACAGTGGTAAGCTTTTAATATATCACTATCAAGCTGTAACCACTAATTTCAAAGCAATTCTAATTCTAGTTTGAATTAATTTTAATCATATTTTAATTCAACTTACTAAGAGAGTCATTGCCTTTGGTAGGTTGAATTACTACTTTAAGCTAAATTCTGGACTATGGAGACTATCTAGAAATGTTAAAAGAGTAGATGTTTCTCTGTCATGACTGGGATGCTCACTCAATATTTTGAATATAGCATATGTAGGTTTCTCAAAATGAACTATGTTTCTGGAGTTAACTGAATTATTTTTGATCTTATAAAAATTATATTGATTAGGTAATAATTACATAGGACATACATTAAATGTAAGACCAGAAATAGATTTGACAAGAAATAATAACCCCTTGATACTTAGTATTAATTAAAAATTTGTTAATATTAATCATATTTCAAAGAGCATACATATATTTGCAGATTTTATCCAAATTACTCTGAATTGTCATTGTACTATATCATAAATTATACAAAACACAGAATTTAAAGGTGGTAAAAAGGTCCTAAATATATAATACTAATTAGCAAATTATGGTTTTATTTTCCTTTTGCCTGATAATAATCCTCAGTTTAGAAGTTCACCAGAAAACTATACCCTCACACTTTTTTGTTTATCCCTACAGCATACTTTTAGTGACCCTATTATCTGCATATTAGCTTGTTTAATAAATTATTTTATGTGCTGTTGATGGTCAATCCATTTCATTCTAATGGCTTCCCATTGCTGCCTCATTAAAATATAGCATTACAGATCCATTATATTCCAATCGCCAGTCATTGATTTCCTTCTTTTATTAAAACCACTCAGCCTCAACAAGAAACCTAATCAGGATGAATCATCTTATCCTCTACAAAATGGGATGGAATATTCCTAAATTTATTTTTGTACTTTGAGAACACACTGTACCTTTTAATGGTCGTAAAATGAAAAATGTTTTCTTTTTAAAAATATATACCTCTTAGTATGAACACAGTTTTCCATAATGATGGTTCCCATTTGTCCCTTGTGAAATTGATATGCCTATGCCAGTGAAAAGAGAGAATGCAGCTTTTACTACTGTGTGTAGAATCTGATTCCTATTTCTGCAGAATTTATTTCACGGTTTATATAATAAAAACTAATACTTTTTTCTTAATTCAGAATCTACTCTTCTACTAAACAATATATATATATGTGTGTATATTTATACATGCACACACAGAACTGCATTACTCTAAAAAATAACTTCTTAATTATCATACAGAGTTCATTCATTCATGACTACTAACAGGAATTTAAAACTCTAGTTTATAAAAGATCAGCTGTGAGTTTTTCAGTCTAATTTTGGAAACTTTTGATAGTGGTACTTCATGTAATCTTTACTATTCCTTCATAAATTTTGATCTATAGCATAAGAAGGTAAAATATATATGAATTTTTGCTTTAAGAGAAATAGATGGCCAGATTATATACTCTTAAATGCACCAGGGAGTTTTACCTGATTTATTACTATAAATGCAACTTATGAATAATCAAGTATATATTGAAATGTGTGTAGCTATCATAAAATAACAATAATAAAATTCTTAGTAGTAATAGGAAGGTTTTCTCCTCATTTTTTTCCTTTAGCTATTATAAACTAATCCTAATTGTATCTTCAAATTACAATTTAAATTCTTTTCCAAATAGCCCTGAATCTTATCATGGCTGGGCTGGTACAAGTCTATGCATCTCAGGCCATCTTGGGACCACATGTCTTTACAGGGCTTTTTAATATCTGCTCAGTTTTTCTGTTCAATACCTTAATTTTAGTCATTTCCAGGAGTGAATTCTTATAAATCAGTGATCATAATATTCTGTGAAAAATAAGTAAAGCCTGGCCCAATTCTGACACCAATTCTGATGCCAATACCAATATTTGTGTTTTTCCACATCATCAAGAGATGAACTCAATTCTAACACTGTCTACCTGGAGATAGCATCAGATCCCAGAGGCTAAGGGTTCAGTCCCACAAGGCTGAGTCTACAAGAGATATGTTTCTTAAAGAGCAGAGTTGGTAAATTGTGAAAATAAAGACTGTGGACATACCATATAATTTGACAATGTACAGTTAGTTTATACATGTACCACAACAGAAATACATTTCAGAATAGAGCCTGGAAGTGAGTAGCCCCTGGGTTTCTTTGTCAATGCTCTGAAGTCATCTTCAGTCTGTTTGAGAGAGACTCAAAATTGTTCCTGTGCCTCCAGTGTTTTAAAGGCTGTTCTCGAGTCCATGTCCCATATGGTGGTCGTAAACTTAGTCATGTTACTCTCCTGCTTAAAATGTTTGCTTGTTTTTTCAGCTGTTTTTGAACAAAGCCAGATTCTTTTCTAATTCCCCCAACTCCCGTATGTTTATCTTTTACTCTTGCTTTGCCAAACTAATTTTGAATTCCATAGTAGTAGCTAGCTCACAAACACATCTTGGCTGCTCTTCCTTTCCTGCCCGCCTTCCTCACTTCCCTGCCAGTGTCTCCTGCACTTGCCACATAAGCTACCTGCACTGGGATACTTGACTCAGAGCTTGCTTCTGGTTGCACTTTCCCCTTCAGACCAATGTCTGCCTCAAGACTGACCTTGCCAGGCTGAGTTAAGATTTCTTTCCCCTCTGCCCTTCAGCCTTGTACCAACCCTAGTTATTTGTTTATGTGTGTGTTTGTTTAGCTTCTTTTCCACATTTTGTGGTTTGAATTTAAAAGGGTTTTAAATAGCTTAGATCTGATCTTTTCTCTCCCAATTTAAATAATATTATAGCATGGAGAGCTCAGTAGTCACATGTATATATGTAAAATTAATATATGATAAATATAACAAAAAAGAAACAGATTATACATTATTGAGAAAAGTAGTTCACTATATATAAAATAAAATAAAACTGGATGATTAAACAAATCCAAAAACAAAACCAAGAGCAAAAGTTCCTGACATCCAAGAACTAGGCTTTGGTGTTGCTATGAGCTGGCCAGAGCTTGGTGTTGATGTTCTGCTGAAAATAATTTAAGGAAACACCAGTATCAGAAAAAGCCATTCTGTGACCCTGATGGCTTAAGACAAAAGGAAGATCATGCCATAACCATGTCTGTACAAGACAACTTGATGGACATGGTTGAAACCATAAAAATTACCAACCTTCTTCCTTTCTTAGTTAAAATGAGTGACCACTATGTTTTATTTTGTTTTCCAATTACAGTTTTAGCCTCACTTCATTCTTCATAACTTATAGATAAGATCTGGTATAATACCCAATCATAGTATTACCCCAGCTTCCTAAAAGTACATAATCAAGAGCAAAGACCCAATCCATTTGCACTTTCTCCAAAATCATCTAACATATGCTCAAATCTTGTAAGTCCTAATTCCCTTTTACTGAAATGCCCCACATTTTTCATAGTGAGCTATCACTCATTTCAGCAACCTAATACCTTATAAAAAAGAAGAAATCATTTCTCTTTCACTGTTTTTTATTTCTATATTTTCTTCTGTTTCTTTCTTAGAATGTCCGTTGTTCCATATACATTACTCATCTGTCTTTTTATGTTGCCTACTTTCTTCCACTAGTCTTTAACATATTTACCATAGTTATTTTAAATTCCCTTTTTGATAATATCAACATTTCATGTCTGATTCTGATTCTTGCTTTGCATCTTCAGGATGTGTCTTTAACTGCTTTGTCATGCCTTGCAAATTTTTGTTGAAAGCTCCACGTGATGTATTGGGTAACAGGAATTGAGGTAGATAAGTCTTTTGTGTTATTGATTTGAAATAAATAGGTAGTCAGATATTTCTCCAGCAAAGATGAGTTTATTTGGGGTTAACTGAAAGTTACAGCTCGGGATTTGGAACCATAATGAGCTACATGCAGGTCCCCACACTGCAAAGGAAGGAGAACTCTTTCAAAGAGAGGAAAAGGAAATTGGGAGGGCTATAGTAAACAGAGTCCATGGTTTTTCCTTGTCAGGAAAGAAGAGAAATCTCTCTTCTTTCTGTTGGGCTCTGCTATCATAATAGGGCATGAGAACTCCCCCTTCTGATCTCCCAACTCTATTTAAATGAGGTTTCTGTTTATATATATATATACATTTTTTTTAACATTTCCCCCCTTTGATCTAGATCTTTCTCTGAAAGGCTCACTGATCAAGGGTCAGGTTTTTTTACTTTCAGTATCTTTTTGTCCGTCAATCCCAGGAAGGACCTTTCCTGGGTATAGTGTCACACTGGAGGGATAATACGCAGGTTGGAAGTTTATTGAGGTCACATTCAAGTAACAAGGAGGGGTAGGAGGGAGGATTCTTAGGCACCTTTTGTCTAAAGTCAATATGTTATCAAGATCAAAGACATTAGAGATCATCATTATGTCATCATCAAAGGTTTGGTGCCAAACTTCCAACAGGCCTGCTCTAGATATCTTAGGAAATCTGTCTCATCAGATGTTGACTGCTTCAATTCTGGGAAATCCTTAATTTTATGTCACATGTCCAGTCAGAATTTGCTGCTTTGTTTAAGTGCATCATGTGAATCCAAGAGTCTGTCCCTTGGAATTTGGCAATATGAGGGTTGGTTAGCAGTACCTGATAGGGTCTCTCTAGGTAGGTTGAAGAAAGTTCTTCTGTAGGCATTTTTTCTAATAGACAAAATCTTCAGGTTGCAAGTTGTGTTGCTTTAGATAGTTGTCTCCTGAGAATGTAGCAAGAAAAGATTACTCTACCGAAGCATGGTTATTTTTAAAAGAAGTAATTAGGCCTTTGCACATTGGAGTATCTCTCCTTTTATCAGTTGTAGGTCAAAAGAAGGACAAGCCAAGTGCATTGGGAGTCCTGTGACTATTTCAAAGGGTGAGAATTTATGAGTTCCAAAAGGAATGGATCTGAGATTTAAAAGGATCCATGGAAATGCGTGTGGGCAAGATATTTGCAGAGACTCTAAATTTTTCAAATTGAGTCTTAATAATGCCATCAATGCATTTGACTAAACCAGAAATTGACAGTGGTAAGCACAGTGAAAGTGTTGTAAAACTGATCAAACAGTGCAGACTTGTCAAACTACCTCACCAGTAAACTGGATTCCTTGATTACTATGAAGTTTGAAAGGAGTTTCCCAGATAGGGATGATCTTTCCCAAAAGGAATTTAGCCACAGAAGAGATTGTAGCTTGTCTTCAAGGGAAGGCTTCAAGTCTAATGTGAAAACATATAGACCATGATTAAAATATATGTACATCCATGAGACAGAGGAGGTTGTTGAAACCCATTTGCCAGGCCTCTAATGGTCCATTGGGCAGTTTAAATGTTTATGAGCAGCACAAACAGGCTTCCCTGGGTTGTACTTCAGACAAGTGGGAAAAGTGAAGTAGTCACTTTTTAAGGCTTTGTTAATGTTCCCCACCAATATTGAATCATGAATGCAATGATTTTGGCATTAGACCAATGGTTTAATGCATGTACATAGTGAGGAGAGGGAATTTTAGAGTCTCTGATAGGACTGGGTTGTTACTTGGTCCAAAGCAGAGCTTTCTCTTTTAAACAAACCAACAATTGTTGAATTTCTAATCTTGTTTTTCTTTATCTGAGGCCAATTGTTGGACTTTTCTAGCCATTTTTTCTAAGTTATCATTTGGGAAAATATCCCTTTGGAATATGATAGCGGTTTGGCTGCTGTTGGTCCCTTTAAGGGCAGAATTCCTTGCAGAAATGTCATCAAGGTGATTGCCCTTTGTTTCCAGAGAGTCAAGTTTAGAATTCCTGGAAATTTAATAGTAGCTAGAGCAACAGGTAAACTTATTGCATTCAATAGTTCCTGAACAGAGGAGCAATTTTAAATTTTATTTCCACTAGAAATAAGGAAGCCATGTTGCTTCTACAACATTCCAAAATCATGAGCTATTCCAAAAACATATCTACTATCAGCATAAATATTGAGTTTTGTCCTTGTCTAAAGTACAAGCCCATATAAGAGCATATAATTCAGCCTGTTGGGCCAAAGTAGCCATAGATTAGAGATACTGCCTCAACAACATCAAAAGAAATAGGAAAAGAAAACCCAGCACAGTATTTGCCATTGTCATGTTTTAAATAAAAACCATCAGTGAACCATGAGAAATCAACATTACCCAAAGGAATTTCCAGTAGATGATTAAGAGGAGTCCAGAGGTAGTTCGTCAGCATTAAGCAGTCATGAGGGGCTTTGTCAGTGACCCAGGGGAGAAGATAGCTGGGTTAAGGTTACTGCAACATAAAAGAGTTCTGTGAGGTCCAGTTAACAAAAGGACTTCACAGGAGGTGAGGCAGCTGACTGAAAAATGTTGCATGTCATGAGAATTCAGAAGAGCATCTACTGCATGAGGTACAAAAATTATTAATGATTTTTCCAGTGGCCTCAACCAAAATGACAGTGTCTATAATGGCTTTTAGCCAGCAGGGCCCAGTTCCTGACTATAAATATTCTATGGATTAATGGTGGTCTTCATGTTTTTGTGTAAGTACTCCAAGGGCATACCCTTCTCATAAGCAAAAAGAAAAGAGGGGTGCCCAAGAGCAGGTGGGTTCATCAAACCCTCCCTTAAGACCTTGAAAGCTGTGTTTCCAGTTCTTCCCATAAAATTGGATAGGGGTTGTTATTGTCTAGTATAACATACAGAGGTTTGGCCATAAGAGAAATATGGAATCCGATTTTGGCGATAACCAACTAACCCAAGGAAACCACATAGTTGACACTTTGTTTGGGGTACTGGGAAACTTAGGATACCAGGAACTTTATCTGGATCTAGGTTTAGCCCTTGTTATACTATTACATGCCCTAAATATAGAACCTGGGTTTGGACAAACTGCAATTTTTCTTTGGCAAATTTGTGTCCCTTTAAAGCTAAAAGCTTAAGCAAGTATATGCTGACTTTCTGTGAGGAGGCTTGAGAAGGAGAGCAAAGTAAACCATCCACATCATTACAGCAAGTTAAAACCTCTAGGGAACATAGATCAGACTCCAGGATTTGTTAGAAATAAGGACTCTCAGAAAAACACTGAGACATTACCGTCCAAGTGAACTGTTTTTCTCTCCAAGTGAAGGCAAAAAGGTACTGGCTAGCTTCATCAACTGTAACACCGAAAAATGCACTGCATATCAACTAGTAAAGAATTTGCTTCCAGTGGAAATAGATGTTAATAACCTTTGAAGTTTAGGAACAACATGGTGTTGAAAGGTAACAATGTTGTTTATTTAATATTATTTTTAAAATCTTTCTCTTTTTTTTAACTGAAGTATAGTTGATTTAAGATATTATTTTAGTTTCAGATATTACAACATAGCGATTCAATATATTTATAGATTATATTCTATTTAAAGTTATTAAAAATAATGGCTATATTTCCCTAGCTATACAATATATCCTTGTTGCTTATTTATTTTATACATAGTAATTGGTATCTCTTAATCCCCTACCCCTATCTTGACCTTCCTTCCTTCGCTCTCCCCACTGGTAACCATTAATTTGTTCTCTATACCCGTGAGTCTGTTTGTTTTGTTACAGGCAGCTTTATTTTTTAGATTACATGTATAAGGTATAACACATAGTATTTGTCTTTCTCTGACTTAAGTCAATAAGCATACTACACTGTAGGTCCTTCTACATTGTTGCACATGACAGAATTGCATTCTCCTCTATGGCTAAGTAATATTCCATTGTGTATATATACCATGTCTTTATTATTTCATCTGTTAATGGACACTTAGTTTGCTTCCATATCTTGCCTATTGTAAATAATACTGATATGAACATTGTGATGCATGCACCTTTTAAAATTATTTTTTTCCCATTCTTCAGATATACAACCAGGAGTTGGAATGCTGGATCTTATGCTAGTTCTATTTTTAGTTTTTTGAGGACGCTCTGTACTGTTTCCATAGTGGCTGCACAAATTTACATTCCCACCAATAGTGCACTAGGTTTCCCTTTTCTCCACATCCTTGCCAACATTTGTTATTTGTAGACTTTTTGATGATAGGCATTTTGACAGGTTTGAGGTGATAATCTCTCACTGTAGTTTTGACTTGCATTTCTCTGATGATTAGCATTTTTGAGCATCTTTTCATGTGCCTGTTGGATATCTATGTGTCTTCTTTGCAAAAAAGAAAATGTCTATTAAGATCTTCTGCCCATTTTTTAATTGGTTATTTTTTTTTTTTTTTTTTATCTAGAGTTGTATGAGCTGTTTATGTATTTTGGATATTAACCCCTTATTGGTCATATAATTTACAAATATTTAATCCCATTCAGTAGGTTGTCTTTTCATTTTGTGGCTGTTTCCTTTGCTGTGCAAAAGCTTTTAAGTTCAATTAGGACTAATTTGTTTGTTTTTGCTTTTGTTTCTTTTCCCTTAGGAGACAGATCAAAAATATATACATATAGCTACGATTTATGTCAAAGAGTTTTCTGCATATGTTCTGTTCTCAGGGTTTTATGGTTTCAGGTCTTACGTTTAGGTCTCTAATCCATTTTGAGTTTCTTTTTGTGTGTAGTGTGAGAAAATATTCTAATTTTATTCCTTTAAATGTAGTTGTCCAGTTTTCCCAGCACCAGTTATTGAAGTGACTGTCTTTTCTCCATCATATATTCCTGGCTCCTTTATGGTCAATTAATTGCCTATAAGTGCATGGGTTTATTTCTAGGTTGTCTATTCTGTACCACTGAGCTATGTGTCTGTTTTTGTGCCAGTGCCATGCTGTTTTGATCACTACAGCTTTGAAGTATAGTCTGAAGTTAGGGAGCATGATACCTCCAGCTTTGCTCTTTTTTCTTAAGATTGCTTTGGCACTTTGGGGTCCTTTGTGTTTCCATATAAATTTTAGGACTATTTGGTATAAGTCTGTAAAATATGTTGTGGGTATTTTGACAGGGATTCTATTAAATCTGTAGATTGCTTGAGGTAGTATGAACATTTTGACAGTATTAATTCTTCCAAACCATGAATATGAGATATCTTTGCATTATTCTGTATCATGTTCAATTTCCAGTTTTCAGAGTACAGGTTTTTCTCCTCCTTGGTTAAGTTTATTCCTAGGTATTTTATTCATGTTAGTGTGATTTTAAACAAGATTGTTTTCTGACTTACTCTCTCTGATAGTTCATTATGAGTCTATCGAAAAGCAACATATTTCTGTATATTAATATTGTATCCTGCAATTTTACTGAATTTATTATTTATAATAGTGTTTTGATAGAGACTTTAGGGTTTTCTATATATAGTATCATGACATCTGAAAAGAGTGACACTTTTATTTCCTCCTTTGAAATTTGGATGTCTTTCTTTCTTTTTCCTCTGAATACCATGGCTAAAACTTTCAATATTATATGAAAAAGAAGTGGTGAGAGTGGGCATCCTTGTTCTGTTCCTGATTTTAGGTGAAAGGCTTTCAGCTTTTCACCACTGAGTATGATTTTAACTGTGGGTTTGTCATAAATGACCTTTATTATGTTGAGATAGGCTTTATACCAACTTTGATGAGAGGTTTTTTTTTCTCATAAATAGTTGTTATCCTTTTGTTAATGTGGTGTATCACATTGATTAATTAGTGGATATTGAAACATCCTTGCATTCTGGAAAAATCGCACTTGATCACAGTGTATGATTCTTTTTATATATTGTTGAATTTGGTTTGGTAATATTTTGTTGAGGATTTCTGCATCCATATTCGTCAGAGACTCCTGCCTGTAATTTAATTTTTTTGTAGTGACTTTGGTTTTGGTATCAGGGTAATGGTGGCCTTGTAGAATGAATTTGAGATTGTACCCTCCTCTTCAATTTTTCAGAGTGGTTTAAGAAGGATAGTTATTAGCTCTTCTTTAAATGTTTGGTAGAATTCCCCTGTGAAGCTCTCTGGTCCTGGAGTTTTGTTTGCTGGGAGATTTTTTTTTATTATTATTATGACAAACTTAATTTCACTACTAGTGTTTGGTCTGTTCACATTGCCTATTTCTACATGATTCAGGCTTTGAAGGTTGTATGTTTCTAGAAATATGCCAATTTCTTCTAGGTTTTCCAATTCGTTGGCATAGGAATGTAGTATTTTCCTAAAATGTTTTTGTGTTTCTGTGATATCAATTATTTCTCCTCTTTCATTTCATGTTTTGTTTATTGTCCTCTCTCATTTCTCTTGATATGCCTAGCTGAAGATTTATCAATATAGTTAAGCTTTTCAAAAACACAGCTCTTGGGTTCATTGGTTTTTAAAATTTTTTATCTCTATTTTATTTATTTCCTCTCTGATCTGTATTAATTTCTTCCTTCTGATGACTTCGGGCTTTGTTTGTTCTTCTTCTAATTCCTTTAGATAGTAATTAAATTGTTTATTTGAGATTTTTCTTGTTTCTTGAGGTAAATCTGCATTGCTATAAACTTCCCTTTTGCAACACAGATTTTGGAAAGTTGTGCTTTTATTTGTATTCTAATTTCCTCTTTGATTTCTTCACTGACTCTTGTTTTTTAGTAGCATGTTGTTTATTCTCAAGGTGTTTTCATTTTTCCCAATTTTCATCCTGTAATTGATTTCTAGTTTCATACCATTGTGGTTCAGGAAAAAAACCCTTGATGTAATTTCTGCTCTCTTAAATTTGTTGAAACTTGTTTTGTGGCCTAGCATGTGATCTGTCCTACAGAACATTCCATGTGCACTCAAATAGAATGTGTATTCTGCTGATAGAATGTCCTGTAGTTACCTATTAATTTCAACTGGTCTAATGTTATTTAAGGCCACAGTTTCCTTACTGTTATTCTGTGTGGATAACCTGTTCATTGGTGTAAGTGGGGTGTTGAAGTCCTCTACTGTTATTGTTCTACTACTACAATTTCTTCCTCTATGTCTTTTAATATTTGCTTTGTATATGTAGGTGCTCATGTGTTAGGTGAATATATGTTAATGAATATAGTATCTTCTTCTTGTATTCATCCCTTTGTCTTTATATAATGCCTTTCTTTGTCTTTTGTTATAGACTTTGTTTTAAAGTCTATTTTGTCTGATAGGAGTATTGGTACCCTGCACTTTCTTATTGTTTCTGTTTGCATGAAATACATTTTTCTGTCCCTACACTTTCAATATGTATGTGTCTTTAGCTATGAAGTGTCTCTTCAGAGCAGCATATTGATGGTTTCTGTTATTTTATTCAATCAGCCACCCTATGCCTGTTGATTGGAGGATTTATTCCATTGCCGTTTAATGCGATTATTGATAGGTATGTACTTATTGTCATTTTGTTACTAGTTTTCTGGTTATTTTTGTACTTCTCTCTTCTTTTCTTCTTTTCCTTGTGGCTTGACGATTTTCTGTAGTGGTTTGTTTATGTTCCTTCCTCTCTAGTTTTTCTGTATATGTTGCAGGTGTTTGATTTGAGGTTACCACATGGCATTCATATATGCTCACCTATAACTATATATACTCGATTTTAAACTGGTAATCATTTGAGTTCAGACTAGTTCTAAAAGATCTACATTTTTTACTCCCCTCCCCCACATTTTGTGTCTTTAATGCAATTACTTTGTATCTTGATGATTTTTATCCCTTTACTGATCATTGTAGTTAGAGTTGATTTTATAATTTTTTATCTTTTAATTGTCATACTTGCATTTTAAGTAGTTGATCCTCAGCCTATATGATATATTTGCCTTACTGGTGGGATTTTTCCTTTCCTATAGATGCTTACTTCTTGTTATGCCCTTTGCTTTTTTTTTTTAATTGCCTGGAATCTTGTGTACCAGATTTTTTAATTAAATTTTGTATTGAAGTATAGTTGATTCACAATGTTGTTAGTTTCAACTGTACAGCAAATTGATTAAGATATATATATATATTATTTTTCAGATTATTTTTCCCTTATAAGTTATTACAAAATATTGAATATAGTTCTCTATGCTATAAAGTAGGTCCTTGTTGGTTATCTACTTTATATATAGTAGTATGTATATGTTAATCCCAAACTCCTAATTTATCCCTCCCCCATTTCCCCTTTGGTGACCATAAGTTTGTTTCCTATGTCTGTGGATCTATTTCTGTTTTGTATATAAGTTCATTTGTATCATTTTCTTTTAGATTCTACATATAAGTGATATCATATGAGATTTTAATTTTTTAAGGGACCTCCAATTCTCCAAATTTACATGCCCAACAACAGTGAAGGAGGGTTCCTTTTTCACCACACCCTTTTCAGCATTTATTATTCACAGACCGATGATGTTCATTCTTTTTTTTTTTTAACATCTTTATTGGAGTATAATTGTTTTATAGTGGTGTGTTAGTTTCTGCTTTATAACAAAGTGAATCAGTTATACGTATACATATATCCCCATATCTTTTCCCTCTTGCATCTCCCTCCCTCCCACCCTGCCATCCCACCCCTCTAGGTGGTCACAAAGCACCAAGCTGATCTCCCTGTGCTATGTGGCTGCTTCCCACTAGCTATCTATTTTACATTTGTAAAATATACATAGTGTATATATGTCCATGCCACTCTCTCACTTTGTCGCAGCTTACCCTTCCCCCTCCCCATATCCTCAAGTCCATTCTCTAGTAGGTCTGCATCTTTATTCCCATCTTGCCTCTAGGTGTCCATTCTGACTGGTGTGAGCTGATACCTCATTGTAGTTTTGATTTGCATTTCTCTAATAATGAGAGATGTTGAGCATCTATTCACATGCCTTTTGACCATCTGTATGCCTTCTTTGGAGAAATATCTATTTAGATCTTCTGCCAATTTTTTGATTGGGTTATTTGTTTTTTGGATATTGAGCTGTATGAGCTGTTCATATATTTTAGATATTAATCCCTTGTCCATGGCATCATTTGCAGATATTTTCTCCCATTCTGTAGGTTGTCTTTTCGTTTTGTTTGTGGTTTCCTTTCCCATGCATAAGCTTTTAAGTTTAATTAGGTCCCATTTTTTAATTTTTGTTTTTATTTCCATTACCCTAGGAGATGAATCCAAAAAGATATTGCTGCGATTTATGTCAAACAGAATTCTGCATATGTTTTCCTCTTGGAGTTTTATAGTATCTGGTTTTACATTCAGGTCTTTAATCCATTTGGGGTTTATTTTTGTGAGTGGTGTTAGAGAATGTTCTGGTTTCATTCTTTGACGTGTAGCTATCCAGTTTTCCCAGCACCACTCATTGAAAAGACTGTCTTTTCTCCAATGTTCTTGCATCCTTTGTTGTAGATTAATTGACCATATTTGTGTGGGTTTATTTCTGGGCTTTCTATCCTGTTGCACTTATCTATATGTTTGTTTTTGTGTTAGTACCAACTGTTTTGATGACTGTAGCTTTGTAGTATAGTCTGAAGTCAGGGAGCATGATTCCTCCAACTCCGTATTTCTTTCTCAAGATTGCTTTGGCAATTTGGGGTCTTTTTTGTTTCCATACAAATTGTAAAATTTTTTGTTCTAGTTCTGTGAAAAATGCCATTGGTAATTTGATAGGGATTGCACTGAATCTGTAGATTGCCTTGGGTAGTATAGTCATTTTGACAATGTTGATTCTTCCAATCCTAGAACACAGTATATCTTTCCATCTCTTTGTGTCATCTTTGATTTCTTTCATCAGCATCTAATAGTTTTCAGAATAAAGGTCTTTTGCCTCCTTAGGTAGGTTTATTCCTAGGTATTTTATTCTTTTTGATATGATGGTAAATGGGATTGTTTCCTTAATTTCTCTTTATGATCTTTCATTATTAGTGTATAGTAATGCAAGAGATTTCTGTGTATTAATTTTGTATCCTGCAACTTTACCTAATTCATTGATGAGCTCTAGTAGTTTTCTGGTAGCGTCTTTAGGATTTTCTATGTATAGTATCATGTCATCTGCAAACTGATAATTTCTTCTTTTCCAATTTGGATTCCTTTTATTTCCGTTTTCTTCTCTGATTGCCATGGCTAGAACTTCCAAAACTATGTTGAATAAGAGTGGTGAGAGTGGACATCCTTGTTTTTTTCATGATCTTAGAGGAAATGCTTTCAGTTTTTCATCATTGAGAATGGAATTAGCTGCGGGTTTGTCATACATGGCCTTTATTATGTTGAGGTGGTTTCTGAGAGTTTTTATCATAAATAAGTGTTGAATTTTATCCAAAGCTTTTTCTGCATCTATTGAGATGATCATATGGCTTTTATTCTTCAGTTTGTTAATGTGGTGTATCACATTGATTGATTTGTGTATATTGAAGAATCCTTGCATCCCTGGGATAAATCTCACTTGACCATGGTGTATGATCCTTTTAATGTGTTGCTGGATTCAATTTGCTAGTATTTTGTTGAGTATCTTTGCATCTATGTTCATCAGTGATATCAGTGTTGCTGGATTCAATTTGCTAGTATTTTGTTGAGTATCTTTGCATCTATGTTCATCAGTGATATTGGCCTGTAATTTTCCTTTTTTTGTGCTATCTGTATCTGGTTTTTGTATCAGGGTGATGGTGGCCTCATAGAATGAGTTCAGAAGTGTTCCTTTCTCTGCAGTGTTTTGGAATAGTTTCAGAAGGATAGGTGATAACTTTTCTCTAAATGTTTGACAGAATTCGGCTGTGAAGCCCTCTGGTCCTGGACTTTTGTTTGTTGGGAGTTTTTAAATCACAGATTCAACTTCAGTACTTGTAATTGGTCTGTTCATATTTTCTGTTTCTTCCTGGTTCAGTCTTGGGATATTGTACCTTTCTAAGCATTTGTACATTTCTTCGAGGTTGTCCATTTTTTTGGCATATAGTTGCTTGTAGTAGTCTCTTATAGTCCTTTGTATTTCTGTGTTGTCAGTTTTAACTTCTCCTTTTTCATTTGTAATTTTATTGATTTGGGCCCAAAGATGTTATAACATTTCTTTTAGGATAAGTTTAATATGAATGAACTCTTTTTAGTTTTTGGTTGTCTGAGGCTTTCTTTATTTCTCCCTCAGTTCCAATCTTGCTGGGTTGCAGGTTTTTCCTTTTTAGCATTTTGAATATATCACGCCACTCCCTTCTGGCCTGCAAAGTTTCTGCAGAAAACTTAGCTGATAGCCTTATGGGAGTTCCCTTGTATATGACACTTTGTTTTCTCTTGATGCCTTTAGAATTCTCTATTTATCTTTAAGTTTGCCATTTTAATTATGATATGTCTTGGTGTGGGTCTGTTTGGGATCATTTTGTTTGGGACTTTCTGTGCTTTCTGTACCTGGACTTCTGTTTCCTTCTTCAGGTTCAGGAATTATTGAGCCATAATTTCATCAAACACACTTTCAATCCTTTTATCTCTCTCTTCTCCTTCTCCCCTATAATGCAAATATTGGTGTGCTTGATATTGTCCCAGAGGTCCCTTAAATTGTTCTCATTTTTTTTTTGATGTTTTTCTTTTTGTTGATCTGATTGGGAGATTTCCATTTTTCTATCTTCAATATCACTTATGCATTCTTCTATATCACCTAGTCTGATGTTAATTTCTTTTAATATGTTTTTCATTTCAGTTATTGTATTCTTCAGTTATGAAGCGTTGTTTTTTATATTTTCTAGTTCCTTGTTAAAATTCTTACCATGTTCATCTATTCTTTCCCCTAATTCAGTTAGCATTCTTATTACTAATACTTTGAATATCTAGTAAATTATTTCAGATTTATTCATTTCTTTTCAGGGGTTTTCTCTTGTTATTTCCATTGAAACAAATTCCTGTCTTCTTATTTTACTTAACTTTATTTGTTTCTATGAAATTAAGTGAAACAGTTACTTATTATGGTCTTGAAGGGGTGTCCTTTTGTGGGAGCATCCCTATATAGTTTATCCCCAGTGATATTGTTGGGAGAGCTGGATCTGATGTGAGCATGAGTTACACCTTTCCACAGGGTACGCTCACAGTTATCACCTTAGTAGGAGCTGAAGCTGGAGCTGACGAGGCTAGGGCCAGAGTGAGGTGTGCCAGGGTGTCTCCTTTGCTCAGTGGTCAGGACCACCTTATAGGGGAGGGGTTGCGTCCCAAGTTGCTGGAGCAGAAGTGCTTAGGGTTGGGTCTGAGCTGGCTTTGTTCCCTTTAAGTGTGTGCTCTCCCCCCATCCCAGCATCAGCACCCTCATCCCTGAGGGGAGAAGTGCTGGAGCAAGAAGAGCTGGTTTGGGCACTTGGCATGGGTCTGGATGCTATGGATGTGGGATGTGGCAGCCCCAGCTGAGTCAGAGTACTGAAGTGCTTCTGCCACACTGCTTCTGTATACACCAGTAATGGCTGCTGCTGCCCCACTAAGATGCCACTCTGAGTCTGAGCCAGCTTTTCCCCTTACAGCTGTTTTCCCTTCAGCCACAGCAGCCCTTGCCCCAGTGTGGAGCTGTGTTGTGAAGCAAGTTGTTCTTGGCTCAGGCTGGGGTGCACATTGAAGCAGCCACAGGAAACAGGCCAATGTCCCGTGTAGTTTCCATCTGCCCTCTCCACACACAAGCATGTGTGCACTCCTCAAGGGTGGAGTCCAGTCTTCCCATTGGCCCTCCAACCAACCAGCCAAGGGGTCTCGTCTTCCCAGTGTTGGATGCCAGGGCTGGAGCACCCAATATGTGGCTCACACCACTCACTCCCCAGAGAGGCTCTCCACCCACCCTGTAATCCCCCTCCTCTTCTGAGGCTCCTCCCAAGGGTACATCCTGGGAGGATTGCCATCCTGATTGCTTCTCTTCTCTTCCTACCCTATTCCATGTGGATCTTTCTTACAGCCTTGGTTAAACAGGAGACCTTCTACCAGTTAGTTAGTTTTCAGTGAGAATTGCTCCACATGTAGATGTATTTTTGATGTGTTCATGGGGGGAGGTGAATTCCACATCTTTTCCATCTTGATCTCGTACGTCAACAGTGTTGTTTATTGCTCAGAGGTCCTGGGAAAACCTTCACTCTTGGCCCTTAGGTTTTCTCACCCATAAAATGGGAGAGTTACAGGAGCTAGTACAGGGGATCATGAGGCCTAGAGCCCTATAATCTTCTATTATGGAATTTATGTCTTTAATGGCTTCTTTTCTTAGATGGCATTGATTAATTCTAGGAAGATGTTTTGAGGGAACTATTTGACTCTTGATAGGAGGCACACTGTGGATTTTACCATATATCAGTTGGAAATTTTGCCCATCAAGAAGGTGGTAGCTGCTTCATCAGGGACAAATAATCAGTGTTTCCAGAATCAGCTCTAGTACCATCAGAGATGGAACAATAGGAGATTCACCTGGTTGGTTACTTTGATGACTACTATCAAATTCTATAATTTTTTCTCCCTTTTGGGAGAAAGAAATTTTGGCATGATAATTCTCAAGTATCCACCTGTAAATGGGTAGGGGCAGAGGAACTAAGGAGAAAAAGCTGTGTATTTCTAAAAGGGCCTAAACAAATGGGAAGAGGTTTATTAGAGTTCTCCAGTCTTTCAAATGTTTTAGTACTCAGAGGCAGGGGCTATTTTATGGTAGTGGGGTTGAGTGTGGAGACTGTCACTCCAGCGTCAGGACTAGAAGAAATTCATTTCCAATCTGGAGGGGTGTTTCTCCAAGATGATTAAGAGGGAGGACTGGGAAAAGCCCCCATAGTTCCTCAAGGCACCATCATCGAGAATTTGAAGCACACTTAAAAGGCTGATTAAAAGGCTGTAGGTGCCTAACATGCTTACATTTGTAATAAGTGCTTTTCAATGTCTTGGTTTTTTGCAATAATACAGAAAGTAGGAGTTCTGGTTTCATTTAGGGGCCTTCATTTGCTGGATTTGAAGATTGTGAATTGTGGCAGTCATCCTTGGAGGTGACTCATCTAGAGTGAGAGAGAGCTGGTGTAACAGATTAACTAAATCTGAAGTGGACACAGTTTCCCATTCCATCCTGGGGTCGTTTTACTAGAAGGGAAAGGTCCTGGTTCATATCATTAATAAACAGAATTAAAAGCTACCCAGCTGGTATCAAGGTCTGAAGGAAGCCCGGAATTTTCTTTAAAAATAATCAGAAGTCAATTGTAATAATCATGAATGGGTTCATCAGATTTTTGTGTGCAAGCTTGAATTTTGTTCCAAGCAACAGGCTTTGGAACCCTAGGAATTGCTTGATGAAGTGACTTGCCTATTGCCCAAGCCTGATCATATGATAAATTAGCAGACTGGTCTCCCCTTTACAATGCTAGAGACCTTTCAGTATTTTCCCAATTTGTGTTTTTCACCCAATGCTGGGCCTGGCCTTCCATGACAGGCATATGAACTAGCTGATAGAAGTCAGAGAAACCAGGTTGATAAGTTTGAATTCCTCAGCAAATTTGTGAGAAACTCTAGTTACTCTGAAAAAATCTTTAACAATGGCTCACTGTTCACCTTTAGTCCAGGGAATTAAAAGTTTAGCCTCTGGACCCCCAGAAGGCTCAATTTTAAAGGGAAAGCTTCTGACAAGTTCAGAGGAAAAGAGTGGGGAGAGTTTTAGAGAAAAGGGAAAGTTTGGCGGGAAAGTTAATATGGGAGAATTAAGGGTATAGAAGAGGCATAGGAAGTGTAGAAGTGAATAAGGATGATGGTGGTGGAGGTGGAGTCTGGACATGAGGAGCCAAAGAGACAGACAAGATGGTGCCAAAGGGGAACCTGGGACAAAAAAGCCAAGAAGAGCCTAAGGCTTTGGGAGCCATTTTATCTTTCTTTAATAATTTGTTTGCCCTATTAATCTTAAAATCTTATTTTTCAGTGAGGCAATTTTAGATTCCTAATAACATAGGAAAGCCTCAAACTATCAATTAAAATAAGTATTGAACTCAGTTCTGAAAGTTTTTGAGTTATTGTAGCCCAATTCATTTATAAGGAAATTAAGTTTGGGGATTTCAAATGTTCCCCATAATGGCCATTGATATTCTAAATTATCTTTGATCTGGTCAGTCCACATAGTTAGAAATGCACATGTTAAGACTGCCTTTCTGTTTTTTGGTGATGATTTTCTTTCTTTTATTTTTTAAATTAAAGTATAGTTGATTTGCAATATTGCCTTAGTTTCAGGTGTACAGCAACATGGTTCAGTTATACATATATATATTTTTCAGATTCTTTTCCATTATAGGTTATTAACAGTTCTCTGTGCTATACAGTAAACCCTTGTTATTTATCTATTTATTGTCATGTGCATCTGTTAATCCTATAATCCTAGTTTCTATTTCCCCTTTGGTGAACATAAATTTGTTTACTATGTCTGTGAGTCTGTTTCCATTTTGTAAATAAATTCATTTGTACTATTGTTATATTCCACATATATGTTATATCTTATATGTCTTTATCTGACTTCATCAGTCTGATAATCTCTAGGTCCATCCATGTTGCTGTAAATGGCAATAATTCTTATTTTTATAGCTGAGTAATATTTCATCATATATATACACACATATACATATAATGTACCCCATCTTCTTTATCCATTCATCTGTGGGTGGACACTTAGGTTGCTTCCATGTCTTGGCTATTGTAAATAATGCTACTATGAACATTGTGACACATGTATATTTTTGAAGTAGTTTTTTCGTGTTTTTCAGATATACACCCAAGAGTGGGATTGCTGGATCATGTGCTAGTTCTATTTTTAGTTTTTTGAGGAACCTCCATACTTTGGCCATTTTAACAACAGTAATTCTTCCAGTCCAAGAGTATGGTATGTTTCCATTTTTTGAGTCATCTTCACTTTGTTTTTTCAATGTTTTATAATTCTCAGCATATAGGTCTTTCATTTTTTTATTTTTTAAATATTCACCAGTTTATTATTTTATTTTTATTTCTGAATTTTATATTTTTATAAAACAGGTTATTATTATCTATTTTATACATATTAGTGTATATATAACAATCCTAATCTCCCAATTCATCCCACCACCACCACCCCTGTCCCCCGCATTCCCGCCTTGGTGTCCATACATTTGTTCTCTACATCTGTGTCTCTATTTCTGCCTTGCAAACTGGTTCATCCATACCATTTTTCTAGATTCCACATATATGCACTAATATACGATATTTGTTTTTCTCTATCATACTTCACTTTGGATGACAGTCTCTAGGTCCATCCACATCTCTACAAAGGATCCAATTTCATTCCTTTTTATGGCTGACTAATATTCCATTGTATGTATGTACCACATCTTATTTATCCATTCATCAGTTGATGGGCATTTAGGTTGCTTCCATGACCTGGCTACTGTTAATAGTGCTGCAGTGAACATTGGGGTGCATGTGTTTTTTGGAATTATGGTTTTCTCTGGGTATATGCCCAGTAGTGGGATTGCTAGCTTATATGGTAATTCAATTTTGTTTTTTAAGGAACCTCCATACTGTTCTGCATAGTGGCTGTATCAAGTTACATTCCCACCAACAGTGAAAGAGGGTTCCCTTTTCTCCACACCCTCTCCAGCATTTGTTTTTTTGTAGATTTTCAGATGATGCCCATTCTAACTGGAGTGAAGTGATACCTCATTGTATCACTAATTTCTCTAGTAATTAGTGATGGTGAGCAGCTTTTCATGTGCCTCTTGGCCATCTGTATGTCTTCTTTGGAGAAATATCTATTTAGGTCTTCAGCCCATTTTTGGATTGAGTTCTTTGTTTTTTTTCTAACATTGAGCTGCATGAGCTGTTTGTATTTTGAAGACTAATCCTTTGTCCACTGATTCCTTTGCAAATATTTTCTCCCATTCTGAGGGTTGTCTTTTGGTCTTGTTTGTAGTTTCCTTTGCTTTGCAAGAGCGTTTAAGTTTCATTAGGTCCCATTTGTTTATTTTTGTTTTTATTTCCATTACTCTAGGAGGTGGATCAAAAAAGATCTTGCTGTGATTTATGTCAAAGTGTGTTCTTCCTATGTTTTCCTCTAAGAATCTTGTAGTGTCCGGTCTTACATTTAGGTCTCTAATCCATTTTGAGTTTATTTTTGTGTATGGTATTAGGGAGTGTTCTAATTTCATTCTTTTACATGTAGCTGTCCAGTTTTCCCAGCACCACTTATTGAAGAGACTGTCTTTTCTCCACTGTATATCCTTGCCTCCTTTGTCATAGATTAGTTGACCATAGGTGCGTGGGTTTATCTCTGGGCTTTCTATCCTGTTCCATTGATCTATCTTTCTGTTTTTGTGCCAGTACCATATTGTCTTGATTACTATAGCTATGTAGTATAGTCTGAAGTCAGGGAGTCTGATTCCTCCAACTCCGTTTTTTTTCCTCAAGATTGCTTTGGCTATTTGGGGTCTTTTGTGTCTCCATACAAATTTTAAGATTTTTTGTTCTAGTTCTGTAAAAAATGCCATTGGTAATTTGATAGGAATTGCATTGAATCTGTATATTGCTTTGGGTAGTATAGTCATTTTCACAATGTTGATTCTTCCAATCCGAGAACACGGTATATCTCTCCATCTGTTTGTGTCATCTTTGATTTCTTTCATCAGTGGCTTATAGTTTTCTGAGCTCAGGTCTTTTACCTCCTTAGGTAGGTTTATTCCTAGGTATTTTATTCTTTTTTTTGCAATGGTGAATGGAATTGTTTCCTTAATTTCTCTTTCTGATCTTTCATCATTAGTATATAGGAATGCTAGAGATTTCTGTGCATTAATTTTGTATCCTGCAACTTTACCAAATTCATTGTTTAGCTCTAGCAGTTTTCTGGTGGCATCTTTAGGATACTCTATGTATAGTATCATGTCATCTGCAAACAGTGACTGTTTTACTTCTTCTTTTCCAATTTGCATTCCTTTTATTTCTTTTTCTTCTCTGATTGCCATGGATGGGACTTCCAAAAGTGTGTTGAATAAAAGTGGCAAAAGTGGACATGCTTGTCTTCTTCCTGATCTTAGAGAAAATGCTTTCAACTTTTCACTGTTGAGTTGGCTGTGGGTTTGTCATATATGACCGTTATTTTGTTGCTGTACATTCCCTCTATACCCACTTTCGGGAGAGTTCTTATCATAAATCGGTGTTGAATTTTATCCAAAGCTTTTTCTGCATCAATCGAGATAATCATATGATTTTTATTCTTCAATTTATTAATGTGATGTATCACACTGATTGAGTTGTTGATATGAAAAATCCTTGCATCTTTGGGATAAATCCCATCTGATAATGGTGTATGGTCCTTTTTAATGTATTATTAGATTTGGTTTGCTAGTATTTTTTTACACATTTTTGTGTCTCTGTTTACCAGTGATATTGGCCTGTAATTTTCTTTGTCTTTTGTATCTTTGGTTTTAGTATCAGGGTAATGGTGACCTCACAGATTGAATTAGGAAGTATTCCTTCCTCTGCAATTTTTTGGAATACTTTCAGAAGGATAGGTTTAACTGTTCTTTAAATGTTTGATAGAATTTTCCTGTGAAGCCATCTGGTCCTGGATTTTTCTTTGTTGGGAGTTTTAAAATCACAGATTCAATTTCAGTACGTGTAATTGTTGTGTTCATATTTTCTATTTCTTCCTGGTTCACTCTTGGGAGACCGTACCTTTCTAAGAATTAGTCTATTTCTTTTAGGTTGTACATTTTTTTGGCACATAGTTGCCTGCAGCTTATGGTCCTTTGTATTTCTGTGGTGTCCATTATATCTTCTTTTTCTTTTTTTTTTTAATATCTTTATTGGAGTATAATTGCTTTACAATGGTGTGTTAGTTTCTGCTTTATAACAAAGTGAATCATTTATACATATACATATGTTCCCATATCTCTTCCCTCTTGTGTCTCGCTCCCTCCCACCCTCCCTATCCCACCCATCCAGGTGGTCACAAAGCACCGAGCTGATCTCCCTGTGCTATGCGGCTGCTTCCCACTAGCTATCTACCTTAGGTTTGGTAGTGTATATATGTCTATGCCTCTCTCTCGCTTTGTCACAGCTTACCCTTCCCCCTCCCCATATCCTCAAGTCCATTCTGTAGTAGGACTGTGTCTTTATTCCTGTCTTACCCCTAGGTTCTTCATGACATTATTTTTCTTAAATTCCCTATATATGTGTTAGCATACAGTATTTGTCTTTTTCTTTCTGACTTACTTCACTCTGTATGACAGACTCTAGGTCTATCCACCTCATTACAAATAGCTCAATTTCATTTCTTTTTACGGCTGAATAATATTCCATTGTATATATGTGCCACATCTACTTTATCCATTCATCTGATGATGGACACTTAGGTTGTTTCCATCTCCGGGCTATTGTAAATAGAGTTGCAATGAACATTTTGGTACATGACTCTTTTTGAATTATGGTTTTCTCAGGGAATATGCCCAGTAGTGGGATTGCTGGGTCATATGGTAGTTCTATTTGTCATTTTTTAAGGAACCTACATACTGTTCTCCACAGTGGCTGTATCAATTTACATTCCCACCAACAGTGCAAGAGGGTTCCCTTTTCTCCACACCCTCTCCAGCATCTATTGTTTCTAGATTTTTTGATGATGGCCATTCTGACTGGTGTGAGATGATATCTCATTGTAGTTTTGATTTGCATTTCTCTAATGATTAATGAAGTTGAGCATTCTTTCACAAGTTTGTTGGCAGTCTGTATATCTTCTTTGGAGAAATGTCTGTTTAGGTCTTCTGCCCATTTTTGGATTGGGTTGTTTGTTTTTTTGTTATTGAGCTGCATGAGCTGCTTATAAATTTTGGAGATTAATCCTTTGTCAGTTGCTTCATTTGCAAATATTTTCTCCCATTCTGAGGGTTGTCTTTTGGTCTTGTTTATGGTTTCCTTTGCTGTGCAAAAGCTTTGAAGTTTCATTAGGCCCCATTTGTTTATTTTTGTTTTTATTTCCATTTCCCTAGGAGGTGGGTCAAAAAGGATCTTGCTGTGATTTATGTCATAGAGTGTTCTGCCAATGTTTTCCTCTAAGACTTTGATAGTTTCTGGCCTTACATTTAGGTCTTTAATCCATTTTGAGCTTATTTTTGTGTATGGTGTTAGGGAGTGTTCTAATTTCATTCTTTTACCTGTACCTGTCCAATTTTCCCAGCACCACTTATTGAAGAGGCTGTCCTTTCTCCACTGTACATTCCTGCCTCCTTTATCAAAGATAAGGTGACCATATGTGCGTGGGTTTATCTCTGGGCTTTCTATCCTGTTCCATTGATCTATATTTCTGTTTTTGTGCCAGTACCATACTGTCTTGATTACTGTAGCTTTGTAGTACAGGGAGTCAGGGAGGCTGATTCCTCCAGCTCCGTTTTTCGTTCTCAAGATTGCTTTGGCTATTCGGGGTCTTTTATATTTCCATACAAATTGTGAAATTTTTTTTCTAGTTCTGTGAAAAATACCAGTGGTAGTTTGATAGGGATTGCATTAAATCTGTAGATTGCTTTGGGTAGTAGAGTCATTTTCACAATGTTGATTCTTCCAATCCAAGAACATGGTATATCTCTCCATTTATTTGTATCTTCTTTAATTTCTTTCATCAGTGTATTATAATTTTCTGCATACAGGTCTTTTGTCTCCTTAGGTAGGTTTATTCCTAGATATTTTATTCTTTTTGTTGCAATGGTAAATGGGAGTGTTTTCTTGATTTCACTTTCAGATTTTTCATCATTAGTGTATAGGAATGCCAGAGATTTCTGTGCATTAATTTTGTATCCTACTTTACCAAATTCATTGACTAGCTCTAGTAGTTTTCTGGTAGCATCTTTAGGATTCTCTATGTATAGTATCATGTCATCTGCAAACAGTGACAGCTTTACTTTTTCTTTTCTGATTTGGATTTCTTTTATTTCTTTTTATTCTCTGATTGTTGTGGCTAAAACTTCCAAAACTATGTTGAATAAGAGTGGTGAGAGTGGGCAACCTTGTCTTGTTCCTGATCTTAGTGGAAATGCTTTCAGTTTTTCACCATTGAGGACAATGTTGGGTGTGGGTTTGTCATATATGGCCTTTATTATGTTGAGGAAAGTTCCCTCTATACCTACTTTCTGCAGGGTTTTTATCATAAATGGGTGTTGAATTTTGTCAAAAGCTTTTTCTGCATCTATTGAGATGATCATATGATTAAAAATCTTCCAACAAACAAAAGCCCAGGACCAGATGGCTTCACAGGTGAATTCTGTCAAACATTTAGAGAAGAGCTAACACCTATCCTTCTCAAACTCTTCCAAAATATAGCAGAGGGAGGAACACTCCCAAACTCATTCTACAAGGCCACCATCACCCTGATACCAAAACCAGACAAGAATATCACAAAGAAAGAAAACTACAGGTCAATATCACTGATGAACATAGATGCAAAAATCCTCAACAAAATACTAGCAAACAGAATCCAACAGCACATTAAAAGGATCATACACCATGGGCAAGTGGGGTTTATTCCAGGAATGCAAGGATTCTTCAATATACGCAAAACAATCAATGTGATAAACCATATTAACAAATTGAAGGAGAAAAACCATATGATCATCTCAATAGATGCAGAGAAGACTTCTTTTTCATTTCTAATTTTATTGACTTGGGCCCTTTTCTTCTTGAGGAGTCTAGCTGAAGATTTATCATTTATGTTTATCTTTCACAGAACCAGCTTTTAGATTCATTGATCTTTTCTATTGTTTTCTTCTTCTCTATTTCATTTATTTCAGCTCTGATCTTTATGATTTCTTTCCTTCTACTAACCTTGGGTTTGTTTTTTCTCTAGTTGCTTTAGGTGTCAGGGTAGATTGTTTATTTGAGATTTTTCTTGTTTCTTGACATAAGCTTCTATCACTATAAACTTCCCTCTTAGAACTGCTTTTGCTGTGCCCCATACGTTTTGAATCATCATATGTTCATTTTCATTTGTCGCTAGGTATTTTTTTATTTTCCCTTTGATTTATTCAGTAATCCATTGGATGTTTAGTAGTATATTTTTAACCCTCCACATGTTTGTGTTTTCTGCAGTTTTTTCCATTTTTTTTTGTAGTTGATTTCCAATCTCATAGTGTGTCAGGAAAAGATGCTTGATATGATTTCAGTTGTCTTAAATTTACTGAGGCTCGCTTTGTGGCCGAGCATGTGATCAGTCCTGGAGAATTTTCCATGTGCACTTGAAAAAAATGTGTATTATGCTTCTGGATGGAAAGCTCTGTATGTATCAATTAAGTCTATCTGGTTTACTGTGTCATTTAAGGCCAATGTTTCCTTACTGATTTTCTGTCTGGGTGATCTGTCCATTGATGAAAGTGGGTGTTGACAACTTGTGACTTCTTCTGCTGGGAGGGGGTAGGTAGTATAGCTCAAGGGAGTAAGATCTTCTCGCTTTGAGCCTCCGCAGCAATCATTCAGTCCTTGATTTTGACGTTGCACAGGAGCCAGAAGGAGGAGAATGGAGAATTAAGATGACCATTTTCTTTTCATATTGCAGGCTCACCAGTAGTATTATATTAGTGTCACTGTGAATGAATTGCTATTTTTATAAACTTTAAACATGGTATTAGTTTCCCTAGAAAGATTTGCTCCTTAGAAATATTTAAACATCATTTCATATTTTAGGATGAATTGCTACATAAGTAAAGAGTTCCATTAATTGCTAAAGATTAATGATACCAATTTTTATTTGACATTATGTACTTGGAGGTAATTTTTACCCTAAAACTAAAAGCCAATCCCTTGATTTACAATGGCCTGTACTTGAAATAGTTAATCCTTCCTCCTAAAGGAGGGTAGACATACTGCCTCTGGGCCAGAGCAGCTTAGCCATGTTACTTCCTGATCAACTTGGTCCCTAAGTGGCACAGCTGTCTGAGGTGGGGGTCTTTTCTTTCCTCCTTTCAGCCAAAAAGAGGAGTTTCCAGACTTCCCACTGTGTGAGAGCTAAAAGCACAAGGGATTCCCAGAGGGTACTCACCAGATTGCTGGGTAGCTGGTATTCTGGGGTGATACCTGGAGGAGAGCCTATGGAACCTCGGTTGTTAAAGGATCACCCAAGGTTTGCCCCATAGGCACAGGGGGGAGTAGAGGTCAGGCAGTAGGTATTTCCTGTTCTTTCCAGCAGGTAACAGGGGCTTCTGTTAATGGGGCTCCTAGTCTTGCAAATGGTTCACAGGGCTCCCCAGCCCACTTCGGGGAAACTAGCACTGATCGGAAGAGGTCAAGTCACTGGTCACATTACCTACCTTGGGATCCTTTCACACTCAGGCATTCCTGGTACCATTTTCTGAACTCAGGACAAGCATCCTTGTTCTGTTTGGACAGGTGGTCCTTATTACCTGGGGATTTTTCTGATCTCGCCTCTTGGCTCACTGGGCTGGGCACTTTCCTGTATCAAACTGAAAATGATGGGAGAATGCTACTCTTGACCCCTGGAGGTGGACAAAGAGGGAAAAAAGCCCTGGTGTAGCCACTATTGCCCTTGTACAGGGGTCAAGAAGACAGCACTACTGGCGAGACAGTGGGCAAGACTACTATGGGTTCTCTCATCCATAGGTCCCCATCATTCCTGGGCATCTGGCACCGTGGGAAGGAGAGCCAGAGGCAGTGGGCAGATAGTGCAAGTTTTTGATCCCCAATAGTGTGACCCCCTCAAGGCAGTGCACTCCAGTTAACTCTGGGGGCTACAGTGTGTCTGCACCTCAATGAGGTATCAAGTTGCTGGGCAGAGTTGCTCTGAATTTGGCTGAAGGCTTTTGCCATTCTACCACGTCAGAGTGAACTCATAGACCAGAGTCATTCATCCTCATTTGAACTTCCCAAAGCCTCTGCTGTCCTTCCACTGGAGCCAGGGTGAGGCTGGAACCTAGTGGATAGGTGCAGGCAAAAAGGCCACTGTCTGTCCCATCTGGGGTGCCAAACTATTTTTACTGCCTCTCCTGAGTTGGTCCCCAGTAAGGACCCTCCTGCCCAGGGTCGTTTGAGCCAGTAGAACAAGACCGAGTTTTGTTCAAAAGCAAAGTAAAGCTTGTTATGAGCTTGTGCTCTAGATTACACACTATCCTCCAGAGGTCCCCAGTGGAGCAGCTTTACAGAGGTCTTGTCAACAGAGAGGGAGGCAGAGTTCTTGCTGGTCAGGTGCAGCTGTGCTGCTCACAGCTCCAGATCACAGTGCCTGGTGCAGCATCTCTGCACAAGGCCTGCCACCACATCTTGAATTGTGGTGTTGTGCATGGTACTTCTGCACATGGCCTGCTGAGCTGAGGTATCAAGTACAGCTGTTTTGCACTGGGAACTCTGGTCTGAGGTGCTGGGTGCAAGGCCTCTGCACACAGTACCCTATGAGCAAGTGAAACTAGATGAAGCACAAAGGAAAAGAAAAAAAAAAGTTTAGATTTTATTTTATTACCAGATTCTATTTTTATTTTCTAGGAATTGTTAATGGGTTTTGCCAGTGACAACAGGAGTGCTGCTGGGAAGAGACATATCTATAGATCAGTGGTTCCAAAATGAGATCCAAGACTAGATTTGTGTATCACGTATCTAAATATATGCATCCTTGTTTCCTACACGTTCTGAATTTTTGGTAGTTATTTTGAGACAGAAATCTGAAATTTACAATTTAAAAAATGGCTCATGGTTATGATCCTTTATATTATGGTGATCTACTGACAGATAAGGAAACCACTGCCTCAAATATTTCAAATACGGAACACTAACACAAACAGACTGTAGATTACATTAAGCATAATATTTGTATTTTTCTTTAAATGTATAGAAAAATACCAGCTTTCACCTCTGTTCATGACTATAGCAATCAAGTCTCTAAATGTTATTTTCAATTTTATAGATTAACCTTAGTATAAAATCAGATTACATTATGAATTGAGATCTGTATATAATACTATAACTTCATTTGAGTCATTATATACATTGAACCATTATAAGTATTTTTATAATGTTCTCTTGAAATATTTACCTTCAGTTTTCTTATTCTATATAATATTTAAGATATTTTTAATAATCAACTTCCAAAATTCTCCTTTTATGTTTCTCAAACTTAAAACTAATTACAGTAGAAAGTAAAATTAACTTTTACATTAACTATGCTTTTTCTCCAATTTTAAACCAAATAAAAAATTAGACAAGCTAACATAGCAATTCAAACTTTTTCATCTACTCCATTTTAGTTTTCAATATCACTTATTAAAAATAATACAGAAGGTCAGGCTCTATGCAAGGTAGTAAAGAGAATCTTAGAAAAACAACATTTGAACGTGGGTTCTTTACCTGAGAGGTCCATAGTTTAATAGGAATGAGAGGCATGGGAACAAACACTTGTAGTGATGGGGTATGTTCCTAGCCAAAGCTTGGATAAGGCCGTGGTGTGGCACATCTAACTGCCTAATGATAGCACAAGTCACTTCCTGAAGGAGCTAGTGTTTAATTTGCAACATTAAGGCTGAGGAGAAGTTTACTTCCTATGTATATAGATAGTTAAGTTACACTAGAAGGAGCAAAGCTGATTATCACATACAAGGGTAAAAAAAGTAATAAAGCATGGCTGTTTTTTGGAAATCACAACAGTTTGGGTATGGTGTAAAACAAAGGGCTTCATGAAGAAATAGTGGGATAAAACACTATAAAGTAAATACTTTTGTAGCATGAAGGGTCATGGGAAGAAACTTAAATTTTTCCTTAAGTTTATAAGGAAATATTAATGTGTTTAGTCAAGACAGACATAAGACTTGATTTTCTTCATGTGGGGTAAGTAACATTTATATAAACATAATCAACAACGTTATGTTCCATATTGTCAAGCCTTATTTTTTCATAGACAGGAAGAGTAATCTAGTCAGAGCCATTGTGCTAGTCTTTAAGGAAAAACAGCCTGTGGTTTCATGGGTAATAAAATTATGATAATTTTTGTAATTGTTTTTTATATGGCTTATTTTCTCTATGACAGATTTCTTGCCAGGATTTTTCAAGTTTCACACAAATTGCATCAGATTGGCATAGCCTATATGTAGGGCATTAGAAAATTGATAGGATTAGGATAGAATTCAATAATAAAAATATCTAGTTTTTCAAATCTTCCTAAATTTTCGGAAAGTGTTTATGTTTATTACATCACATGTATATGTATATTCATACATATGCAATATTAATAAACCTCTAAATTGTTAGCATGTTAGTTATTCATTGGCTTTTAGTTTTAGGGTAAAAATTACCTCCAAGTACATAATGTCAAATAAAAATTGATATCATTAATCTTTAGCAATTACTGAAACTCTTTACTTATGTAGCAATTCATCCTAAAATATGAAATGATGTTTAAATATTTCTAAGGAGCAAGTCTTTCTAGGGAAACTAATACCATGTTTAAAGTTTATAAAAATAGCAATTCATTCACAGTGACACTAATATACTACTACTGGTGAGCCTGTAATATGAAAAGAAAATTAATTTAGGGAAAATGTACTGACTGGCAATCAATAAATTGACCCAAAACAAATGAAACATCTTTAGATAATAATTATTCAATGAAAGGGAACATGTAAAACAATTTAATCTGGCTTTCTAACTGTAATACATTCTCCCAGTCCATGGGTTTGTGTGCATGCTTATATGTGAATATGCTTTCAGGTTGTAAGTGTGGACAGACTGTGGCCTGCCATATCAGTAAACAAAGGATATTGTCATCAAGCCATCAGCCACTGCAGCCTCTCCTGACTGTGCACACTGAGAGGATTCAGGATGGAGAAAAACAGGATACTGGCCCTAGATAGTTAGGGTGCATAAGAAAGGAGTGATTTCAATGAGCCCAGACGCTTGCACCTTCTCATACATAGAAAAGCACTAAATTCATTAACTTTAGATATCTGTTTTTCTTTAACATTAATCTTTTGATGTTCCACTACCTGATTTTTGTTGCAAAACTCCTGTATAACCTGGCTCCTCCCTTACCTCTATGGAGCAGTCCCTTAGAGTTATCTGAGAGGCTGTCTTCCGGGCTTAAGTCCTCAGCAACTCTGCTGAATAAAACATAATTCTCAACTTTTAGGTTATGCTTTTTTCTTTTTTTTAAGTTTGACAGTTTTGGCAACCACGAAGAGATCCAGAGCTGACTTCTCTCCTTAAACTGAACTCTATGAGGATTTGGAGGCTGGTACCAGCAGAGGCCTCTTGTGTCCATCCACCTCCTTGGAGAGTCCAGATGAATTTGGGTGAGTCTCTCCTAGTTCTCAGATCTCCCAATTACTGGTTGATGATCCTGAGTTTTATTTGGAAGTGTATAACAGGTACCTGGCCGAGTTGAAAGATACTGGGGAGTGACTGCTCAGTTGAAAGATACTGAGTGGTCTGGACTGAGTGGTTAGGTAGGAAGCTGACCTGACATCTTTCCTCTTGTAAAGCCTACCTTAACGAGAATTTGTTGGGGTAAAAGTGAAAATATTATCTGAGATGGAGATTGGCCAAGATGGCAGAGTAGAAAACCCTGTGCTTACCTCCTTTCATGAGCACACCAAAATCACAACTATCTGTCGGACAACCATCAATGAAAAAGACTGGAACCTACCAGAAGAGATCTTCTACAACTAAAGACATAAATAAGGAATCACAATGAGACAGGTAGGAGGGGCAGATTCATCATATAACCAAGTCCCACATCCCCATGTGGATGACCTACAACATGGAGAATGATTATATTGCAGAGTTCTCTCACAGGAGTGAGAGTTCTAAGCCCCACATCAGGCTCCCCAGCCTAGGGGTCCTGCACCAGGAAGATGAGCCCCCAGAGTATTTGGCTTTGAAGGCCAGCAGAGCTTAATGTCAGAAGCCTCACAGGACTGGAAGGAAATAGAGACTTCACTCTCAAAGGGTACACATAAAATTTCACATGACCTACCTGCTGGTCTTGGAGAGTCTACCAGAGAGGCAGGGGCCAGCTGTGGCTCACCCTGGGGACAGAGATATTGGTGGCAGCCATATTTGTGAACATTCTACTGTATGAACATTGCCGCTGACAGCTGCCAAAGTGGGTCTTCCCTCTAGGTCATTAGCACCAAGACCTGTTCCCCTGCCCCAACAGCCTGTAGATACCAATGCTGGGACACCTCAGGCCAAGCAACTAACTGGGTGGGGGGACAGCCCCACCCATCAGATAGGTTGCCTAAAGACTTCCTGATCCCATAGCCACCTGTAGACATGGCCCTGCTCACCAGAAGGCCTAGACTGAGCTCTACCCACCAGTGGGAAGGCACCAGCCCTGCCCTCCAGGAAACCTGAATTAGCCACAAGAACAGCCTCACCTACCAGGGGGAAGACACCAGATGCAAGAAAACCATGATCCTGAAGCCTGCAAACCCAGCCCACTCACAGCAGGCCAGATCCTTCCCTGGTACCATCTGGGCCCTGCACTTGTCCAAGAGCAGGTTAATGCAGCTTCGGGACACCCTGGACCCCATAGCCAAATGTGTCGTGAACCAACCCTCCCCCGCAACCATCACCACTACAAATAATCTGAAAAAAGCTCTGGAATCTGTGGGTCCTGCAGCCAGACTGCAGGAACTGGCTCTGCCTGAAAGTAGTCCAGCACTAACCCCAAAACCTGACTCCATCCACCAGTGAGCCAGCACTAGTCCCAGGGCCCCCTAAGGGTTTATAGCCAGCCACCTTGTGACCAGGCCCCACTAAACAGCAGCCAGCAGCATCCACACAAGGCAGGGCCTGGCAAACAACCATGTTAGGGGCTGACCAAGCCTACCAGACCAGCCAGGTAGTCACCCTAGCACAACAGAGGACCCATGCAGCCCACTTAGGGGGAACCCCTAGAGCAAATGGTTTGGGTGACAAGAGGGGAGTGTGCTGCTGGGATGCATAGAACGTTGCCTACAGAAGGCCATTTCTCCAAGGTCGATAAATGTAACTAACCTACCATATACATAAAAATACAAATAGCAACTTAGACAAAATGAGGCAGCCAAGGAACATTTCCTTCCAGACAAAGGAACAAGATAAAACTCCAGAAGAAGAACAAAGTGAAGTGGAGATAGGCAATCTACCTAAGAAAGTGTTCAGAGTAATGATTGTAAAGATGATCCAAGAACTTGGGAGGGGAATGGATGCCAAGAGCAAGAAGTTCAAAGTTTTTAACAGAGAGTTAGAAAATATAAAAAAACAACTGAGCAAAGATAAAGAATACAGTAGCTGAAATGAAAAATACACTAGAAGGAACCAATAGTAGACTAAATGATACAGAAGAATTAATCAGTTATCTGAAAGACAGAATAGTAGAAATCACTATTGCTAAACAGAAAAGAAAAGAAACAAGGACAGTTTAAGATACACCTCTGGGACAATATCAAGTGCACTAATATTTGCATTATAGGGGTCTCAGAAGGAGAAGAGAGAGAGAAAGGGCCTAGGAAAATATTTGAAGACATAATAGCTGAAAAATCCCCTAATCTGGGAAAGGTGACAGTCTTCCAAGTCCAGGAAGTACAGAGCATCCCTTATGGGATTAACCCAAATAGGAATACACCAAGACACATTGTAATTAAAATGACAAAAATTAAAGATAGAGAATATTAAAAGCAGCAAGGAAAAGCAAAAAGTTACAAACAAGGTAATTCCCATATAATTATCAGCTGATTTATCAGCAGAAACTGCATGCCAGAAGGGAATGGCATGATATATTAAAAGCGATGAAAGGGACAAACCTACAACCAAGAATACTCTACCCAGCAAGGGTCTCATTCAGGTTTGACAGTGGAATCAGAAGCTTTACAGACAAGCAAAAGCTAAAAGACTTCGGCACCATCAAACCAGCTTTACAACAAATATTAAAGGAACTTCTCTAGACAAAAAAGGAAAGGCCACAATTAGAAAAAAACAAGAAAAAAAGATGAAATGGAACTTCCTTGGTGACACAGTGATTAAGAATCCACCTGCCAATGCAGGGGACATGGATTCAATCCCTGGTCTGGGAAGATCCCACATGACACGGAGCAACTAAGTCTGTGCACCACAACTACTGATCCTGTGCTCTAGAGCCCACAAGCCACAACTACTGAGCACACGTGCTACAGCTACTGAAGCCCATGTGCTCTAGGGCCTGCATGCCACAACTACTGAAGCCTGTGTGCCTAGAGCCCATGCTCTGCAAGAAGCCACCACAATGAGAAGCCCACACACTGCAAAGAAGGGTAGCTCCCACTCACTGCAACTAGAGAGAAAGCCTGCACACAGCAACAAAGACTCAATGCAGCCATAAATAAATAAATAAATAAATAAATAAATAAATAAAATTTTAAGACAAAATGAAAAAACTCACTGGTAAAGGCAAACATACAATAAAGGTAAGAAATCATGTACACGCATAGCTAGTAGGAAGGTTAAAGACAAAGGAAGTAAAATAATCTTTATCTGATTTTTTTCTAGAGACAAGATGGTGGAATAGAGAGATGTGAGCTCAACTCCTCTCATGAAAACATCAAAATCACAACTAACTGCTGAACAACCATTGACAAAATACCACTGGAAATTACCAAACAGATATCCTACATACAGAGACAAAGAAGCCACAAGAGATGGTAGGTGGGGCACAATCACAATAAAATCAAATCCCATACCCTCTGGATGGGCAACCCACAAACTGGAAAATAATTATATCACAGAGGTTCTCCCATAGGAGTGAAAGTTCTGATCCCCATGACAGCCTTCCCAACCTAGGAGTCTGGAAACAGGAGGAGGGGTCCCCAGAGAATCTGGCTTTGAAGGCCAGTGGGGTTTGATTGCAGGAATTCTACTGGACTGGTAGAAATATAAACTCCCCTCTTGGAGGGTACACATAAGGTCTTGTGTGCACCAGAAACCAGGGGAAAAAGCAGTAACCTCATAAGAGCCTGAGCCAGATCTACCTACTGTTATTGGAGGGACTCCTGCAGAGGCAGTGGACAGCTGTGGGTCACTACAGGGACAAAGACACTGGTGGCGGTAGTTCTGGGGAGTACTCATTGGTGTGAGCCCTCTTGGAGGTCACCATTTTCTCACCAAGATCTGGTCCCACCCAACAGCCTGTAGGCCCCAGTGCTGGGATACCTCAGGCCAAATAACCAACAGGGCAGGCACACAGCCCCACCCATCAGCTGACAGGCTGCGTAAAGTCTCCCTTTGCCCACAGCTTCCTGCTAAACACACCACTTGACACATTCCTGCCCACCAGAGAGACAAGACCCAGCTCCACACACCAGTGGGCAGGAGCCAGTCCCTCCCATGAGGAAGCCTGCACAAGCCTCTTAGACCAGCCTCATCCACCAGAGGGCAGACAGCAGAAGCAAGAACTACAGCCCAGCATCCTGTGGAACAGAAAGCACAATAACAGAAAGTTAGACAAAATGAGACAGCAGAGGGATATGTCTCAGATGAAAGAACAAGAAAAACCCCAGAAGAACAACTAAGTGAAGTGGAGATAGAAAATCTACCCAAACAAGAATTCTGAGTAATGATAGTAAAGATGATTCAAGATCTCAGAAAAGGAATGGAGACACAGACTGAGAAGTTCAATGAAATGTTTAACAAAGAACTAGAAGATCTGAAGTACAAACAGAGATGAGTGATACAATAACTGAAATGAAAAATACACTAGAAGTAATCAATAAATTAGGCATAAATTAGGCAGAAGAACGAATAAGTGAGCTGAGAGACAGAATGGTGAAAATCACTGCCACAGAACAGAATAAAAAAAGTGAAAAGTGAGGAGAGTTTAAGAGACCTCTGGGACAACATTAAATTCACTAATATTTGCTTTATAGGGGTGCCATGAGGAGGAGGGGAGAGAGAAAGGACATGAGAAAATGTTTGAAGATATAATATCTGAAAACTTCCTTTACATGGGAAAGTAAACGTGTACCCAAGTCCGTGAAGTGCAGAGAGTCACAGGATAAGCCCAAGGAGGAACTCGCTGAGACATATAGTAATCAAGTTGACAAAAATTAAAGACAAAGAGAAAATATTAAAAAGCAATAAGAGAAAAGCAACAAATAACATACAAGGGAATTCCCATGAGGTTATCATCTGATTTCTCAGCAGAATCTCCGCAGGCCAGAAGGGAGTGGCACGATATATTTTAAATGACGAAAGAGAAGAACCTACAACCAAGAATACTCTACCCAGCAAGGCTCTCATTCAGATTCAATGGAGAAATCAAAAGCTTTACAGACAAGCAAAAGCTATGAGAATTCAGCCCAGACCAGCTTTACGACAAATGCTAAAGGAACTACTCTAGGTGGAAAATAAAAAGCACAACTAGAAACAAGAAAATTACAAATGGAAAAGCTCATTGATAAAGGCAAACATATAGTAAAGGTAGGAAATATCCATACACAAATATGATATAAAAATCAGCAATCTTGAGAAGAGGAGAGCATAAATGCAGGATTTGGAAATGCATTTGAAATGAAAAAACTAACAACTTAAAACAATCTTGTTTATATATAGACTGCTATATCAAAACCTCATGGTAACCACAAACAGAAAATCAATAATGAAACACAGGCTTTAAATGACACATTAGACCGTATAGACTTAATTGATATAGAGAGAGCTTTCCATCCAAAAACAGCAGAATACACATTCTTTTCAAGTACACATGGAACATTCTCCAGTATTGATCACATGCTGGGCCACAAAGTGAGCCTCAGTAAATTTAAGAAAACTGAAATACCAAGCATCTTTTCTGACCACAACACTATGAGATTGGAAATCAACTACAAAAGAAAATGGAAAAAACTGCATAAATCAATAAAATTAGAATTGAAAAGGTAAAAGTTATAACAGACACCACAGAAATACAAAGCCCCATGAGAAAGTAGTATGAGCAACTATATGCCAATAAAGTGGACAACTTAGAAGAAATGGACAAATTCTTAGAAAGGCACAATCTCACAAGACTGAACCTAGAAGAAATAGAAAATATGAAAAGACCAATCACAAGTACCGAAATTGAAACTGTGATTTTAAAACTCCCAACAAACAAGTCCAGGACCAGATGGCTTCACAGGGGAATTCTATCAAACATTTAAAGAAGAATTAACACCTATCCTTCTGAATCTTTTCCCAAAAATTGCAGAGGAAGGAACACTCCCAAACACATTCTATGAGGCCACCATCACTCTGATACCAAAACTAGACAAAAATACCACAAAAAAGAAAATTGCAGGCCAATATGACTGAGGAACATAGTTACAAAAATCCTCAACAAAATATTGGCAAACAGAATCCAACAATACATTAAAAGGATCATCCACCATGATGAAGTGGGATTTATCCCAGGGATGCAAGGATTTTTCAGTATCTGAAAATCAATCAGTGTGATACACCACAGTAACAAACTGAAGAACAAAATCCATATAATCGTCTCAATAGAGGCAGAAAACACTTCTGACAAAATTCAACATCCATTTATGATAAAAACTCTCCAGAAAGTGGGCATAGAGGGAACATACCTCAACATAATAAACGCCATATATGACAACCCCACAGCTAACATCATACTCAACGGTTGAAAGCTGAAAGTACTTTCTCTAAGATCAGGAACTAAACAAGGATGTCCACTCTTGCCAATTGTATACAACATAGTTTTGAAAGTCCTAGCCACAGCAGTCAGAAAAGAAAAAGAAATAAAAGGAATCCAATTTGGAAAACAAGAAGATAACAATAATATGACAGATGACAGTTTCATCTATCACTGTTGGCAGATGATGTGATACTATACATAAAAAGTCCTAAAGATGCTACCAGAAAACTGTTGGACTTCATCAATATATTTGGTAAAGTTGCAGAAAACAAAATTAGTAAACAAATCTGGTGAATTTCTATACAATAATAATGAAAGATCAGAATAGAAATTAAAGAAACAATCCCATTTACCATCACATCAAAAAGAAAGAGATACCTAGGAATAAACCTACCGAAGGAGACAAAAAACCTGTACTCTGAAAATTAAGGTGCTGATGAAAGAAATCGAAGATGACACAAAAAGATATACCATGTTCTTGGGTTGGAAAAATCAAATGATTATACTACCCAAGGTAAACTACAGATTCAATGCAATCCCTGTCAAATTACCAATGGCATTTTTCACAGAACTAGAGCAAAAAATTTTTTTAATTCGTTTAGTGACCCAAATGACCCTGAATAGCCAAAACCATCTTAAGAAAGAAATACCAAGCTGGAGGAATCATGCTCCCTGACTTCAGACTATACTACAAAGCTACAGTCATCAAAACAGTATGGTACTGGCACAAAAACAAACATAGATCAATGGTAGAGGATAGAAAGCTCAGAGATAAATGCACGTACCTATGGTCACCTAATCTATGACAAAGGAGGCAAGAATATACAATGGCGAAATGACAGTCTCTTCAATGAGTGGTCTTGGGAATACTGTACAGCTACATGTAAACGAATGAAATTAGAACACTCCCTAACACTACACACAAAAATAAAGTCAAGATGAATTAAAGCTCTAAATGTAAGGCTGAATACTATAAAACTCTTAGAGGAAAACATAGGCAGAACACTCTTTGACATAAATCACAGCAATATCTTTTTCAATTCATATACTAGAGTAATGGAAATAAAAACAAAAATAAACAAGTGGGACTGAATTAAACTCAAAAGCTTTTGCACAGCAAAGGAAACCATAAAAAAATGAAAAGGAAACCCACAGAATGGGAGAAAATATTTGCAAACAATGTGACTGACAAGGGATTAATCTCCAAAATTTGCCAACAGCTCATGCATCCCAGTAACAAAAAACAATCCAATGAAAAAATGGGCAGATCTAAATAGACATTTCTCCAAAGAAGACATACAGATAGCCAAGAGACACATGAAAATCTGCTCAACATCACTAATTATTAAAGAAATGCAAATCAAAGCTGCAAAGAGATATCACCTCACACCACTCAGAATGGCCATCATCAAAATCTGCAAACAATAAATGCTGGAGAGGGTGTGGAGAAAAGGGAACCCTTCTACACTGCTGGTGGGAATGTAAATTGGTATAGCCACTTTGGAGAACAGTATGGAGGTTCCTTAAAAAATTAAAATTAGAGGTACCATGTGATTCAGCAATTCCATTTCTGAGCATATATCTGGAGAAAAACATGGTTCGAAAGGATACCTGCACCCCAGGTTCATTGCAGCGCTGTTTACAATAGCCAAGACATGAAAGCAAACTAAATGTCCATTGACAGATGAATGTATATATGTATCACATCCTCTTTATCCAATGAAATATTACTCAGCCATGAAAGAATGAAATAATGCCATTTGCAGCAACATGGATGGACCTGGAGATTATCATACTAAGTGAAGTAAGTCAGCCAGAGAAAGACAAATATGATACCACTTACATGTGGAATCTAAAAAAAAAAATGATACAAATGAACTTATTTACAAACAGAAACAGACTCACAGACTTAGAAAACAAACTTATGTTTACCAAAGGGGAAAGGTGAGGCGGGATGGATAAATTGGGAGTTTGGGACTGACATATACACACTACTATATTTAAAATAGATAATCAACAGGACCTACTGTATAGCCTAGGGAACTCAGCTCAATATTCTGTAATAACCTAAATGGGAAAAGAATTTGAAAAAGAATAGATATATGCATATGTATAACTGAATCACTTTACTCTACACTTGAAACTAACACAACATTGTAACTCAACTGTACTCCAATATAAAGTAAAAAATTACAAAAATAAAGTAAAAGGCTTTTCTAAATTAAAAAAATAATCATCTGTATCCACAGTAAGCTTTTAAGGGAGACACAAAACAATTAGATGTAAAATATGATATCAAAAATAGTAATCATGAGGGGAGGAGAGTACAAGTGCAGGTTTTTTAAAATACATTTAAAATTAAGAGATCAGCAACTTATACAAATCACTATATATATATATAGACTGCTATATAAAAAAACCTCATGGTGACTACAAACCAAAAATCTATAGTAGATGTACACACACAAAAAGAAAAAGGAATCCAAACACAACACTAAAGATAGTCATTAAATCACAAGAGAAGAGAACAAAAGAAGAGAATAAGGACCTACAAAAACAAATCCAAAACGATTAACAAAATGGAAGTAAGAACATACATATAGATAATTACCTTAAATGTAAATAGACTAAATGCTCCAAACAAAAGAAAGAGTGATTGAATAGATACAAAAACAAGACCGGTATATATGCTGCCTACAAGAGACTCACTTCAGATCTAGAGACACATACAGACTGAAAGTGAGTGGATGGAAAAAGTTATTCCATGCAAACGGAAATGAAAAGAAAGCTGGAGCAGCAATACTTATATCAGACAAAATAGACTTCTTAATAAATAGCATTACAAGAAAGAAAGAAGCACACTACATAATGACCAAGAGATCAATCCAAGAAGAAAATATAATAATTATAAATATATATGCACCCAACATAGGAGCACCTAAATATATAAGGCAAATACTAAAAGACAAAAGAAATCTACAGTAACACAATAATAATAGGGGCTTTGATACCGTATGTACCTCAATAGACAGATCATCCAGACAGAAAATCAGTAAGAAAACACAGGCCTTAAATGACACATTACATCAGATGGACTTAATTGATATATATGAGCATTCCATCCAAAAGCAGCAGAATACACATTCTTTTCAAGTGCACATGGAACATTTTCCAGAGTATTTCATTCACACCTTAAACAATTAATTAGTTTTAAAGAAATTGGACAATGCATTTGCATACATGAACATATATATATATATATATATATATATATATATAAAAGACTAAAATTTCCAACAAATGAATTACTCTGATTTTTCATTTGAATTCTATAAATTGACACCTACTCCATAATGTTAAAAAAAATGAAAATAAGTGAAAAATTTGCACTATGCAAACATTTACTTTAAATGCAAGAATTGGGTCATGTTTAGGTCTGTTTCTATTGGTCAGTTGTTTTCTTTTTCTTGTCTATTTGTATAATGTCTACTGCCAGACATTTTGTACCTCCAGAGATAATTTTATTTTCTGATTAGTGGTCTAAGTGAGGTGGGGTCGGGTAATATCACCTTAATATAATCAGGGACAACCTGACTTGAGGTTAGGTTGTCAGTTTTGTAAGCCTCAATTAGTTTCTGTTTTATTCCATGGTGTTTCTGCATGTCTTATGTCAGCTTTTTCCCCATACTATTCTCTCAAGGATGTTTGTATAATAAACAGCCTTGGAAGATTAAGATATTATTTTTCTGCAGGGTAAAAAACAGAGGTTTTTCTTGCTGTTCATGGTAATATTGATAATGTTTCCCTCCAGGGCAAAAGTTAGGCAGGTTTGCTAACGGGCCCCTTATGAAACTGGAACAGTTCTAAGCTCAAGGTTTCTCCCTTGTGACACAGACTCAACATATGTGCAGTATCCTCCCAGACCTAATTTTACATTGCCCCATGGGACTTGAAGGACAGTAAGAACTGGTGCAGATGTGTTGCCTGCTGTGTTGCAAATAATAAAATTCTTTGCCCCTGACCCAAGAGTCTCATGTGTTTTGCCAGCATCTGTGAAACTGAAGCAGGCTAACTTGTGATGTAAAATTTCAGATCCTTCATGTTTCTTGACATGCCTGAAATTAAGTCTTCATTGGTCCCAAGTGAGAATTTGGCATGTTTAGTAGAGTCCCTCTTCCTGAACTCCAGTGTTTATCTTCTTAGCAATGTGAAACTGCAGAAGATTTTGTTCTGCTTTCCATTCACTTTTTGTTTAGCCTCTTAACCTCTCACCCTGAGCATCTTAAGAAATCAGCTAACACTTTGAGGGGAAAAACCTGCCGAGGAAGGGTTCTTCTCTCTAGGTTTTGTCACCTCAAGTCCTGTTACCTGAAAATCTATATAATCCAAGTTTTTATTCTGTCACAGTGAATGTTCTCAAAGTTCTCTTGGCTTTTCTATCTTTAAAGTGTAACCTTCTGTCTGAGTTTTCTGACTTGACCCTTATCGCAAAATTCAGGATAAATGATACTCACAGAATATTGGCTCACATATCTGTGTTTCCTTCTCTCCAGGCTCTAGGATCTTCAAGTCCTCGTTGCCCTATCAGCTATGAGGTACCTTCAAAATAAGGTTTATTACTTTTATTCTTTTCTTTACTTTTTTCTTCTCTTTTCTTCACTTCTCCTATTTCTCGCTCCTTCTTGCCCTACATCCCTCCCTTCTTCTTTCTTCCTTATTGCTTTGCTTTTAGTCATCACTAGGAGTGTTGTTCTGCCACAAGCTACTGTACTCCATCAACTGACCAGCTGTATAATACTGATGTATCTTATAGACATTTTAATCAAAAGATCATTAAATGAGCATTGAAGTACTTTAGTCAGTGCACCTCTGAAGAGCTAATTTCCTATGTCAATAGCATAGGCAGAATTTAATATCAACACACTGTTTCCACTACATAAATACTTCTTTGTTAAACATGTGAGCAGATTTGATATTTTATAGACTATAATAGTGCATATTGCACTATACAATATGAAATTTTATAAACTACTCAGCTTATCAGCCCCATTTCTGATGATTACAAAAATTTGATATTGCCAATTCAAGGCAATCAATCATTTCAAGTATAAGACTTGGATTTAGGAATGGCTAAAGGCTTAATTAAATTCAGGTTTCTTTCATTTAGTATTTTCCTTGTGTTGTCTCAGCATTCATATGTACTGTGGATACCACCTAGCATGGTGTCCACCACATGGACATGATGTGCTAGTGATGACAACATCTCTTTTTTTCTTTAGCACAGGTAATACATGGTGATAAATCTGGGGAGTTGAGAGTTCCTTCCCTGCTGACTGAGCCTCCAACCTCATCTCATGTTGTCACTGCTGATCTTTGAGTCACAGACTTATCATTGATCAGTTCCTACTTTGCTCATCTATTTTACATTCTCAGATCTAGGGTTCCCTTGCCTTTTCCTGCTACAGCTCCCTGGTAAGCATCCAGCTCTCAATTCTGAGCAGTCTTTTATGCCCTGTTTAGGCATGTATGATTATTCCATGTCTCCTCCCTACCCTGTAGGGGATGCGTGAATATTTGAAGGCATATGGTGAGGTTGGCTATATGATTCCCTCTCTCTACCTATGATAATAGTATGATGACCCCATTTGAAATAGGTAATCTGAAATTGCCTCCTGCCAGAAACTCAAATCGGTAATGGGAATAAATTTTTCTGCCCTCGTAATTTCAGAATTATCTAGAGGTTTGTGTTAATTCTCTTTGGTTGGTTTTTAAAAAGAGGCCAGACAGCAGGGACCTATCTCTGTTCTTTTCCAATCATATTAAATCTCAGAATAGCTCTGCAATTAACTGTACAGCAGAAAAACTGTTTATGTCACTATATTTTTTATTTTGGTCTATGTTGTATTATATTTGTGCTGCAATGCCCTCAAGGTTTGATTTGGATATGCAAGGACAAGTTTTTGATTGCCAGGTCCCTTTTTCTCTCTCATGGTGTTGTTTTCTAAAAATAAAAGTGCTTTTGATTTTAATCTACAATCTCAGTTATGAGTTTAAAAAATAGTCTCAGTATTTAATTAACTGCTTTCTTTTGGACTATATCTGCCCTCTTCCAAAGCAATAAATGCTATTCTGACTTGGTAGTGAGCTGTGGTGCACCAAAATTTATGTGCCACTGGAGGGCCAAGAGAAGACACCATTAACAAAATCTGCCAGACTGTGCTGGTGAGATGGGTGGTAGCATTATTGGGAAGATTGATGGTTTCTTTCTGCTGGTCATGGCTCATGGTAAGTAAGGCCATAAATATCAATGGGGTTGGAGAGGCTCCATGTTAATGGGAGCCAAGTGACAATGTTTAACCATCAGAATTCAGGAGATCATAATTACTATAACCAAATGAACAGCCAAGAGTTCTTGATCCACAGTAAGTTGTGGAGATGGTTAATAGGACATGGTGTCTTAGAGGCAAAAGAGTAGAGCAGGCTGTGATGATGGTGGGGTAGGAAGTACCAGGAATTTGTTTCTCTATCTACATGACAGTTGCTCTGGCAGAATCTGTCTGATGTAACTATTTTGGAACTCTGAGGTTTAATGAAGGCTTGTGACTCCCAGGGAAAGGCTTGGACAGTAAATGTGGTTAATTTCAGTCAATTCGGCCCTTAGCTCCATGGAAGCTACCCATCTCCCAATACCCTGTTCCCTAGCAGGCAGCCTTTCATACTTTCTTGGAGTAGCTTGCACTCTGCTTACAGGAGCTAGGGTGGGCAATAAGAATCCTATCCTCCAAATATCAGGAATTTGTGCTGCAAAGATGCAGACACAGAAGCAGACAACCAGAGTCCTGGATCTAGTAAGTCCACTGTGAACTGGCCAGAGTCTTGGATAAAGTTCAGTCACAGTAGGCTTACTGGATGCATAGACCCCACGCAGTGGTCATTTCCCTAATCAGTGATGTATATATGGAATTTATATACTTGAAAGTTGGAGTAACATTCACATTAAGCCCCTAATCTGTTCTGGGGTAGAGATATAGTGGGAAGGACCAAGCGGAATTCTCTAAAAAGCACCCCTTCTCGCACATGCACTCACACACAGAACCAAGACATAAACCAGAAACAATATTATTTTCTAGGGGAGATTAGGCTTAAATAACAATAATAATAATAGTGATAATAATAAAGGCTCAAATAATGAAGAAGCCTTACTGTGGAGAGTGGTGATCCCTATCACATCTGCATTTAATTTACCAGAATATCCCCTGCAGAAATAGAATGCATCCTGTAGAATAACTGTAGATGCTGGATACCTACATGTGTAAGACACATCTGCTCCAGAACATGGAAGATAAACCTTACAAAGATTCAGGGACCTGACACCATAGTGAAATTTTTAGGGGTCCAATCTCTGGAGGCAGGCCAGGATATTTCCTCCAAAATAAAAGACAAATTTCTGTACTTTGAAATACCTATGACAAAATATGAAGCATAGTAATTGGGAAGCCTCTTTGTGTTATGGAGGCATCACATTCAACACCTACTAACACTAATCTGGCCCATAAACCAGGTGGCACAGAAGGCTGCTAGCCTTAAGTAGGGACAGAGAGGAAGGGGTTCTGCATCAAGTCCTGGCAATTTTCTAACAACTCTCTCTCCTTTCAGGTGCCCTTTTCCCTCTTTCACATGTGTTGCTCCCAAATACACATGTGATCACTTGCTTTATATAGTATTCAAAATAAATGTAAACCTTTCATGTCCCTTCAAGACCTGACTCCCATCTCTCTATACAGGATTCTCTCTTACTACTCTCACTTCCTGTCCTGCACTTGTGAACATACCACACTCACACACTACCCATGACCAGCTACTCTTATATGTCTCAATATGACATACTCTTTGCAAGTGCTAGTTCTTCTATTTGCAACTAATTTTAACTGACATTTTCATTCCCAGCTCATCTGAAAAATTAACTATCTTGTATTCCCAGGTCAAATTTAGGTCACTTCCTTCTGGGTAAATTTTTCTAACCTCTCTTCTAATACTTCCCATCTTCCTTAACTAACAGCTCAATTCAGTTAGCATATGTCAGCTCTAGTTAAATATGCCTGACACATTTATCATACAGTATGTTAATTGATTCTTTATATCTTTGTCTCCTCTAGATTATTAGATCCCTTGGAGGTAGAGACAATAATTTACTCACCTTATACTACCAGCACTTTTCATGGTGCTTGCTACCTGGGGAAAACACTGTTATTTATTGAATGAATGAATGATTTAATGAATCATAAGTGACACCCTAGGTTTTCCAAATATTTTGTTGAAATTTTCCCTTTTAGCAGCAAATTCCCTTCACCTTAACCTTTTTTCAAAACCTTCTACCTTTCCATTTTAACTGAAATTGCACTCTATGTCAAGAACACCACTCCCTTTATAGCCCTCTCTGTGAAGGATACATTTTTAACCACAAACCCTCCACATGCCACAGGGCACTGACACATTCTAAACATTGTTATTTTTTCCACTTTTTAGATGAGAATTATTCTACCTGTTGGCACACCCCTTCACTTTTGAATCTTATAGAATACTGCTAAATAACTTCTACTTCTTTGTCATAGATTTTTACTGATTTCTAAGTTACAACCTCACATTCAGCAAAGGTGAATTTTCCCGTAATTGCAAATATAATGGCAATTCTAATGCCCATATGAATGACAAGTCAAAGAGCCCAACCTCATATTTCATGGACTCAATTCAAATGTCTCTTATTTGCCTTCCATTTTAGCTATGTCCTCTGACATCCATTTCACATAACCCAGATGTGTTCCATGTCATAAATATTAATTTAAAGATGAGGGTCTCTGAATTTAATCCCCTGTTCTTCCAATTCTTTCATACTCCTATTTCCAGTAACCATACTCCTTGATCTCATTAAGTTCTTGACTTCTTTTTCCTTTCCATTTGAACCTGGTTGATCAAAGTTCCTCTTAGATGCATTTCTTTTGATAACAAGTCTGAATTCAAAATGAATAACCACATTAGTCAGGAGTTCTCATTTGAAATATTAGGTATTGACAACAGATGATTTAAATCAAAACAGGAATTCATTGAATTTTCTGTAGGTAGCTCATGAAATCAGAACTAGAGATGGAGAAGCAGATTCCATAGACTGTGCACCCATGTCCACAGCCAACATTATCCCACCAATATGCTCTACTGAAGACTCCTTTTGAGGCACTAATAACTACTAGATGAATTGGCTTGTACCAAAAACAGAGCTTCACTGTACACCAGATATCACTAATGTCATCATGTGCTATGATTAAATTCTTTTGCAATACTTTTTCTACCACAAAAGTTTTTCTATTGTTTCTTAGTAAATTTTGTTACTAAAACCAAAATCAAAATCCAGGACAGGTACATCCGATTGGATGAGGATCACTGGACTTGTTCATGCCCTATTAAAAAGGGATTCTGGGATGTTGAGTAATAACTGTTTTCAACTTGCATAGTTGGAGCTGGTTTTCATCTCTCATCAGGACTCATAAATTGCTCATTCAGTAGAATATATCCAAAAAGGCTAAGTGCCGGTTTCAACTTATAATTCAAAGGAATATCTTTTATATTATCTGGTGAAACGATTTTTGCCCTTGGGCTTAAAGCTTCTAAAGCAGCTAAGATCTCAAATATAGAGACAAGAAGAAATATTTTTGTAAATTGAAAAGTTTGATGAAATCATAATATATATCCTTTCTTCTCCATTTTAATTTTTTAGCAGTGAATTCAGTCCACATTTCTAAACCCAAATTTAAATTTCTTTGTAACTAATTCTCTAATCTTATTCCTTCCTAGTATTTGAATACCTTGTTAAACCATTTGATAGCACCAGTGACTTATCATTGACTATCAGTATTAGTCAGGATAGGCTAGAATTTGCTAAGGACAAAACAATCTTACTGTCTCAATTACTGAACAGAGCAAATGTTTCCTCTCATTCCTATTATAGGTACAAAGCTTGATAAGGTAGAGATAAGAGGCTCCACTGTACAAATCACTTAGAACCACACATGATAGAAGCTTCACTGTCTTGTAGTTGTGCCACTGGAACATGCATCTTGCTCAGTTGCTACAGCAGGGGAAGATAAACCTGAAGGGCAGTGCTGACATTCATTAGTTTCTCTCATTACCCTTTTGGCCAGATGTCATCATATCACATTATCTTAACTGCCTAACTGCAAGAGGGTAAGAAAATGTAGGACAATAGAATGTTTAGAATGCACCAATCTATTACAAGATTTATTCTCCTAGACAAAGAAAAGTACCTCTCAAAATTCAACTGCTGACAAGATTTCCCATTTCTGTGATGCTTCAGGGAAAATCCACTCAAGGGTGAATGCTATAGCAGTTCAGTTTCTATTGGTGCAAGCATATCTTGCAGAGCCACTTTTTAAGGGTTAATTGTTTTCTCCTGAGACAACTGCTCATAGGAAATGTCTTACAAGTGACAATACTGACAAAATAGGCACACACAGAATGTGAAACACTTGGTGGTGGGTTTATTTTTGCTATTGTGACCCCTAGAAGGGATTCCTTAACATTCCAAAGAACACTGAGGCCCCCAGTGACTTCACTAAACTGGCTGCTCTCTGAACTATGTTGGAACCAAGCACCCACCCTCTGGTGTATGGGAAACTTGCAAAAGAATCTATCTGATTTGTCAGTTCTCCAGGTGCCTCTGGGCCCCTGGGATTCTGTCATGTTCACTGAAATCAGGGAGACTTTTTGGATTATAGTATATTCTCCTAGCACTCATTCTATAGAAAACAAGCCAAGAAAGCATTGTTTTAAGATACTAGCACTTTATTAATCAAAATATTTCATAATGCCTTAGTGAGTGAAGTATTTTTAGGACATCCTTACATGTCCTGGTTCCTGGAAGTAATTAAGGAATGGGTGTTTGGATTTCACATGATATGCTCGCTCCAATATGCCTATCTACCTCACTTATTGAATTTCTTCCTCATTATTTCAGTAAATTTCTGGCATCATAGAGAACAACATGGATTCCTGGATAAGAGCAAGGAATCTTCAGCCTAGTTGTAAGCCCCAGTTCTGCTGCTTACTGTGTCAATTTCCCTGCTCTCCTTTTCCCCACCTGTGCAATCAAGTATAATAATCCCATTTACCTGTTATATATGTTGTAATAAATAAATGAATTAATCCATGTATAACACTTAAACAGAGCTTAGAATATACAAAGGAATCAATAAAAATAAATAATAAATATTATCTAAAATTTATTATAAGCCACTATTGAGTCCATGATTTATGCAAAAAAACTGAGCAAAAAATTAGAAAGACTTCAAATTGCCTAAATTAATTGTTTCATTAATGCCTAAGATACAAGATGAATCCCCTATACACACCTAGAATTTGGTTTGAATGTCAAGACTAATGATGATACAAAAGCACCAAGAGATTACTTACAAAGTGAGGCTTCAGGAGAGCAGACAGGCCCCCAAGCAGGTCCAAAAATGGCTTGAGAGAGCAGAGAGTGGCAATTGGTTTGGGGTTTTATGGTGATTAGGTGATGTGGTTATAATGATGGTTCCCTAACATGACTAGGGCTTGTATGTTTTGAATATCTTACCAGTACCAAAGGAGGGAACACCTGGGCTTACTTATCAGTATTCCCAGACGTACGGCAAAAGTGAAATTGGGAAGGGTGGGGCTTGAAAGCTGTCAGTAGTCAAATATCATAAAGTCAGACTCTTCATGACATTAGTACAATGAATTCAGGACTTTGTATAAGTATACCAGCATTGATAAATTTTCACCAATATAAATATATGTTCTCTGCAATTTATAACTATAAATATAATAATAATAAATATACCACTTATTAAGTACCTATTTTGTCTCAGGCACTGTGCTCTTAAAGAAATTACACAGAGTGGTCCATATAACAGGCATAGAAACCAAAGTTTAGAGAAATTAAACCATTTGCCTGAACTAATAATACCTTTAAAAAGTCAATGAAAGAAGAAGAATGCAGAACAAAGTGGTCTGTCAGATTCCAAAGCCTCTAACTTTGTTATTGTGACATAATGCTGCTCTGGTAAACATGCTACATTCCATTTAATTCTGAAATTATAATCCAGAAAAAAAAAAATCTGGGCTAAGACAGTCAAAAATTACTGAAATTAGTAATGAGAAACAAAAGGTAACACTTTCATTTGCATGTAAGTTTGAATGAAATTTGCTAAACTTCCTTCAGATATGGCTTAATATCACTTCAGGAAGATGTCTACTTCCTAATTCCTGGAACCTATGAATATGTTGTATCACACAGCAAAGGTGAATTAAGGTTTCATATGAAATTAAGATTGCTAATCAGGTGACAAAATAGTGAGATTATCCTAGATTATCTGGGTAGGCCTGATGTAATAAGAAGAGTCCTTACAAGTAGGATCAGGAGGCAGAATTAGAGTCAGAGCGAGACTTGGCCAGCGATTGCTGGCTCTGAACATGGAAGGGGGCTGTGGACAAAGGAATGCAGATGGCCTCTAAAACTGTAAAAGTCAAAGAATGGATTCACCCTGAGAGCTACCGGGAGGAACAAAGCCCCACTGATTCCTTGATTTTTGCCCAGTAAGATGGATTTCAGATTCCTGACCTCCAGGACTGTAAGATAATAAACTATCTTTTTTCTTTTTCTTTTATTTTCCCAATGAGTTTTTGGCAATTTGTTAAAATAGCCATAGAAAAATTATACATATTTTGTTACCAGACATGGGATGCTGCTATAATAGATACATAAAATGTACAAATGGCTTTGGAATAGGGCTGTGGGAAGATACCAGACAAATTTCAAAGAGTATGAAAGAAAAGGCCTAGTGTGTCCTTAAACAGACTATAGAGATATAGAGGTCAAGGACTTTTCTAATGATGACACAGTGTAATAGGAAAGAACCTTTGTATTCTAGTACAAGTTAATCACTAAAGGGATATTGCCTATAAGTTTAAATTATACACAATGGCCCATATCTGGGAACCTTGCCTCCCAGGTAATGAGCATTAAGCTATAATACCTTTGTTTAACTCACAGGAAACATCCTGATCACGCCCATCTGTGAATGGCTGCAGGAAGGAAGAAATTAACACATCCCCCTCTGAAGTATGGCCAGAACCAGGACTTTACCTCCACTCTTTTAGTATAAAAGAAGTCTACATTCTAACTCGGGAAAGACGGTTCTTTGGGACACTAGTTCACAACCTTCTCAATCTGCTGGCTTTCCAAATAAAGTCACTGTTCCTTGCCCCAGCATCTTGACTCTCAATTGATTGGCCTGTTGGGTGGTGAGCAGTACAAGCTTACACTCGGTAACAAATTTTGGCAAGCCAGACAGGAGCGTTGCTGCTCTTGGGTAGCTGGCCCTTGTTGGGGAATTTGGGGGTAAGGCCCTAGCACCTGCTGGTCCTTACCACTTGTCCTGAGGATATTCCCTTCAAAATTCCCCTGAGCAACACTGGCTGCCCCAGTGCTTGGCAGTTGGAGCAAGGAATCAACATCTGGGAGCTGACAGGCTCAATACAGTACAGTAAGTGGTTCTGGTGTATACTCTCTTTCCTCCATTTGGGACTTCTTTCTCTGAAATAAGCCAATTTGTTTTGTCTTTGAGTGTGGTGCCCTGTTGAAGAGAGGAATAGTTGCTAGGCTTTAACTTAATTTGTGTTTGCCTCTGTTCTGTGTTTATTCATGTTGGAATTTGTGCTTTTGGTGCTGGAATTTGTGCTTTTGGTGCTTTGCCATTCTTGAACTTATAAATATGGGAAATACTCCATCTGTCCCTAAGGAAAGCCCTTTGGGGTATATCTTAAATAAATGGTCAAAATATAGCTGCAAGCCTATGACTTAAGAAGGAGATGATATTCTATTGTAGCAATGTGTGGCCCTGATATATGTTATCAGAAGAGCTATGGCCCCTTAATGGCTTACTCAATTACTATACAATCTTGCTATTGAAATTGCTTTGTGAAAGAGCAGGGGAAAATGATGAGATTCCATACACAAAAGCATTTATGCTATTACATCAGGAGGAAAAGAAGTCAGATGGCTGCAGCCTTATGGTGCAGCAGTATGGAAGGAAACCCAAGGGAAAATCTGTTCTACAAGAGGGAAAGGGAGAAAATGAGAGTGAAGACATGTTACTTCAAAACTTAAACTCCCCTCCAGCTGATGCTGCTGTACAAGCAGCAGTTCTGACTACCCCTGTGCCACCAATATATTCATTCCTTCTGCCACCTCCTGTTTCCCCTACTTATGGGGATCAATTAGAAGTTTCTATGTTAAACCCCAGGGCGTAGGGACTTAGTTTGGTATCACCATCTAAAACGTGACAGTTTTAGTTTTAGCTTTAGTCTCAATTTAGACTGGAAGCCACTTCCAGAGCAGGAAAATTTCCCTTGTGTTGATATCCTGTAGGAAGCCTTAATGCAAATGGCCAACCAGATGGGTTTCTATGGATGCACAATCCATTCTCAACTTCAGATTTGTTTAACTGGAAAAAAAAAATATAAACCTCCTTACAGAGAAGACCCCATCTGCATGACTGAACTTTTTACTTCTATCTTTGTCACTCACCGTCCCTCCTGGGCAGACATTCATACTCTTATGAATATGATGTTTACTGGAGATGAAAAGATGGTCATTGATAAGGCCAGGGAAGAAGTATACCAACTCCACCTAACATACCCAAATGGTACACCTGAAGCCCACTTGGCAGTACCCACACCTGAACCAAACTGGGACCCCAATGAAGGAGGAATGCTTTTATTAGAGCACTACCATAAATGCCTCTTGGCAGGGCTTTGAATAGGGGAACAAAGCAAAAGAGTTTGAACAAAATTCAATAAATTTGGCAAAAAACAAATAAAGACTCCTCTGAATTTTTGGAAAGGATTTATCAGACCTACAGACATTATACTGATGCAGATCCCAAGGCCCCTGAAAACACTAGAAGGGTAAACTTGAACTTTTGGGGGCAAAGTGCCTCAGATATCAGGAGAAAGTTGTAAAAGTTAGATGGTGTATTTGGAATAAACCCTTCTCAATTGGTAGGTATTGCTTTTAAAGTGTTTAACAACAGGAAACAACAAAAGAAGAAAGAAGATGCAAAATGAAACACCACTTTCCTGACAGTGGCATTGGAATCCCAGAAGGTGAGTAACCTAAAGAGAGGTAAGCCACCATTGGGGAAGGAACCATGTGCTTACTGTAAGGAGGAAGGACATTGGGAAAAATAATTCCCCTAGGCTAAAACATAAGAAGAAAACAATAAAAGAAAGATGAGAGCTTCTCATGGTAGAGAGGAACACTCTGATGATGAATGAAGAGGCCTAAGGGCTCCCTTGGACTTGAGGCATCCAATTCCAATTTCCCCACAGGAGCTCCAGGTAAAATTGACAGTGGGGAATGAGTTGATTAACTTTGATAGAAACAGGTTCAACATACTCTGTGATAAACACCAAGGTGACACAGGAAACATCTCAATCCATCCTTGTCATGGGAGTCTCTGGAGGAGTGCAAAATCATTCATTCTCACAACCTCTAAAATGCCAACTAGGGGAACTCACCCTGAAACATAGTTTCTTATATACATCAGAGTGTCCAACCCCTGTTTTAAGCTGTGGTCTCCTTTGTAGAAAAGGACAGAGGGCCAAAGAGCGGGGTTTCACTATTGATCACACTTCGCCTGGCTGCAAATGTAGTGTACAATTGTTTTGATTCCTGAGGCACTCTTTGACTGTGCTGCAGCACATTAATAATAGTACTCATTACAGGAGAGAGCCACCTTACAATGGATTCAAAAGTATATAATGAGGCCTAACATGTAAAAGACCATCTGGTGAGCCACTCAGAATTGCATGATTTGTACCAAAAATAACCAAAGACTTCTGTCAGACCTCCCCAGCTGGGGACTCAACACAGAGGAACTTGCCCCTCCAAGGACCAGCAAATAAACTTTACTCAAATGCCTCGATTTGCAGGAGATTATAGATACCTGCTAGTCTTTGTGGACACTTTTTCAGGATGGGTGGAGCCACATCCCACCCAGACAGAAAAAGCCTCTGAAGTGGTTAAGCCCTCCTTAAGGAAATTATTCCCCCCCCTAACACACTTCAAAGTGACAGTGAGCCTGCTTTTATCGCCACTGTAATGAAAAAGGTACAAATTAATTGGAAACTGTCAATACATTCATCCAGGAGACCACAATCAACAGGAAAAACTGAGAAAATGGATCATACATTAAAAAGGAGCATTGCTAAAATATGTTGAGACTAATTAACTTGGGATAAGTCCTTGCCAGTTGCCCCACTAGGGATCAGAGTGGCTCCCAGAAGCAGGTTTAAATTAAGTCCCTTTGAAACATTGTACGGTAGGCCATTCCAGGTGTCTGCCCAGGTGGGAGAATGTATAAATGCTCTAAAAGACCTTAGCAGTTGCCTATTATGTTAAAACTTTGGGCACTACACTAACCTCTGTTCATGAGTTTGCCTCCAACAGGTCTACCTATCCAACTAAAGTAGCCTTACATGATTTCCAACCTGGAGGCTGAGTCCTCCTTAAAACGTGGAGAAAACAAGGGCCTGAACTTCAGCTGATTGTAACATGAACAGGACCACTTTTGATATTACTTACCATGCACTCGTCTGTCAAGTTAGCTTGGGTAAAGCCATAGCTTCATCACACTCAGATTAAAAAAAGCACCACTGTCATCAGAAAATTACCCAATTCCTTAGATGTCTGGAGAGCAATGGGTTTGTGAACCCTTAGAAGACTTAAGGTTGCTGTTTATAAGTGATAAGTATTGAGATTGTAATTTCATTGTAGCTGGAGAAGGGTCAAACTACTTGTTTAATCTTGTTCAAGTGAATAGCACAGGAATCTAGTGTAATTATGGCATAGTCAGAAAGTTAAAATTAATACATATGTATTGGGAACTGGAACCAAAACCCCAAGTTCAATCACAAATTAGACAACAAAGTACTAAACGGTTTCATCAGGTTCAAATGGTTATAGATAAAAAAGGAAAGAGGATTGTACTACTGACTAAAGATTCTAAGAAATATTCTCTGTCCAAAGCTGATCAATTCCATTCCATAATTACCTCTTTGTCACCCCCCATTCAGCAGGAAATAGCCAGGACAAACTTCATCCCTTTTCCCACATGATTGTGGATGGATCATTGACAGTGGGGAATTGTAATAAGGAAGGACCTTTGTATTCTGATACAAGTTAATCACTAAAGGGATGTTGTCTATATTTAAATTACACATAATGGCCCATCTCTGGGAACCTGCCTTCCAGGTAATGAGACTTAAGCTAAAATACATTTGTTTAGCTTGTAGGAGGCATCCTGACCAAGCCCACCTGCAAATGGCTGCAGGAAGGAAGAAATTAGCACGTCCCCTCTGGAGTCTAGCTGATACCAGGACTTTACCCCCTCCCCTTTTAGTATAAAAGAAATCTGAGTTCTAACTCAGGGAAGATAGTTCTTTGGGATACTAGCCAACCATCTTCTTGGTCTGCTGGCTTTCCGAATAAAGTCACTATTTCTTGCTCCAACACCTTTTCTCTCAATTGATTGTCCTGTGGTAAGCAGTATGAGCTTGGACTCAGTAACAACAGAAGTGGGAAATATGATAGAGAAAACACATATTGCCTTAGAAAATACTTAAATCATCATGAACATACTGTTGGTAGAAATATGGACACTAAAGAGGCTGCTGCTGAGAGATCAGGAGGAACTGAGGAACATGGCATTAGAAATTGGAGGAAAGGAGATCCTTGTCATATGTGGCAGAATACATAGCAGGATTGTATCCTGCAGTTATGTGGAAGAAGAACTTATGAATGATGTAAGTGGACATTTAGCTGAGACTTCCAAGCATAGTATTGAAGGTATGGCCTAGATTCTTCTTTCTGCTCATGGTAAAATCCCAGTGGAAAAAGATAAATTGAGGAAAGAACAATTAAACAAAGAGAAAATAGAGCTTGATGATTTGGAAACTTCTCATCTAGATTTCAAAAGGATTAAAATTAAGACATTCACTGCTTGGAGAGTATATTCTTTAGAAAAGACCACGTATGTTATTGGAAAATCTTTTGCTAATACCTTAGAAAGACAACAGATAAGAATATTCAGTCAAAGAAAAAGCTCCTTGAAAAGATTAAGCATATGACTCAGAGATCTTCTCAACCATCTCAGCAGAAGCCAAAATATAGATGGCATTATCTAGGAGCAGCATGTCTAATGGAGTGAATTCCTGTGACAACATAGAAGACCTGTGAAGTTCTTGAGAATGCAATTTTAACTGAAAAGTACAGAGACAACACCATAAAAGAAAGCTGTCAGACATTAAAGATTCTACATTCAAGAGCATGCTGATAAAACTACTCAGTGGTAAATACATGCTACCCTTCATGAAAAAGATAGGATGATTTAGAGGATAGAGCCTGTAGCCCAGAGGGTGGAGACACAAGATATCAAGTTTCATTATCTGGCTTTAAAACTAAATGGAGTTTCCCTAGATGGATTTTAAAATTGCTTGGGACAGTTGACTCATTTTGCCTTCCATTTTCTCATTTTTTGAATGGGAATGTTTATAATTGGTTCCTATTCTTGTTCCACCATTGTATTTTAGAAGTAGGTAGCTTGTTTCTTGAATTTCACAATTCACAGATGGAGAGAAATTTTGCCTCCAAATGAAGCATATCCCTAGCCTTGCCCAGATCTGATTTAGTTGATGAGATTTAGGACTTTTTAACTGATAAATTTAAACCATATTTTGGACTTTGAGTTGAGGCTGTAATGGTGGGAGACCTATGGGGGTGTTGAAATGGGTTAAATATATTTTGCAAGTAGGAAAAATGTGAATCTTTGGACACTGGAGGGCATACTGTGGAACACAGAACAGTTGTCTCACAAAAATGTCCACACCTTATTCCTCAATATCTGTGAAATATGTTATTTCACATGTCAAAGGGAAACTAAGGTTGCATATAGAATTAAGGTTGCTGATCAGCTGACTTTAAGGTAGAAAAATTATTCTGAGTCATGGAATGCTGCCACCCTCTAGAAGCTGGAAAAGGTAAGGAAATACATTCTCCCCTAGACTTTCCAGAAAGGAATGCAACCCAACTGACATCTTTATTTTAGCCAAATGAGATATATTTCTTACTTTTGATGTCCAGATTTGTATGGTTTTAAGCTAATAAGTGTGTGATAATTTGTTACAGCAGCCATAGAATACTAGTACTACCTTTTACCCCAAACAAAATTCCTTCAGGAAGTCAAAAACAACAGTTCTTTACTTTCTTCAAAGAAATTATTTAAAGCTGAATTTTTATTATCTATCTTTAATTGAGAAATCTAATTCATTAATTCACCATTACATATTTCTCTACCTCCTTAGGTTTTCTCATGTCAACTTCAAATGAACGTATTTTTTTTCTGTAGTTGCTTTAGACATAAATCATAGAAACTGCTTACTATATAATAATCTTAAATTTGAGTTATTGTGATCCAGATTGGTTAAAAGGTTTATCTGTGATATGAATTTCTATAGAGAAAAAGTAAAAGACTGATACTAGAATTGAATTAAGCTTACTATTATTTTATGTTTAAGGAGATATCAAATAGGTAAGATTAATAAAGTAAAGAAAGAAGCAGAACATTTTTATAAGCCTCCTGATTTTTACAAATAGCACTAGGTTCTTTGTGTACTATAAGTAAACATGCTACATTCCTACTGAAAGGTGCTTGCAGCTTAAAGAAAATAACAAATAACCAACTATATATAATTCAAGAAGACTGTAGTAACTGATATAATGAAAATTTCAACAAAGGGCTTTGGAGACACAAAGAAATGAGGAATAGATGCTTAGAATTTATAGATTTAGCAATTTATTCTAAGTTAACAAAGGTCATCTAATGCTTTAATTTCATATGGTTATACAGGAAAGAATTTTATTTTTTTTAAATAAATTAAAATATTACTTTAAAAGTATCAGGAGGTATGACCAAGATGGAGGAGTAGGGAAACGCTGAGCTCACGTCTTCCCATGGGCACACCAAAATTACAACTATCTACAGAGCAACTATCTATGAGAATGACTGAAAGACTGACAGAAAAGATTTTCCACAACTAAAGATATGAAGAAGCAACCACAATGAAATGAGTGGTAGGGGCAGAAATGCAGTAGAGTCAAGACCCACACCCCCAGGTGGAAACCCACAAATGAGAGGAAAATCACAATTGCAGAGGTTCTCCCCAAGGAGCATGGGTTGTGAGCCCCACATCGGGCCCTCAGCCCAGGGGTGATGCACCTAGGAAACAAGCCCCAAGAACATCTGGCTCTGAAGGCTAGTGGGACTTGTGTACAGGAGAGCTGGAGGGCTGTAGAAAATAGAGTCTCTAAAGGGTCTCTGTTTAAATGGTGTGTGAGTCCCAGTGCAGAAGCAGTAATTTGAAAGGAGCCTGGATTAGGCCCACTTGCTGAACTTGGGGAGCCTCCTGGAGAGGCAGAAGGCAACTGGGACTCCCCCAGGGGACAAAAACACTGGCAGCAGCTATTTTAGGGAGTTTGTTCTACCCGGAAGACACTGGTGCTGGCAAGTGCAATTTTGGAGTCTTCTCTCTAGTCTATTAGTGCCTGGGATTTACCCACCTTCTAGTGGGCTGGCACCAGCCCAGTTCAACCCCTGGAACCTGGGCCGAACCACCAGTGGACCAGGAGCCACCATGCAAGACAGGGCCTGGCAGTCAACTGGGCCATGGTCCAGCCCCTGCTAACCAGCTTGCCCACAATAGTCAGCCCCTCCATAACAGAAGGGTCCATGCAGCCCACATAGGAGGCACACCTAGAGCATATAGCACTGGTGCCCAGAGGGGAGTGTGCTACTGAGCCAATAGGACATCTCCTGCATAAGGCCACTTCTCAAAAATTGGGGAACATAGTCCATCTACCTAATAATAGAAATAAACATGGAGAACTAGGCAAAATGAGGAGACAGAAGAATATATTCCAAATGAAAGACTAAGAAAAACTAAGCAAAGTGGAAAAAGCAATCTACCTGATAAAAGAATTCAAGGTAGGGCTTCCCTGGTGACGCAGTGGTTGAGAGTCTGCCTGCTGATGCAGGGGACACGGGTTTGTGCCCCGGTCCAGGAAGATCCCACATGCCGTGCAACAGCTGGGCCTGTGAGCCATGGCCACTGAGCCTGTGCATCCAGAGCCCGTGCTCCGCAACGGGAGAGGCCACAACAGTGAGAGGCCCACATACCGAAAAAAAAAAAAAAAAATCAAGGTAATGATCATAAAGATGTTCAGTGAACTCAAGAGAAGAATGGATGAATGCAATGAAGAGTTAGGCAATATAAATAAGAACCAAAAAGAGCTAAGGATATGATTGAAATTAAAAAATACATTAGAAGGAATCCACAGTCGATTAAATGATGCAGAGGAGTAAACCAGAGAACTGGAAGACAGCTTAGTGTAAATCACCCAAGATAAACAGAAAAAAAGGGAAAAAATGATTTAAAAATATCTATTGGCTTTGGAAGAACTAATAACTCCTTACATTTTAAAATAATTTAGATAGTTAGATCACCCTCCTCTGCATACCCTTCCTCGACTCTTTTGCATTAACTGCTAAATACCTTTCAAGATCCTATCAATTAAGGTTTCATTTCTGCCAGGAAGCTTCCCTATAACTCTTTGTTGATAACATTGGAATATACAGACATGATCCAATCAAACAATGAAATGCCCTTTATGGCCTAGGAACCCTGTCCTGGACTACCTAGCATGGGATTCATGGCCATTACTTTACCATTAATTTTTTTAAAATATAAATTTATCTATTTTATTTTTGGCTGCATTGGGTCTTCGTTGTTGCACCTGGGCTTTCTCTAGTTGCTGTGAGTGGGGGGCTACTCTTCACTGCTGTGTTCAGGCTTCTCATTGCAGTGGCTTCTCTTGTGGAACATGGGCTCTAGGCACACAGGCTTCAGTAGTTGTGGCACATGAGCTCAGTAGTTGTGGCCACACAGGCTCAGTAGTTGTGACTTGTGGGCTCAGTTGCTCTGCGGCCTGTGGGATCTTCTCAGACCAGGGCTCAAACCCATGTCCCCTGCACTGGCAGGCGGATTCTTATTTTGACTTCAAGAGCGAAATATTGCTAGAACAGCTCATTCAGGGATAGATGACAACAGTCCAATACTTTGATCTTCATTTGGGGACACTCTGGAATACTTTATTAATGTTTAAGTGTCATTAATATCACCATATAGTGAAAGACTCATTTTGCTTTTAGCTGTCTATAGGGACCCAGGAATCAGGAGGTGGGAAAGATATCAGAAGTTACACAACCACATTACAGAAACCAATATTCATACATCTCTTTCTCTCTTTCCTTTTTTACTCTTTCACACACTAACCTCCTCAGCCATCTGGGAAGTCTAGACTGCACCTCTTGCCAAAGTACATGGGAATCTGACATTGACACCAGCCTCCCAGTTGATTGTCAGTGGCTTATCATACTGAGGCCATGTCCATTATCTTTTACATGCCTCATTAAATTTCATTTGAATAAAATTCACATCCAATGAAATACACAAATCTCAAGTGTAATTTATATACATTTGACAAATATACATATCACTATATCAAATACCATAATCAACCCCAGAAAGCATTTTCTGTGTTTTCTTCTAGAATTTTTATGTTCTATTTTAAATATAAGCTTTTACATTCATGACCTTAGCCCATCTTGAAATAACTTTTGCATATGGTGTGAGGTAGAGGTCAAAGTTCTTTTTTCTTTTTCCACATACTTAAATAATTTGTAAAAAATTTTCCTTTCTGCATTGGATTACCTTGAGAGATTGCTGAAAAGCAATTGACCAAATAAATGTGGGTCTCCTTCTCTGCTCTATAATCATTGTCATTGATCTTGTTGTTTTTCCATGGGCCAAAACCATAAACTCTTTATTAATAAAATTTCATAGCAGAACAGAAATTCAATAACATGAGTTCTCCATCTTTTTTCTTGTTGTTATTGTTTTTCACTCAAGATTGTTTTACAAGTTTTGTATAAATCCTTGGTACTTCTATGAATTTTTTTAGTCAACTTTGACATTTCTACCAAAAAAACAAATCCTGCTGAATTTTTTACTGGAGTTGTTTTGAATATATAGATCAATTTAGGAAAAGTTTACATGTAAGCAATATTGAGTTTTGAATCTATGACTATATCTGTCCATGACTATATGCCTATATCAATGCTATATCTATTCATTTGTTTAGTTATTTAATTTCCTTTAACATTGCTTTATAGTTCAATATGGAGCGGTCTTAGACATCTTTTGTTGAATTCATTCCTTAACATTATAATTTTTATGCTGTAGTAAAATGATATTTTTCTATATTTCATTCCTGAATTATATACAAACTACAATAAATTTTACTTTAATTTTTTTTCAGTTTTATTGAGATATAATTGACATAAAAATTGTATAAGTTTAAGGTGTACAGTGATTTGATATATGTATATATTATGAAATGATTACCACAATAAGTGTATAACTTTCTACCAACTTCACCCAATTTCCCCACTCTCTTCCCTCTGCCTAGGGCAACCACAAATTTGATCTGTTTCTATGAATTTGTTTTTGTTTTTTTTTAAGATTCCACATGTAAATGAGATCATACAGTATTTGTCTTTATCTTTCTGACTTAGCATAATGCACTCAAGGTCCATCCATGTTCTCACAAATGGCAGGATTTCCTTCTTTTTTATGGCTGAACAGTATTCCATTTTATTTACCCATTCATCTATTGATGGGCACATAGGTTGTTTTCATGTCTTGGCTATTGTAAATAAAGTTGAAATAAACATGGGGTTTTTTTTTTTTTTGATAGTGACTTTGTTTCCTTCAGATACATGCTCACAAGGGGAATTACTGGATCATATGATAGTTCTATTGATATTTTAAATTTCTTGAGAAATCCCATACCATTTTCCATAGTGGCTACATTAATTTATATTCCATCAATAGCACACATAAGTTCCCCTTTTTCTATATCCTCACCAGCATTTGTTATCTTTTCTCTCTCTCTCTTTTTTTTTTTTTTTTTTTTTTTTTTTTTTTGCAGTATGTGTGCCTCTCAGTGTTGTGGCCTCTCGTGTTGCAGAGCACAGGCTCCAGACATGCAGGCTCAGCGGCCATGGCTCATGGGCCCAGCTGCTCCATGGCATGTGGGATCCTCCTGGACCGGGGCACAAATCCACGTCCCCTGAATCAGCAGGCGGACTCTCAACCACTGCACCACCAGGGAAGCCCTCTCTTGTCTTTTTGATGACAGTTATTCTAAGAGGTATGAAGTGATCTCATTGTGGTTTTGATTTGTATTTCCCTGATGATTAGTGATGATGAGGACCTTCTCATTTACCTGTTGGCCATATGAATATCTTCTTTTGAAAAATATCTATTCAATTCCTCTGCCCATTTTTTAAATTGAAATATTTGGGTTTTGTTGTTGTTGTTTGCTATTGAATTGTATGAGTTCCTCATACATTTTGGATATTAACCCATTATCAGATGTGTGTTTTTCTCAATTCCATAGGTTGCCTTTTCATTTTGTTGATTATTTCTTTTGCTGAGCAAAGCATTTTTAGTTTCATGCAATCCCACTTTATATTTCATTCTGTTGCTTTTGCTTTAAGTGTAATATCCAAAAAATCATTGCCAAGACACATGTCAAGAAGTATTTTTCTTATGTTTTCTTCTAGGAGTTTTATGGTTTCCAGTCATACATTTAAGTTTTGAATCAATTTTGAGTTAATTTTTCTGAGCAGTGTAACATTAGGGTCTAGTTTGATTCTTTTGCATGTGAATGTACAGTTTTACCAGCACAATTTATTGAATACACACTCTTTTCTCCATTGAGTATTCTCAGCTCCCTTGTCAAATATTTGTTGACCATGTACACATGGGTTTACTTCTGTAGTCTCAATTCTGTTCCATTTGTCTTTGTGTCTGCTTTGATGCCAATGCCGTACTGTTATGATTACTATAGCTGTGTAAGGTAGTTTGAAATCAGGAGGTGTGATGCCTCCAGCTTTGTTCTTCTTTTTCAGGATAGCTTTTGGCTGTTCAAGGTCTTTTGTAATTCCATATGAATTTTACAATTGTTTTTCTATTTCAATTTCTGTAAAATATGCCATTGGAATCTTGATATGGATTGAACTGAGTCTATACATGACTTTGAGTAGTATGGACATTTTAACAATGTTAATTCTCCCAATCTGTAAATACAAGGTATCTTTCATTTATTTGTATCTTCTTCAATTTCTTTAATCATTGTCTTATACTTTTCAATAAGAGAGTTTTCACCTCCTTGGTTAAATTTATTCCTAAACATTCTATTGCTTTTGACCCTACTGTAGAGGGGGCTGTTATCTTTGTATTATTTTTATATAATTCATTGTTAGTATCTAGAAACACTACCGATTTTTTATGTTGATTTTGTATAATAAATCTTTACTGAATTTGTTCATTAGATTTAACAGGTTTTTTTTGGTGAGGTCTTTAGAACTTTCTATATATAAAATCAAGTCATCTGCAAATAGTGATATTTTAACTTCTTTTTTTCCAATTTGGGTTCCTTTCATTTCTTTTTCTTGCCTAATTGCTCTGGCTAGGCCTCCAATACTATGTTGAATAGGAGTGGCAAGAGTGGACATCCTTGTCCTGTGCCTGATCTTAGAAGAAAAGCTTGAAACCTTTCAACATTATATAAAATGTTAGCTCTGGGCTTGTCATATATGTTCTTTATTATGTTGAAGTACATTCTTTCTATAACTAATTCGTTGAGAGTTTTTTTTTTTATCATGAATGGATGTTGAATACAATCAACTTTATATATCAACCTTGTAACCTATAATATTCCTGAATCCCTTTAGTAGTTAAAGTAGTCACTGTGTAGATTACTTAGACTTGGTGATGTAAATAATCATATAGTTTTTGAATAATGAGAGTTTTACATTTTTCTTTTCACTCTCTATGTCTTCTATTTAATTTTGTCTTATGGAACTAAGAGCTGCAGTACAATGTCGAAAAGCATGTCTGAGAGTTTGTGTCATTGGCATGTTTCATATTTTGGGGAGACAGTCAATATTTCACCAATAGGTATTAATGTTAACTATAGAGTTTTTGGTAAACACCTTATATCAGGTTTAGAACATTCCCTTCCAATTTTTAGCTAGCAGAGGGCTTTTAATTATACATGGGTATAGAATATTGTAAGTAGCTTTTCTGTATCTGTTGCTGTGTTACTTTTTTTTTCTTTTTAGTCCTAGTGTGGTAAATTATATTGATTAATTTTAGAAATTTAAATCAATTTTACATTGTTGAGATAAATGTCACTTGCCATGACATTATCCTTTTAAAAAATGCTGGATTTGGTTTACTAATGTTTTATTTATGAAGGATTTTAATTTTCTTGTAATCCCCTTATCATGAATTATTATTAGAACTTTGTTCTCCTTATAAAACAAGTTGGGAAGTGTTTCCTACATTATATTCTGAAAAAAGTTTGGGTAAACTTGGTACTAGAACATCTTCAAAGATTTCTTAAATTATTTCTGTCTTTGATTTCTGATTTAATTCTAATGTGGCCAGCAAACGTACTCTACAATATTTCAATAACTTAAATACAGAAATCTATTCTTTGAGACTTGCTTTGTGTATTTTGAGATTTTTATTTTTTTTAGATTTTAGTGTTTTTTTTGAAGGATGGTGATATCTTTCTGATTGTTTTTTCATTTTAAAATGCCCTTCATTTCTACTAATATTCTTTGTCTTAAAGTCTACTTTGAAATTAATAAAGACAGACCACTTTATTATGCTAACAGTTAGCATAGTATATCTCTTTCCATCTTCTCACTTTCCAGGTTACCCATGTATTTATATTTATGATGCATGTTCTGTTGACAAAGTATCCTTTGTTCTTGATTTTATATCTGGTTTCAAAATCTCTGCCTTTTAATTTGAGTGTGTTTTTCATTTATATTTAATATAATTGTTGATATGACTAGGTTTAAGTCTATCATCATTCTATTTGTTTTTTATTCATTCTATTTATGTTTGTTCCTCTTTTCCTGCCTTCTTTTGCAGGAAAGGCAAAATGTATATTTTATAAATGTATATTTTAATGTACATTTTATACATGTATATTTTAATGTATATTAAATGTATATTTTTAAGCTTTACATTTACTATTCACATTTTGGCCACAACTCTTTGTGTAAATATTTTAATTGTTGCTATAAGGATTAAAATATACATGCTTGAGACCGGCAAGATGGTGGAAGAGTAAGATGTGGAGATCACCTTCCTGCCCACAAATACATCAGAAATACATCTACATGTGGAACAACTCCTACAGAATACCTACTGAACGCTGGCAGAAGACCTCAGACTTCCCAAAAGGCAAGAAACTCCCTACATACCTGGGTAGGGCAAAAGAAAAAACAGAGACAAAAGAATAGGGATGGGACCTGCACCACTGGGAGGGAGCTGTGAAGGAGGAAAAGTCTCCACACGCTAGGAAGTCCCTTCACTGGCAGACATGGGGGGTGGCGGGGGGAGCTTTGGAGCCACAGAGGAGAGCACAGCAACAGGGGTGTAGAGGGCAAAGCGGAGAGATTCCTGCACAGAAGATCGGTGCCAAGCAGCACTCACCAGCCTGAGAGGCTTGTCTGCTCACCTGCCTGGATGAGTAGGGGCTGGGAGTTGAGGCTCAGGCTTCAGAGTTCAGATCCCAGGGAGAGGACTGGGATTGGCTGCATGAACACAGTCTGAAGGGTTCTAGTGCATCAAAGCTAGCCGGGAAGGAGTCCGGGAAAAAGTCTGGACTGGCCTAAGAGGAAAGAGACCATTGTTTCGGGGGGTGTGAGGAGAGGGGATTCAGAGCACTGCCTAAAGAAGCTCCAGAGATGGGCATGAGCCACGGCTATCAGTGCAGACACCAGAGACGGGCATGAAAAGCTAAGGCTGCTGCTGCAGCCACCAAGAATCCTGTGTGCAAGCACAGGTCACTACCCACACCTCCCCTCCCAGGAGCCTGTGCAGCCTGCCACTGCCAGGGTCCTGATATCCAGGGACAAATTCCCTGGGAGAACACATTGCACACCTCAGGCTGTTGCAGCATCACACTGGCCTCTGCTACCGCAGGCTCGCCCCACATTCCATACCCCTCCCTCCCCCTGGCCTGAGTGAGCCAGAGCCCCTAATCAGCTGCTACTTTAACATCATCCTGTCTGGGCGAAGAACAGATGCCCTCAAGTGAGCTACATGCAGAGGCGGGTTCAAATCCAAAGCTGTGCGAACAAAGAAGAGAAAGGGAAATCTCTCCCAGCAGCCTCAGGAGCAGCAGATTAAATCTCCACAGTCAGCTTCATGGACCCTGCATCTGTGGAATATGTGAATAGACAATGAATCATCCCAAAATTGAGGCAGTGGACTTTGAGAACAACGATATATTTTTTTTTTCCTTTTTCTCTTTTTGTGAGTGTGTACGTGTATGCTTCTTTGTGTGATTTTGTCTGTATAGCTTTGCTTTTACCATTTGTCCTAGCATTCTGTCTGTCCATTTTTGGGGTTTTTTTTAGTATAATTTTTAGCACTTGTTATCATTGGTGGATTTGTTTTTTGGCTTGGTTGCTCTTCTTTCTTTCTTTCTTTTTTTTTTTTTTTTTTTTTTTTTTTTTTTTTTTTTTTTTTTTT
>NW_020837945.1:100885798-101005192 GCF_003676395.1 Aethalodelphis obliquidens
TTCTTTCTTTCTTTCTTTCTTTCTTTCTTTCTTTCTTTTCTCCCTTTTCTTCTCAGTTGTGTGACTGACAGGGTCTTGGTGCTCTGGCCAGGTGACAGGCCTGTGCTCTGAGGTGGGAGAGCCGAGTTCAGGACATTGATCTACCAGAGACCTCCCGGCTCCACATAATATCAAACAGTGAAAGCTCTCCCATAGATCTCTATCTCAATGCTAAGACCCAGCTCCACTCAATGACCAGCAAGCTACAGTGCTGGAAACCCTATGCCAAACAACTAGCAAGATAGGAACACAACCCCACCCATTAGCAGAGAGGCTGCTTAAAATCATAATAAGTTCACAGACACCCCAAAACACACCACCGGTTGCAGGCCTGCCCACCAGAAAGACAAGATTCAGCCTCATCCACCAGAAAACAGGCACCAGTCCTCTCCACCAGGAAGCCTACACAAGCCAATGAACCAACCTCACCCAGTGGAGGCAGACACCAAAGACAATGGGAACTACGAATCTGCAGCCTGCGAAAAGGAGACCCCAAACACAGTAAGTTAAGCAAAATGAGAAGACAAAGAAACACACAGTAGATGAAGGAGTAAGGTAAAAACCCACCAGACCAAACAAATGAAGAGGAAATAGGCAGTCTACCTGAAAAAGAATTCAGAGTAATGATAGTAAATGTGATCCAAAACCTTGGAAATAGAATGGAGAAAATACAAGAAAGGTTTAACAAGGACCTAGAAGAACTAAAGAGCAAACAAACAATGATGAACAACACAATAAATGAAATTAAAAATTCTCTAGAAGGAATCAATAGCAGAATAACTGAGGCATAAGAATGGAGAAGTGACCTAGAAGATAAAATGGATGACTAATAAGAACCTGATGTGTAAAAAATAAATTAAAGTTTTTAAAAACTTAAAGAAATATACATGCTTAATTTATACAGTTGACTTTGTATTGATATTGTCCACTTCATGTGAAATTATGAAATTCTGACAGTATAATTCCACTACAATTTCAATCACTCCCTTTTCATGGGCTCTAATTGTCATATATGCATATAAAACATAATTATTTTATATTTTTATAACCTATTCATATTGTATATATTTATATGTAAATATATAATTTCATATACAAATAAAATGATTATATGATCTTATTAATATTACATTATATATTTACTTAATATATTATAATATATAGGTTGATATACATATAATTATGTTTGTAAATGTACATATTATATGTATATAATTCTGCAAGTTTTTTAACTTTTCAAGCAGTAACTGTTGACACATTTTTTTTCTGCTCCATTTTTTTCCTCTTTGCTTCTTCAATCACATGTGTATTATACCACTTGATATATTCCCACAAATCACTGCTCAACGCTAGCAGTATATTTACCTAATAAGTTCTACAGCTCCAATCTGCAAATTGGGACCTATTCTTTTGGTTATATCTCAGCTCCCTCTGCCCAGAGTTTAGTGACGTCAAGAGAACTTTGTCCTCCTTTTTCTTATTAACTTTTGCCTTCCAATGTATCCCATGGCACTGTCACTGCCTAAATTTACAACTCTTCCTGATTCAAATGACATGGGTTGTTGACAAATATTGCATAAAGGTCATATTTGGTATGAGAGGATTTGACTGAGAAGTAAATTTTACTTCCCTAGAGAGAGTTGATCTCCTATAGAGCTCCAGGGGAACCTCCTACAGCCTGATGCTTAGGCAGTTAACACTGATAGAATGCTGTGGTGGTGAACTGGTCCCATCCTCTACCACATTATATGCTGCAACAGTAAAGCTTCAACCCAAGTTTTTGAGTTGCAACAAGGGAAGGACTGGTGTACCCCAATCATGAATGCTGAGTTAGAATGAAAGCATAGCTGGAGGCCAAAGACCTACCCATTAACTGCTGTAAATAACACCAGTAGGGGGCGAATTCTTCTCCCACTATGTAATTTAAAAGCCCTGCTACTGAAGGGCCAGGATGCCTTTCCTGGACCCTGCCAGTTTGTTGTACATTGTCTGAGATGTTGAAACACTGCACTAACCTCTGCCACTGTCTGTGCTTTTCCCCTGATTAACTTGTCCAGCCAACTCTCTGTGTGCGCTGTTTGGTCACTCATTGTCATTTCCTTGATAAGGATTTTGGTTCTTATACTAGAAAGTTCCTTTGTAAGAGCAGGCAAATAACTAGATTTGATCAGAGAAAGGGGGACACAGGCCAGGTGTCAGGAAACCATACAGCTTGTGAACAATGGGAATCCTTGGGCAGATGAAGAAAAACAGGAACCTCTGGGCTGACAGGAAGCCACATATCTTGATGTGATAGGGTTCCTAGAGGCAGACAAAGAAAGGTGGAAAAAGGCAGGAATCTCTAGTGTCTGAATGTAGCCTTTTGCTCATTATGCCCTTATTACAGTAAAATTAGCCTTGCATGTGAGAAGTACCCATCATGCACTGATGCCATGATACTTCTGATCAAGAGTAAATAAGGACAAAAATCCTGCCTCCCCTTAGGAAGGTGGAGCTGGGATAAAAATCAGGAAAAACAAACTCAAAACCCTCCCTCCTCAATGAACATTCTGTCCATTTATTTTCACACCCCATATAACCAGCTTGCCAAAGAAACTCAGGGCAGCCAGTCACCTGAGTCTGCCCACTCTCCCCTTGAGAGTGTAATATCACTTAATAAATCCTCGCTTTGCTTTATTGACCTATGTGTCTTGTCTCTGAATCCTTTCTGCAACAAGACAAGAACCTACTCTCTGGTAACACTTTTATATTATTCTCAGATATTTAAAGAGAAATTACCTATTTTTAGTTAAGTGTTTCATTTCTCCTTCCCTCAATCTTATATAATATTGATTAAAATAAATAGAATCATGGCACAGAGGAATAGAATGTAATGCAATATTTTAAGTAGTCAAGTAACAAACTCATCTTTAGGCAAAAAACATCCAATAACATTTACAGGGCACCTACTCTATACATCAAGTGAATCCCCAAGGGAGTCATGGCCCTTGTTTAAGAGAAAGTGTTTTAAACATAATTGATTTTTTTATGAAAGAATCATTTATGATACCTGGTGGTCTATGGTAAACATTGTTTTATACTGTTGAGTATGATTTTATCACATTTTGAAAGAATATTTGTCCCAAACATAGAAACCAATTGTTTATTCTAATGACCATTTTTGCTTGGAAAGTTAGTCATCACATTTCTTTAAGGAGAATTGTTGTTTTGTATTCCTTTTCCACACCGTAATGGTTGATAGAAACCAAAACGTCAAGAATAGTACAAAATTACCTCATACTTTGTTTAGCTCTACAGTTAGCTATTCATATAATTTTATCATAAAAGTCTCCATGTTTCTTATATAACTTCTTAAGTGTGTAGTAAACTCTTAAAAGGTAGGCAGCTTTTCTCTTACAGTGTAGGTTTATTCTGTGTCTGTGAAAAAAACATGGAACCTAAGTACACCAAGAATTGTGATTTAATCAGCCTAATAGCATAGGTAGAGGCTCATTCTACTTTTACTATGCAATGCCTGTGTATCAAAAGACAAAGTTGTAATAATAACTGAGTTAGTTTTGTTTTCTTATTTAAACATGTTTCTTCTCATTAGAAGATGTCAACAATTAGTGGAGATGGACAATAGAAAGCAAAGAATGAGCATGTAGAACAACTCTGAGTAATGAACACAGTGCAAGTAAATGTGCTAGTTAAAAATGAAACATCATTGAATACTTATTAATGATTCTGTTTGAAATATATAAAAATTTAGACAGTAAAATTTAACATTTAAAGAAAAATATTAAGTAGTTGCTATCTTCACATAAAATAGTGACAAAATGTATACATTTTTATGAATTTGGAAAGGAATTTTTAATCACGTACATTTAAGAATTTTGTTCAGTGAAACACCTAATTTATTCATACAAAATTCTATGACAGTTGTCTTGAAAAGAGGATGTATATCTATTTATACTAGGATTATATATCAATCAATGACTATCTTTCTAAATTTTCTAAGTGTATGCATTTTTAAGTATATTCATGTATTCTTTGTATATTATTAGAAAATCAAGGCATCAAGACAAGAAACCATTGCTTTCTTTTCCAGAATCCAAGTTAAAATTATATGGTTTCACAGTTTTATGTTTAGCTAGTTCCATGATTTTAAAAATATATTTAATGAATAAATTATTGGCATCTAACATATACTAAGAACTTATATATTATTCACTGTTTAAGGCCTATAGATTTGCATACCTAATTTATATGTCATAACCATCCTTAAAGTTATGCATCATTATCCAGATTTACTGATGTAGAAACTGGCACTCAGACTGATCAAGTTAGTAGCATACAGCAAGTAGACAATCTAGTTCTAATCAAGGTCTCTGAACCTCAGGCCATCTGATGCAGGGGAAGAGAAGAAGAGCAGAAGAGCTGTCCTATAGATATCCATAAACAGGTGGTCCCCATCTAAATCATCTTATGTCTAGGACAATAGAATTACTTGATCTAAGTTTAATTATTGGCTCTTTGTATATAATTAAATCCCATCAGTTCTCATTTTTCTTCTAACCTGCTTCCCAGGGTCTAAGAGGAACCATTGAAGAACACAAGCAAGTAAAACAAATTATATGATACTTTCGTCTGAAGACTAACACTCAGCAACTCAATGTTCTGTGACAAAAAAGTTCTGGCATTTTATCTGGGCAAGCTCTGAGCCCACTGCTTTTATACCCCACCATTAGAAACTAATCCAGCTGTTTGAGTTAATTTCCTTTCTGCTGCTATTTTCAGTGGATCGAGAAATTTGTCATCTAGACTTCTAACAGAGCTGAGGGTCATCTGTCTACTTCTCTAGAGTCCTATATTGGTTTTTCTCATCCACCACTCTACTCCATATTACCCTATGCTCCTTTTGCAGTCCCCAGGAATCCCCAGTTCTGCAGGTTAGGCTGCAATTACTCCTGCTTCCACACAGTACTGAATTTTTTCTTTTTAATCTCCTCTTTAAAACCATTTGAAGACACAATATTTATTTAAAACAGGAGGAAGAACTGACCTAAAAAGTGTTTCAGATCATAATAAATGACCTAATTGAAGATGGCACTATTTCAACATCTCATTCTTGGGCATAAATGTGAACTCTTACCAAATTTACAGCCTATCATTTTTTCTACAGACTTCAGTGAGTTTAGCTAGCTTAGGATGTGTATATATATGCAGATGTATGTATTTATCATAGTACTTAGACATCACAAACCACTTAGACTCATAAAGTCAAGTATTTGGCACTCACTAAACTGGGAAGCCCTTTGCCCTTATCTGCCTCCCCCTAGCCCCAGGACACTGATTTTAAATTAATGAAGAATTATAATTTACTGATCAAATTTTATAATTCCCAAACTCTAAAGCACATATACATATGACCCAAGGCTTTTTGATCTTTCTGGAAGCAAAGCTGGTATTTAATTATAGAGTGGGTCTAAAAGTCTATAGGTTAACTCGTACTATTTCCTTTTGTACTGGTTTATAGATGATCTGATTTACTGGATGCATTTACTTAAAGGTTGTTTAGATTTCTTTTATTCATTAAATTATATTCAAATTTTTCTTAAATTACTGAAGAACCCAATGATGAGATAGTAAATAAAATAAATAATCTAATCCAAAGTATCTTCTGATTAGCTATAAGTTTAAGTTCATAGTCGGCTTTTTTTTTTAATTGAAAGATAGTTGTAAAATCATATTATGTTTTGCTTAATGGTGAACTGTTGTTTTGATATATAAAATTTATAGATAATATATAGTATTTTGAAATATTTCACAAACATCAAGTTATATAAAACAAGACTCTTGATCTAAAAAATCTCTTCCCTCTTCCATTTTTCACATTTCTGCCAGATTTGTCTTTTGTGAAATTCCAAATTGGATATTTTTATGGCTTTAAATCCAATTTTGCCATTGGTATAATATAAAGATATCTTAGCATGACATGCAATGACTTTATTTACTGGCATTACTTAATTTTCTTACATAATTTTTCATCCTTTTGTACAAACAATCCATACCCTATTTTCTTTCTTCATAGGTCTCCTTACTATTCCCCAAACCAAAAATACTTTCTCATTCTTCTGGTTTTTTTCTGTTTCTTTTTTATTTCCTGCTATTTTCCCTTCATGGAATAGACTCTCCTCTTTTCCAGTAGTCAGAATTTTACCTTATTAAAGATGGAGTTAAAAAGTCACTTTTTCTTGGAAGCGTTCTCTGTTTCTTATCTCTAATATTATTCACTCTCTCTTCTACTCTCTTTGAGTAGACAGCATTTATCACATTATAATTTCCTATACATACATTTATCTATTCTTTTACAACATTTTCTGGAAAATGTGACACTACACCACTACCATCTGAATCATTTGATTATGTAACAAATACAGATTTAGAAGCCCCACTCCAGAACTACCTAATCAAAAGGTGGTAGTGGGTAGTAGGTACTAATTGAATTGTAAATAATTACTTCAGGTGATTCTTACATGCATTCAAAACAGAACCACTGCCCTAGATGGTGAGCTGCTTAAGAACAGAGTAGTTGTTTGGTTCTTTGTTTACCTCTAGTAATTTACCTCTATAGAGGTAATAGGCTAGAGAAATAGTAATTAGGTTGTATAGGAAAAACCTCACTCTTCCTCCTGTATGTCTCCTTTACTCTCACCCTACACCTATACTCACAACACTTCTGGTACAGATGTGTGTGAGGTTTCCCACACTAAGTAATTCTGTGACACCAGCTGGATGTTTACAATTTAATTCAGTTATGACATTATCTACCTGGAGATAACTTCAGATCCCACAGATTAAGGGCTCAGTCCCACAAGATTGCTCCACCTCCTACTCAGATGCCAATCACAAGCTCAGACTGTCAACTGTGATTCTCACTGCTAGGCTATAGATAGAAGTTCTCATGACTGCCACCTCGGGTTCAATTAATTTGCAAGAGGGAGGGCCTTCAAGATGGTGGAGGAGTGAGATGTGGAGATCACCTTCCTCCCCACAAGTACATCAGAAATATATCTACATGTGGAACAACCCCTACAGAACACCTACTGAACGCTGGCAGAAGACCTCAGACTTCCCAAAAGGCAAGAAACTCCCCATGTACCTGGGTAGGGAAAAAGAAAAAAGGAAAAACAGAGACAAAAGAATAGGGACGGGACCTGTGCCACTGGGAGGGAGCTGTGAAGGACGAAAAGTTTCCACACACTAGGAAGTCCCTGCACTGGCGAACATGGACAGTCGTGGGGGGCAGGGAAGCTTCAGAGACATGGAGAAGAGCACAGCAATAGGGGTGCAGAGGGAAAAGTGGAGAGATTCCTGCACAGAGGATTGGTGCCAACCAGCACTTACAGCCTGAGAGGCTTGTCTGCTCACCCATCGGGACGAGTGGGGGCTGGGAGCTGAGGCTCGGGCTCCAGAGGTCAGACCCCAGGGAGAGGACTGGGGTTTGCTGTGTGAACACAGCCTGAAGGGGATTAGTGCCACAGCTAGCTGGGAGGGAGTCTGGGAAAATGTCTGGACCTGTCTAACAGGCAAGACACCATTGTTTTGGGGTGCGCGAGGAAAGGGGATTCAGAGCACTGCCCAAACCAGCTCCAGAGATGGCGCGAGCCGCGGCTATCAGCGCAGACACCAGAGATGGGCATGAGATGCTAAGGTTGCTGCTGTAGCCAACAAGAATCCTGTGTGCAAGCACAGGTCACTATCCAAACCTCCCACCCCCGCCAACCCCGGGAGCCTGTGCAGCCTGCCACTGCCAGGGTCCCGTGATCCAGAGACAACTACCCTGGGAGAACACACTTCACGTCTCAGGCTCTTGCAACGTCATGCCAGCCTCTGCCACCACAGGCTTGCCCGCATTCTGTACCCCGCCCTCTCCCTGGCCTGAATGAGCCAGAGCCCCCTAATCAGCTGCTCCTTTAACCCTGTCCTGTCTGAGGGAAGAAGAGACAGCCTCAGGCAACCTATACGCAGAGGCAGGGCTGAATAGAAAGCTGAACTCTAGGAGCTGTGCGAACAAAGAAGAGAAAGGGAAATCTCTCCCAGCAGCCTCAGGAGCAGCAGATTAAATTTCAACGATCAACTTGATGTACCCTGCATCTGTGGAATACATGAATAGACAATGAATCATGCTAAAATTCAGATGGTGGACTTGGGGAGCAATGATATATATTTTTCCCCCTTTTTTCATTTTGTGAGTGTGTGTGTGTATATTTGTATGATTTTGTCTGTATGACTTTGCTTTTACCATTTGTCCTACAGTTCTGTCGGTCTGTTTTGTGTGTGTGTGTGTTTATGGTGTTCCTTAGTATAGTTTTTAGTACTTTTTATCATTGATGGATTTGTTTTTAGGTTTGGTTGCTCTCTTCTTTTGTTTTCTTTTTTTCTTTTTTATTTTCAATAATTATTTTTTATCATTTATTTTAATAACTTTATTTTATTCTTAATTTTTCTTTCTGTCTTTATTTTTTCTCCCTTTTCTTCTGAGTCATGTGGCTGACAGGGTCATGGTGCTCCAGCCTGGTGTCAGGCCTGTGCCTCTAAAGAGGGAGAGCAGAGTTCAGGATATTGATCCACCAGAGACCTCCCAGCTCCACATAATATCAAACAGCAAAAGATCTCCCAGAGATCTCTATCATCTCACCTCTAAGACCCAACTCCACTCAACGATCAGCAAGCTACAGTGCTGGAAACCCTAAGCCAAACAACTAGCAAGACAGGAACACAACCCCACCCATTAACAGAGAGGTTGTGTAAAATCATACTAAGGTCACAAATACCCCCCAGAAAAACCACCGGATGCAGTCCTGCCCACGAGAAAGACAAGATCCAACCTCATCCACCAGAACACAGGCACCAGTCCCCTCCACGAGGAAGCCTACACAACACACTGAACCAAACTTAGCCACTGGGGACAGACACCAAAAACAACAGGAACTACGAACCAGCAGCCTGTGAAAAGGAGACCCCAAACACAGTAAGTTAAGCACAATAAGACAGAGAAACACACAGCAGATGAAGGAGCAAGGTAAAAACCCACCAGACCTAACAAATGAAGATGAAATAGACAGTCTACCTGAAAAAGAATTCAGAGTAATGACAGTAAAGATGATCCAAATTCTTGGAAACAGAATGGAGGAAATACAAGAAAGGTTTAACAAGGACCTAGAACTAAAGAGCAAACAAACAATGATGAACAACATAATAAATGACATTAAAAATTCTCTAGAAGTAATCAATAGCAGAATAACAGAGGCAGAAGAACAGAGAAGTGACCTGGAAGATAAAATAGTAGAAAAAACTACTGCAGAGCAGAATAAAGAAAAAAGAATGAAAAGAATTGAGGACAGTCTCAGAGACCTCTGGGACAATGTTAACTGCACCAACATTCGAATTATACGGGTCCCAGAAGAAGAAGAGAAAAAGAAAGGGACTGAGAAAATATTTGAAGACATTATATTTGAAAACTTCCCTTATATGGGAAAGGAAATAGTCAATCAAGTCCAGGAAGTGCAGAGAGTCCCATACAGGCTAAATCCAAGGAGAAACACGACAAGACACATATTAATCAAACTGTCAAAAAGTAAATACAAAAAAATACATATTAAAAGCAGTAAGGGATAAAGAACAAATAACATACAAGGGATTCCCCATAAGGTTAACAGCAGATCTTCCAGCAGAAACTCTGCAGACCAGAAGGGAGAGGCAGGACATATTTAAAGTGATGAAAGGGAAAAACCTACAACCAAGATTATTCTACCTAGCAAAGATCTCATTCAGATTAGACAGAAAAATTAAAACCTTTACAGACAAGCAAAAGCTAAGAGAATTCAGCACCACCAAACCAGCTTTACAACAAATGCTAAAGGAACATCTCTAGGCAGGAGACACAAGAGAAGGAAAAGACCCACAATAACAGACCCCAAACAATTAAGAAAATGGTAACGGGAACAAGAGACCCACTTCAGACCTAGGGACACATACAGACTGAAAGTGAGGGGATGGAAAAAGATACTCCATGCAAATGGAAATCAAAAAAAGCTGGAGTAACAATTCTCATATCAGATAAAATAGTCTTTAAAATAAAGACTATTGTAAGAGAGAAAGAAAGACACTACATAATTGATCAAGGGATCAATCCAAGAAGATATAACAACTGTAAATATTTATGCACCCAACATAGGAGCACCTCAATACATAAGGCAAATACTAACAGCTATAAAAGAGGAAATCAACAGTAACACAATCATAGTAGGGGAATTTATTACCCCACTTTCACCAATGGAAAGATCATCCAAAATGAAAATAAATAAGGAAACACAAGCTTTAAATGACACGTTAAACAAGACGGACTTAATTGATATTTATAGGACACTCCATCTAAAAACAACAGAATAAACATTCCTATCAAGTGCCCATAGAACATTCTCCAGGATAGATCATATCCTGGGTCACAAATCCAGCCTTGGTAAATTTAAGAAAATTGAAATCATATCAAGTATCTTTTCCGAACACAATGCTATGAGACTAGATATCAATTACAGGAAAAAATCTGTAAAAAATACAAATACATGGAGGCTAAACAATATACTACTTAATAACCATGAGGTCACTGAAGAAATCAAAGAGGAAATCAAAAAATACTTAGAAACAAATGACAATGAAAACATGACTACCCAAAACCTATGGGATGCAGCAAAAGCAGTTCTAAGAGGGAAGTTTATAGCAATACAATCCTACCTCAAGAAACAAGAACAACTCAAATAAACAACCTAACCTTACACTTAAAGCAATTAGAGAAAGAACAAAAAAAACTCCAAAGTTAGCAGAAGGAAAGAAATCATAAAGATCAGATCAGAAATAAATGAAAAGGAAATGAAGGAAACAATAACAAGGATCAATAAAACTAAAAGCTGGCTCTTAGAGAAGATAAGCAAAATTGATAAACCATTAGCCAGACTCATCAGAAAAAAAGGGAGAAGACTGAAAGCAATAGAATTAGAAATGAAGAAGGAGAAGTAACAACTGCCACTGCCGAAATACAAAGGATCATGAGAGATTACTACAAGGAACTCTATGTCAATAAAATGTACAACCTGGAAGAAAGGGACACATTCTTAGAAAAGCACAACCTTCCAAGATTGAACCAGGAAGAAACAAAATATAAACAGACCAATCACAAGCACTGAAATTGAAATTGTGTTGAAAAATCTTCCAACAAACAAAAGCCCAGGACAAGATGGTTTCATAGGCAAATTCTATCAAACATTTAGAGGAGAGCTCACAACTATCCTTCTCAAATTCTTCCAAAATATAGCAGAGGGAGGAATATTCCCAAACTCAGTCTATGAGGCCACCATCACCCTGATACCAAAACCAGACAAATATGTCACAAAGAAAGAAAACTACAGGCCAATATCACTGATGAACGTGGATGCAAAAATCCTAAACAAAATGCTAGCAAACAGAATCCAACAGCACAGTAAAAGGATTATACACCATGATCAAGTAGAGTTTATCCCAGCAATGCAAGGATTCTTCAATATATGCAAATCAGTCAATGTGATACACCATATTAACAAATTGAAGGATAAAAATCATGTGATCATCTCAAGAGATGCAGAAAAGCTTTTGACAAAATTCAACACCCATTTATGATAAAAATGCATAGAGGGAACTTACCTCAACAAAATAAAGGCCATATATGATAAACCCACAGTCAACATTGTCCTCAATGGTGAACAACTGAAACCATTTCCACTAAGATCAGGAAAAAGACAAGGTTGCCCACTCTCACCACTATTATTCAACATAGTTTTGGAAGTTTTAGCCACAGCAATCAGAAAAGAAAAAGAAATAAAAGGTATCCAAATCAGAAAAGAAAAAGTAAAGCTGTCACTGTTTCAAGATGACATGATACACAGAGAATCCTAAAAATGCTACCAGAAAACTACTAGAGCTAATCAATGAATTTGGTAAAGTAGCAGGATATAAAATTAATGCACAGAAATCTCTTGCATTCCTATACAGTAATGACGAAAAATCTGAAAGTGAAATCAATAAAACACTCCCATTTACCATTGCAACAAAAAGAATAAAATATCTAGGAATAAAGCTACCTAAGGAGACAAAAGACCTGTATGCAGAAAATTATAATACACTGATGAAAGAAATTAAAGATGATACAAACAGATGGAGAGATATACCATGTTCTTGGATTGGAAGAATCAACATTGTGAAAATGACTCTACTACCCAAAGCAATCTACACATTCAATGCAATCCCTATCAAACTACCACTGGCATTTTTCACAGAACTAGAACAAAAAATTTCACAATTTGTATGGAAACACAAAAGACCCCGAATAGCCAAAGCAATCTTGAGAACGAATAACGGAGCTGGAGGAATCAGGCTTCCTGACTTCAGACTATACTACAAAGCTACAGTAATCAAGACAGTATGGTACTGGCACAAAAACAGAAATATAGATCAATGGAACAGGATAGAAAGCCCAGAGATAAACCCACGCACATATGGTCACCTTATCTTTGACAAAGGAGGCAGGAATGTACAGTGGAGAAAGGACAGCCTCTTCAATAAGTGGTGCTGGGAAAACTGGATAGCTACATGTAAATGTATGAGATTAGATCACTCCCTAACACCATACACAAAAATAAGCTCAAAATGGATTAAAGACCTAAATGTAAGGCCAGAAACTATCAAACTCTTAGAGGAAAACATAGGCAGGACACTCTATGACATAAATCACAGCAAGGTCCTTTTTGACCCACCTCCTAGAGAAATGGAAATAAAACCAAAAGTAAACAAATGGGACCTAATGAAACTTCAAAGCTTTTGTGCAGCAAAGGAAACCATAAACAAGGCCAAAAGACAACCCTCAGAATGGGAGAGAATATTTGCAAATGAAGCAACTGACAAAGGATTAATCTACAAAATTTACAAGCAGCTCATGTAGCTCAATAACAAAAAAACAAACAACCCAATCCAAAAATGGGCAGAAGACCTAAATAGACATTTCTCTAAAGAAAATATACAGACTGCCAACAAACATATGAAAGAATGCTCAACAACATGAATCATTAGAGAAATGCAAATCAAAACTACAATGAGATATCATCTCACACCAGTCAGAATGGCCATCATCAAAAAAATCTAGAAACAATAAATGCTGGAGAGGGTGTGGAGAAAAGGGAACACTCTTGCACTGCTGGTGGGAATGTGAATTGGTACAGCCACTATGGAGAACAGTATGGAGGTTCCTTAAAAAACTACAAATAGAACTACCATATGACCCAGCAATCCCACTACTGGGCATATACCCTGAGAAAACCATAATTCAAAAAGAGTCATGTACCAAAATGTTCATTGCAGCTCTATTTACAATAGTCCGGAGATGGAAACAACCTAAGTGCCCATCATCGGATGAATGGATAAAGAAGATGTGGCACATATATACAATGGAATATTACTCAGCCATAAAAAGAAATGAAATTAAGCTATTTGTAATGAGGTAGATAGACCTAGAGTCTGTCATACAGAGTGAAGTCAGAAAGAGAAAGACAAATACCATATGCTAACACATATATATGGAATTTAAGAAAAAAAAATGTCATGAAGAACCTAGGAGTAAGACAGGAATAAAGACACAGACCTACTAGAGAATGGACTTGAGGATATAGGGAGGGGGAAGGGTAAGCTGTGACAAAGTGAGAGAGTGGCATGGACATATATACACTATCAAACGTAAAATAGACAGCTAGTGGGAAGCAGCCGCATAGCACAGGGAGGTCAGCTCGGTGCTTTGTGACCACCTAGAGGGGTGGGATAGGGAGGGTGGGAGGGAGGGAGATGCAAGAGGGAAGAGATATGGGAACATATGTATATGAATAACTGATTCACTTTGTTATAAAGCAGAAACTAAGACACCATTGTAAAGCAATTATATTCCAATAAAGATGTAAAAAAAAAAAAAGAATTTGTGGCAGGATGCCCAGTGTTTAAAGAATCAAAGTTTGTGATTTACTTCCTAATACCGATATAAGACAAATATCCAGAATTATATCATTTACTTTTAAAAATGCAAATTTTAAAACCATTTATGAGAGCAGCAAAATTTTTTAAAAGTTAAATGACTAGACATACTGTATTTGACTCTATTTATGTCAAAATTAAAAATGTTAAAGACATACCTGTATAATTTTGCTAACTTGTGATGACATTTATATGATCTATTCTTTAAAATATATGTGTGCTCATAACACACACGTATAAACCAAGATACACACACGTATATATGTATAGATAGGATCGGCAACATTTAATAGTACATTTCATTAACTTTTTGTCATGTAAATTCCCTAACTCTTCATAAAAATGATCTATTTTGCTTCAGTTGCAAAACTGTTGGGACTTTTATTGAGTTACAAATACATGTTGGCGATATCCAAACTTATGCTTCATTATTTTAGAATAAAGAATGCTAACTCCTATCTCTTTGATAATTTTCTTTGCTTTTCTCTGCACTGTTTCAAGACATAACTCATATTCATTTCAGTATTATGCCTTTCTCTCCTGATAAAATCCAAATTTTACCTAAGTTGAATTTCCTGAGATAGATAATTCTTTTGTCTAGTACTTGAGTCAGTCTCAGCTTTTTGTTTTTTGCTTTGGCTGCGTGTACATAGCTTGCAAGATCTTAGTTCCCCAACCAGGGATCTAACCTGCACCCCCTGCAGTGGAAGTGTGGAGTCTTAACCACTGGACTGCCAGGGAAGTCCCCAGTCTCAGTTTTAACATGGCAGATATAGTGGTACTACCCACTGGCAAATGCTACAGAATGAAAGAATAATATTTTAGAAAGAAAAGTAGAAATATCAGGGAAAATATCTGTCTTTGAGCAGGAGCATGCCCAGCATAGTGATAGCTGTCACTGGAAAAACGGAATAATTATTTTGATTTGATTCACAGATAAAGGGAAGCCAGAGGAGAGTAACATAATCACAATATTTGGCAAGAAATAACTTGGGAATTCCCCTTTAGCAGACTAATTTAGAGAGGGACCAGGGAAGGGAATTTGCATGCTTGAGGAAAAATTGATCAAGGCCTGGATTATTTTGTATAATGGAAGAAAAATACCAATCAGCTAAGCTTTAATTAGGGAAGGGAGTACACAGTATGAGGGGCAGGTACCTAAGCTTCATAATATATCTTCCTTGCCTTGGTCCTATGTCAGTCACCCTATGATTCTGAATCCATGCTGAAATGGAGGATGAGAGAACTCTTGATGTAGATCTTTGAACGTAACTAAGGAATATGACAAATATGAATGTGCTTGGAAAGGAGGATAAAATTGTAGCAGAACATACTTGTGAAGTTATACTGAAGGAATTTTGGATATTAATATAGATATAAAACTGTTAAACTACCCAAGGCAGTTTTTAGGCTCTGTTTATTTTCTACATCCACAGTAGAGAGCAAAATGCATTGCTACTTTAGCAGACTTTTCCCAATTTCTGCTTCTCCATGTTACCTTTGTCATTTTTTCCCCTTATCTATTCCCTTTATGGAGATATTTTATTTACCAATATAACAAGCATATAAAAAACTGCCTGAAATATGGTAGTCACTTTATAAATATTGTTTACTACATGAACAGTTTTTAGCTATAACTTTTACATTAGAATTATATCTACCAAAATATATAGTATTTCTTGTGTCTTGTCACCAAAGAAAATCCTTGCTGACACTTGAACCCATTATAAAAGTTATTCTAAAGTACATCATAGTGAAGCAAAGAAGCAAAGGTGTCAGTGAAAAGCAATTCAATTGTCTCGTAAATTTATGTATTTTATATTAATAATGTATGTTCTTTTATTTCACCAGTAGTTTATATTAAAGCAAGGGACCCTCAGTCTACTAGCTGCTTTACCTCCTAGATACATGCACATTCTACTTTTTTAAGTGAGTCATCCACATGTCTGGATCCTCCAGGTAGTTGCCTCCCTCAGGGAAGAAGATGACTGAGAAAGATTCCAATGTCCACAATAACAAAAGAAACCATCAAGAGCAAGCAGGGAAAATTAGTGCACTTTGTGTTCATAAAATAGTAAGAGACCCTCAAATATCATGAGATGTACTAGAAAACAAAATGAAATAAATTGAAACCAGAGGAAAAAAGATGATTCAGGAAAAAAAAGACTATAATTTAAAAAAAAAAAAAAACTTTGTATGAAACTTTAATTTCCAGAGTACGTAACAAGATAGATAATACAGTACTTTAATTTGACCATCCCTTTAGCACTATATTTTCTGGTTCTTCTAATAGTTCTCTGACTTCCTGTGCTGGTTGGATCCTCTAGGTCTCATTTTTTTCTATAATTGTGCTTTTTTTAATATAATTTTGCTTTAACTTATAGATGTTTTTTAGGTTGTACCTTGCAGTTCTCAATAGTTTGCATTCTTGTGTACTTAAGCAATTAGATATTTTTTAACTTCTAAGAACTCTTTTTGTTCTCTGGTTGCTCACATTTTTCATATTTTTTTTTCTTGGTTTATGCATGAGATATTCATGTTGTTTCTACTGTGAAAATTGCTTGGATTAATAAAATTTGTTTTCTCTTCTTCTCAATTTAAAGAGGCAAGATACCTAAAAGGAGATTCTCCTAATTATGTAATTTATCTTTGATCCATTCTATTAAAGAAAATACGAAATTTTAAGATGTTTATTAGTTATAAAATACAAATTTTGATTGTACAGCAAAATTATTATATCTTATTTGCTACTTTATTCTTAGCATATATCATAGCACCTGACATGAAATAAAAGTTTAAAAGTGTTTAAGGGATAAACAAAGTTACAGAAACATATCAATATTTTAAAATTATTCTATAATCCTTCACAGCAAACGTAAAAAGAATCAAAACAAAACTTTTCATGTGCTTAAGCTAGGAATGGACTCACCAAATCCCACAGCATCAGAAGATAAGCGTTAAGTGCCGTGTAGTTTGGAACATATCAAGAGAAGGGAGTTCTGGGCACTCACACTAGGCTTATCTGCTGTGTTGGTAGTAAGGTAAGGTAACGAATGAAGGGAGGTAATTTCAAAAGATCAAAACTTTCATTCATTTTGGAGGAGGAGTGCAGGAGGTGCAGTCAGAATGCAAACAGAAGGCAGAAAAAAACTATAAACCCATCTTATCTACCAACAATCCCAAGTTTTAGAAGTAGCAGTGGTTCATGTAGAGTGAAAAAAAAAAAAGGAAAATAAAGCATATATATTTATATATAAATACAAATATAAACATATTAAAAGTTTAGAGTGTTTATATACAATATATATTTTATGTATAAATTTTATGTATTTATACATAAATATAGATATATACATAAATATGTATATATTAGTACTATATTAGTACACATATATGTGTGTAATTATATTATACATGCAGACAAACACACACATACACTTTGTGTTTTCCAACTTGGCATCTTAATCAGAAAAACAGACCTCTGAAGCTTATTAAGCTCAGAAATGAAAAAAATAAAAAATACACATTGAACCATAAACAAATAGCCCAGATATCAGTCTAACCATCAACACTAGGATAAGTTTATCAAGAAAGATTGTACAGTCTCAAAAACAAGGTCTTTTTCCAATAGAGAAGGCCATATCTTTACAATCTAGTGAACTATTAGTAGGCAGGTATTCAAACAAAGTTTGGAAAACACTTTCAAAATTAGATGCCCACTGTTGTTAATCTATATCTATTTTTCTCTGAGAACAAAGGAGACTAACAGAAAATGTTCTTCCATAATTTTCTAAAGAGACTTGCTGAGAAAACAGGGAAATAATTCCACTTACAGTTTTTTCTTTTTTAATCTGATAGACACAAATTGGCCACATAAAGTAAATAGTAATTGCCTCAGACACAGGAAAAAATTCAAATGACCAGTACTTACACACTCCTACTTAAGAAGAAAAGATGTAAGGACATAAAAAAAAAGGGACATACATTTAAAGATAAAAAGTCACATAAAATCAGGAAAGGGTAAAACTCAGTATTATTGATTATCATGCAAGAAAATTAAACAAAACACAATTTAATGAAATATGAGGATTAGAATTTTAAAATTAGCTAAATTGAAGCAAGAAGAGTTAAAAAATAAACTTAAGAAAGAACAATGTTATTGCAGAACTTAAAACTAAATAAGTGACAGAAAATGTCAGATTTGTACTTTTTTCATTTCAAATAATTACCATGGAAGAAGGTTCAAAAAATTATGGTGTGTTAAAATATACAGCTAGCTAGCACTAAGCATGCTACAAAAATTTCCTTGTAGGACATTTGGTTCTGTTCAAAATGTCCACAAGATATGTGGTCCCATGCCAAAAGGACCTTGCAATTTGGTCTTATCCAAAACATCCTCGAGCATATTTGATCCATGACAAGTGGTTCTAGACAAGACCTTTTGGCATGAACCAAATGTCTTCCTGGATGTTTTGGGTAATAAAAAATATGACCAAATATCAAGGACCTTTTGGTGTGGACCAAATATCTGTGCACATTTTGAACAGGACAAATATCAAGTCCTACTGGGTGTGGACCAAATGTCTTACAGATGTTTGCACAGGACCAAACCTCCGCTAACCCAAAACGTTCAGTCTGCCCATGACAAAGGATATTTATTATATGGGATGAACCTATTCTATTGAAAACAACTATGAAATCTGTGTAAATATATAGGAATGCCTGTTTAAAGGAATTTCAGAGACATCAACAGAGGAAACACTTGAGAGATTGCTATTGCAGAGAGAATGAAATCAGCAGTAAGTGAATATTGCCTTATCATAGCATATCTCCTGAGGTCATTTATCAACTCCTACTGTGGTAAAATAGGACTTGGCAGAACACTGCAGTCACACTGGGCTGAGAAAACAGAAGTTGAAGATTGGATTACTCAAAGTGTCTGGAAATGGGACGAAAAGTCTGAAGAAAAGAGAAAGTCATAGGAGTGACCACAGACATCTACAGGGAATCTCCCTTTGAAGAAATTATCTGCTACTAATTTCATCATATACAGGATAAGACTAATAAATCTAGCATAAAACTGAAGCAGAGAGGCTAAAGAGCTGAGCTCAGATTTTAGCAGATATTCATTGTTGATGAGATAAGTTAGAGTTTAATACCAGTGTAAAGTGGTTTTGGTAAACACCCTAGGCTTTTAGTTGAGACTCCAGAGGTCATGCAACTAGGTGTAAAGAAACACTGAAACGTTAACCCTGAAAAAGCATAAAAATCAACCTTTTACAGAATTGAGATAATCTACTTATATCTTATATTCCTGACATAAGAAAACTTAACCCTCACAGGAGGAAGAAAACATAGTCTAAAGTTTCTACAAATTTTAATGTGTGATGTCTAATATCCAATTTAAAAAAATTGGGTAAGGCATCTATAAAGGTATCTATAAAGCAAAACCAATTGACTAAAACCAATATATAAAACTTACTATGGAAAAGGAGAGATAGAAGTGACTTGAATTTTGGCAAATCAGATTGAATTTTTGGAATGAAATATTTTAAATAGCTGTGTTAATTATGTTCAAGCAAATTAAGCAAATTTTGAAAAAAATAAGAAAAAATTGAATCTTTCAAGAGGAATCTAATGAAAATACTAAAAGAAGTGCTATAATTGAAATTAATAATTTAAGAGATGGATTTAATAAGTGATTAGACACAAAAGAACTATTAATGAAATATAGAGCAAGTTAGTAGAAAATATTCAGATTGAAGCCAAAACATAGAAGAAAAAAATACCAAAATACAGAAATGACCATCAAGGACATGTGAATGTGGTACCAAAGTCTAATATAATTGTAATTCAAGTTCATGAGGAAAGGAAAGAAAGGATAAGTTAGAAAAAATACTAAAAGAAATTCTGGCTGAAATTTTCCAAATTGACAAAAGATATTGAACTCTATGAATATTTTTATTATATTAAAATCTCAGGAAAACCCACAAAAAAATTGTACAGAAGCCCATATCTAGGTATAACTATGTAAAAAAAAAAAAAAAAACAAAGACAAAGGGGGCAGAAAAAACCATTAAGGGCAACCAGAGAAGGAAAATGCATTACCTTCAGAGAAGCAACAAAAAGTTCAAGAATTTTTCAAGAGAAATCATGGTAGCCAAAGACAAATAAAATAAAATCTTTAAAATGTTGAAATAAGAATGCCAACCCAGAATGCTACAGATAAAATATTTTTCAGAATAATAGTGAAGAAAAGATATTTTAGACAAACAAAAGCTGAGAGAGTTCAGAACCAGCAGATCTGCACTAAAAGAAGAAAAATATTACCAGGTGTGACTGGAAATAAAGAATGAAGAGTAGCAGACAAAGTAAATCATTAAATCATATATAAATATTCATCATTTAATTATTATAATGATAATATAAAAATATTGGGTTCAAGGCACATGTAGAGATTACATATATGAAAATAATAGCACAAAAGATGGGAGCAGAGAATGGCCTTAAATATATGTAAGGTTTTCTCATAGTTATAGAAGTGGTAAAAGTACTAGAAGAAAATCATAAAATATTTGGTTATTAAACATACACTTTTAAATAACTCAAGGTTAAATATAAAAAAGTCATGGTGGAAATCAGAAAAATTTTGATCTGAAAGTTAATAAAAATATGACTTTTAAAACTTGTTCATTGCAACTAAAGCTGAAAGTAGAGGAAAATTTACATGTTTAAATGCATGTATTAAAGAAATCAGTGATCTGAGCTTCCATGTTGTATGACTAGAAATAAAAACAACAAAGTAAAGCCAAAGACTAAAAAAAGAAAATAATAAAACTGAATGAGATAGTCAGCCATAACTCTTGGTAAAAGTCAGTAATTTCCCCCAAATAGCTTACAATCAATTAGAAACCATAAAGCCTTATCTACTCAGAATTAACTTTATAATAAAAATAAATTGAGGAAAATAAGATTTTAAATGGAAAATGTATTAAACTTCGAAGACACTGTTCTATTTGGTAATTACATGAACAATTTCAAATTTAAGACAAAAATTGGGTCATGGGCTTTTGGGGCAATAGTATGCTCATCCTGCTCTACTTGGGGGTTAGGAGAACTGGTCCTTTTGACCATGCCTACCTCCCACCATAAGGCTAGTGGTGAGGGATGAGAAACACCACCAGCAGCCTGCCCCTGCGCCCCCTCCAGGAGCAAACTTAGCTGCAGACTGGGACCTGGGAAGAGAAAGCCGGCACCTGCCTAAAGCAGAGATTTTTAACAAGAAGCTAATGGGGTGAGTTGGGTATGGTATCAAGTTGTGTCTCAAATACCATAGACTTTTGCTGTTGTTACCAACGTTAATTAGTTTTCCTTAAATGAAACATTCTCCATTTGCTGTATGCCCTTAAAACTATTTCCAGAGAATTTAAATAGCTAAAAAATAATAATTTTCACCAGTTAAATTGGTTTTTTTTGCTCAGGAGAGGATCCACTGAACTCCTCACCGACTTAGAATCCACCTCTTAAAATCTGTTATAAAACTCACGACACTTGAATACTTCCATATAAATACTTGAAATAGAAAGACCAATGAACAAAATAGAAGAGTCAAATTAGATTCAATAATATGTTAGAATTTTGTATATGATAATGACATTTCAAGTAAGTGAAAATTTAATTATTAAAAATCGATTTTGGTAACTAAAAAAATAAAAAAACTCTAAGGTTTTCTTTATCTTATTTAATAACACAAATTCCAGATTAGAATCTTGGCCCCTGTGAATTAAGGCATTGTCAATACTGAATTAAAAAGAAAACAAACAAAAATACTATATTGCTTTACCTTCGTCTGTTGAATCAATGGAGGACTTTGAGCTTCTAGGCCAAGGCAGAACATTTGATAGGAGGAGCCTGGGTTTCTGGATGTCTACATGGAGCAGAGTCCTCTAAACACTGCACAAATCACTGTAATGTAAGTGACAAATAAACTGCTGTTGTATTGAGCAAGTAACACAGAGAAACACAATTTATAATTCACTTCGAAAACAGTGATATCCAGTATCCATAGGCAGAAACTACAGTACCCATGGTCAAGTAATCTCTGAGGTACAGTTTCAGCTGTGATTCTGACTTCCTGGCATTCCCTTTGTCCTGATTTTTTTCTGTGACATACTTACACATAACATTCTGTAAGTAAATCTTATTCTAAGTTACACAGAGACGGTTGCTATGATTTGTATTTAAGAACCTTAACAGTTACATCTTTTTAATTTAAAAGTGTTCTTACAAATTAATGAGGAAGAATAAATGACTTGATAAAATTATAGAGTACATGTATTAAGTTCCTTTGATGTTCAAATCCTTTCAAAGAAAAGGAGAAAAAAGAAGAAATGTAAAAAATACTAGAATAAAACTTAAAAGAAAATTTTATGTCAAAGTTCTCCTCTTCTTGAAGTGAATTTCAAGAATAAAGTGCTGCTCAAACATGATAAAGTGGCAAATACAACAAAGGTAAAAATTTTTTAAATATTATTTGGATTTTGGCAAGAAAGTGTCATTAGTAAACATATTGAGATTATTTTATATGAAGAAGACACAGTATCCAGTAAAGAACTAGCCATATATTTGGCTATAACTTAAAAAATGAATAATCAGTAAATACTAGATGACAGAAAAATACATCAAACACAAATCTACTGGAATAGAGATGATTGAAATTTAATACCCATTTCCTATGCTTATATAAGATCTGATGGCAGATGGACAGGCTCAATATGTTTTTGAACTGTTGAGCATATATATGCTGGGATGGAGTTTTAAAAATTTTTTATTATGTAAAGTACCTAAGTTTGAGTACTCATTCCCTAGGTGTTCTATGAAAGCAAATAGTTGGGGCACAACTCAGGACCATAATAATTATGAAGTTGTCCCTTGGTAGAAAAATGCTTCCTTCTAGGCAGAATGGATATTAGGATTAAAAGTCAAAGTTTAAACCATTCCTATGGCTGAATGAAGAACACTAAAGACCGGGGATTTTGCTCTGTGAGGTGATGCCTTCATTTATTCAAGAAATAGGCTCACTGCTTGGTTGGTCTTTCTGTATTCAGAACCAGCTGAACTCTGGCAGTGAGAGATTCAGAGAAAACTAATCTATGTCTGACAATTTAATGTTAGAGCTGTAAACACTTCTGGAAAATTTGATGTCACTGAGAGACTAGAAGAAAAGCAGGTTAGCCTCTTATAAACACATTTAAAATTTTTTTGAGTTTTACCTGGATGAAGAGTTCACTGATTAGGAAGAGACAACAGACAGTGTCAATAATGAGCACCATAATTCAGGGAACACCTGGTTGCTCACAGAAAAATATTCTTTTATTTAATAATCATCATAGACACTAGTTTTGTACAATTCTGTGATTCACAGAGAGGATACTCAGGTTCAAGGAGGGAAAATGATACATGAAAAATTCACACCATGTCAGACAGTGGATTTAGGTTAAAAAAAAAGCTATATTTTTATTATCTAGAGGTTCAATTTAGATTATAATACTATTAAAGAAAATTAGTAAATATTATCTTAAAATTCAGGCTAGCAATTATCTTTGAGAGTAGGAGGAGGTTTTATTTGGTCAAAAACTAACAAAAAAGTATCCAGGAGCTTCTGAGGTATGGTGATATCCTGAGGCTGACCTGGAGAGTAATTAGGTGGTTGCTCACTTTGTAATTATTTATCATATTACATATTTATGGTTTGTGTCCTTTTTTCTCTGTGTATTCTATTTTACAACATAAAGTAAAAAAATTATTTGGGGGACATTATTATGATGTTATTGGGTGGTCATTAAAGCGTTTTATGCAGAGAATGATGTAATATTTGCTTTGTGAAATATTACTCTGGCTGTAACATGAGGAATGAATAGAAGGGGGCCAAACAGAAAGAAAAGTAGACACTACAACAATGACAGTGGAGATCCAAGTTACAGGAATATTTGAAAGATATTTTAGAAATGGAAACTAGGCTTAACGTAGGCTTAAACTAGCTCCTAGCTATTCTCAGGAGAATAAATGGAAGCATTGTGGCAGGGGAAGGGGATGATGAGTTCATTGCGAGGTGCACTTTATTTCAAGTGTCTGTGATATTTCCTGGATGCTCAGTCAGTGTAGGGTGTGATGAACAGAATAAAAATGTCAGCTAAGAGCTATATTTGGGCAGTGCACAATATGGCAATTGAAGTCGAAGAATAGATGAGATCACCTAGGAAGATAACATAAAATGAGAATATAAGATAAAAGGCTATAATATAAATCACTTTATATATGGACATTCACAAATCTAGATGAAAATGAGACCACAATGTTAATTGGTTGAAAACGGAATAATAAGCGAAATATCAGAAAAGAGCAATGACATCCAGGATCACTTTGTGGCATTGCCTAACTAAGATACAGACATATAAAGACAGATGGAAGTGTGGATAGATGATAGATAGATCAATCGATCGATAGATAGACAGACAGACAGACATACCTTTAGGTGCATAGTTATAAAAAGAGGTATGCAGAAATTGAAGAAAGTCCTTGATCTTCCAGCTTTCCTAGCTTCATTGTCTGCTACTCTATTACATCTGTATTTTAAGCTAGGGCTAACAAATTATTTACAGATTTTAAATATCAATCAGTTTCTGTGCTTTGTGCTATAACTTTTGTCTAAAATAATCTTCATTTATTTCATACCATTAAATTTTAATTGTATTGTAAAATTTGGCTTAATGGTAAATACTTCTGGAAATATTTTCTGATCCTGCAAAGAGATTTATTCTGTATTACATTTCTTGGGATTTATCCATATTTGTTCTTATCTCACTATACTATATACAACAATAGCCCTATAAATCTCCTTCAACAAGGAAGTTTTCAGGTAAAAGTCGAGTTCTTCCTTCTCTTACTTGCTTTTACATCACTGAGACACACTAGGCATTCAATAAATACTTGCAGATTGCTAATTTTTAACATTTTAAAAGAAAGATTATATCCCATATTATTCCTGGAATTTAGAAATAATATACTTGTAGAAAAAGGAAATTACATAGTTTGGGATTTATAATGTTGAATTGATAGTACAGAATCAAGATGTATATATTTGAATTTATTTAAAACAATGTCTTTCCTTGGACTAAAAATATAAATATCACCAAAACTTTACTACAGATAAAGTTCATAGAAGTTTCCTGGAATACTTTTACTCCAAATTAATTCTAGAGTTTATCTTAATTACGTGAATGAATTTCAAAGGTTAACAGATTGTATCTATATTGAAGAAAAAGTAATAGACAGTCATTAAAATATGCATATTTATTAGAGAAAATGCAATCTTAAAACATTTAAGAATTTATTGCAAGACTAATATATACCATTTGTTCCCCTAGTATAATAAGTCTAAAGTCAACATTTGTCCCAATTTGTCTTCAAAAAGGTTTTTCTTTCTGCCTATGCAAAATTACAATAATGTACTAATATTTGTGAGCTATGTACAAATGATAATATATTGTGATTATTTGGCTATTTGTTCCTGTGGCTGCACATGAAACTAGACAAGAATGAGCCCCCTCTTTCCTGTTATCTGCTTTTTGCAATTGCCACAGGTAAACGTCATCAATTTCAAGACAATGAGAGACTCCACTGAGCTATAAAGTGATTTGAAATTCATGAATGTGCAAGTTTTATGTACCGTAAGTCACTGTTTCACTCATCAAATGAATAGGACCAGCAATTTCAACCTACCTGTTCTTAAGAATTAAAGATTCCAAAGTCTATACTTTGCCATTTAAAATTAATGTTGGCCCTACCCTGGTGAGGACAGGATTATTTTCTAAGTTTTTTTCTTAAATTTCAGTATTGCTTTCATAGAAAATAAAAGGTTTTATTTTGTTTTACTTGATGTATAACATAGAATTCTAATTTATTGTAATTAGTATGATAAATGGCAAAAAATGAACAAAATAAATATATTTACTAACCATTCTCAACAACTGAAAGAAAATATACAGAAAGCTATTTGGTGAATATGAAATCAGAAAAAGAAAACTAGTCTGGTTATATTAATTTTCTAACTGTTATGTCTTGATGAGAAGGCTAAACAGGAGTCTGAGTCTGGAATGATCTCTTACCTACTTTCCAAGATTTGGGGTAGGAAACTGAACAAAATGATCTAAGTTATGACTGAGCAGTGATGGCACACCAAAGTGAGCATGCTGCCTTAAGTAAGAACCATAGCTGATACATAAAACAAAATGTAAAATTATGAGAAAAGAAGAGCAGATATACACAGGTGAAAATGATGTTTATGAGAGTATAATATTTAATGTTTATTATTTTAAATAGCAAAAAACTTCCAAATCTTTGGTATGCATTTTAGTACAAATAGCACTAAAATGTGGAAAGCGGTGCCAAATAGTTGCAAACAGATGAAAATGAAACATATTTGGAAAATATAAATTCAGATTCTATAATAAATTAATTTAATCCTAGCTCCACTCCTTACTTGCTTTGTGACTTTGGGCAAATTATTTAATCTCTGTGGCTCAGGGTCTTCATCTGTAAAACAGGGATAATTACAGTACCTATCTTATGAATTTGTCTTAAGGAAAATATGAATTAATGCTTGCAAAGAGCTCAGAACTATCTTAGCATACAATAAGACATTGTTAGCCATTTCTTAAATATGTCCACATAGCACAATGGTCAACCTATGCAGTTACTTACATTAAAAATATGATTATGATATATACCTAAGTTGCCATTATAAACATGTCTTATTGTATAAGCATTTGCAGAAATTGCATCCATTTTATTTAGATAACTATGTGTCAGCTTCAAATTTGTTTAAATGTAATGGGACTAATCTTATGCTTTGTAAATTTCATAAGGAAAAGACTGTCACTTCACAAAATTTTATAAATGACACATTTCAGATCCTAATGTTACCAACTTTATCAGTAAGACTCCAAGATCAATATATTTTTAAACATTTGAAATCCACACTGTATAAATCAACTCAGGACAGGCAAAGTGACAGTGCCTGTGGAATTCACTGCTTGTCTTCCCCTGGTAATGAGACTGACTGATAATTCTTCTATGCTCTAAGTAAGTAAACTTCACTAATGTGAACCCAAGTCTGTAAATTATATTTTATATGTGGCTGACCGGTAAGCAAATTTGATTTCATGCAAATATTTTGAAGTGGATTAGTTGATAGAGAAACCACATCTGAATTCTAATAACATGCCTCTATATATACACAGGATGAAAACTCCTTCAATCCACAGGAAAGTGTCAGCATTAATAAAGCAATGTCATACTATACGTCCCCCATAGCTGGCCTATACTGACATGAAAAATTATAATAGTAGAAATACAGAACTTTTCAGATATAAATAACCTTACTGTGTTATGAAATTTTTATCAGGAAGGGATAACTTAAGAGAAGGAAGAAATCAACTGCAAAGTATATCATTGCCATCTATTGACAATGGGTTTTGTGATAAAATGTAAAAATCTATTTTCACTGTATAATTGTGGATGTCCTATTTATTAAATAATAACCTATCAGTGTGTAGAAAAATAATTTTGATTTAGAGGATATAGATTTAGGGATAATAAATGGATATTTATACCACCTCAAACATTTTAAAAGCTCTAGAATATATTTACATAATGATTCATATCATAATATGAACATTTTGCAGCATAAATGGTGAAGGCTTTTAGAAAGGGGCTGACTTTTCTTGTTGAGTGTTAATGTTCACATCTCTAAACACTGACTATCATAATTCCTTTTTTAGAGTAGTTACTAGGTAGGTAGTGGTAGCTTAATATTTATTGAATTTGCAAGATTCCTCTGTTTTATAAACTAAGTAATTTTATTTTATTTAAATGCTATAAATATAAAGTATATGTGTATGACTCTGTGTACAGGTGAAGTACTACAAAAAGGATAACAAACAGCGAACCTAATAAGGGGTCTTTCAGGGAAAGCAGACTATTAAAATCCCATGTATCAATCTACTTAAGCTTGCTAAAAATAATCTGCTTTATCTATGAGAAATGTTTTAAATATGTGCTAAGTCGCCTATCTTTGCTTTGGCATGGCCTTGGTTTACCACTGCTATCAGGTCCAGTGCCCAGTCTTCCATTCAACTGATGTGTTTTTATACCTATAACAATAATTTAAATATACTCAAATATCTGCCTGTAAGATACATACACTGCCATAAACAAAGTGATAAAAGGGAACAAAAGAAAGAGGTAGTATGATAAATTAGCTTTAAACATAAAATAAGATTTTCACTTGGTCTGCCTAAGTACTTTAAAACACTGGGCACGTAGCTTGGGCCATATTTTTGTACCTGCCGTAAAGAACTAAGAACACATTGCTCTAGGATCATTGCTTCTTCCAAATATGTATATGTATGGCTAAGGAACTAGCTTTACCCACTTTTTCAAGCTCATTACAAGTTTCTAGAACAAGAGAAAACAATTACGTACATTGAATTATTTTAACATAGAGTGACTGCTACCAAGAACACTGAACACTTTCACAATACATGTGAAATTGCCTTCCTCTACTTCAATTTCAGAGATAGTGCTAGTTTCCTGTACATTGTGATGTGTTCCATTATTCCATTAAGAGAGCTGTAATTGTTAGCTTAGGTAGAGAGATAAGTAATCGTGGAAACAGATGATGATTGTAAGCCATTCTAACCCTATTACAACAAAGCCATTTGAAGTAAACTCTAACAAGGAGATTAGATTCCTCTCAGACCTAGGTTAAGACCAAAGGCAAAGAAAAGCAACTGAAATTGTACCTATCTTGTAACTGTACAAACTATAAATTGCAAAGAGAATTTTTATCATAGTAAAAGAGATTTTTGTTCTTTTTCTGACACATATTGTAAAATTATTCAATCACTATTTTTGTTAATTTGAAATTCTGGAAATTTTTATATGATTTTGTTAAAGCTTTAATTAAATAAGATTCAATAAAAACAAAAAATTCATTTTATGGTGGTAGCTGACTTGATCTACATAAGAAGAAAACACAGTTATATATATGTGTGTGTGTGTTAGTGTGTGTGTGTGTCTGTCTGTGTGTGTGTGTGTGTGTGTGTGTGCGTGCTTATTCTGGTATCAGTTTTCTTCCTAGCAAGTTTTTTTTGTTTGTTTGTTTTGTTTTGTTTTGTTGCGGTACGCGGGCCTCTCACTGTTGTGGCCTCTCCCGTTGTGGAGCACAGGCTCTGGACACGCAGGTTTAGCGGTCATGGCTCACGGGTCCAGCCGCTCCGCGGCATGTGGGATCTTCCCGGACCGGGGCACGAACCCGTGTCCCCTGCATCGGCAGGTGGACTCTCAACGACTGCGCCACCAGGGAAGCCCAAGAGCAAGTTTTTATGAGGTCCTCATCAGAAGAAAAACAAATATATTGTCTTATTTGTCCCATTAATTGTGCTCTATTCATAGAGTCAATAGATACATATCCAACCTCTGAGACTTCATCTATGCTTCAAGGGCCCAGTTGACCTCCAAACATCCTCCCTTTTGTCTGCCAATATATATGAAAAATAAATATTCTAAAGGTGAATATATTATTTCAAACATCAGCAAAGTATATTACACTGTTTTTTCTTTATGAGGCTTTAAAATTTGGCAATGACAAGAATACAAAATAGAATAAGACAAGTTATTTCTTTGCCTTAATGGAGCTTAAAATTTAGTATGGGCAATTCTAGAAGTCTACATATGAATGTACAGTGTACAACTTTTAAAGATAGCGGTTTTTATTGTGTCAGCAATGTGCCAGGCACTGTGTTAAGCATGAAAAGATAAAGATGCTTGATAAAAATTTTACAGAGAAAGAAAATAAAGCTCAGAAATACTGAGTAACTTGATCAAAAACAAACAGCTATAAAAGAGAAGTCCATACTCAACCCAAGTCAGTTAATTACAAATTTCTATGTTCTTAACTACTAGGCTACTCTGCCTATGAGACATTTCAAATAAGAAACACATACTCAGGGTTATCAAGCCTTGAAACAACATGTTATTTATAACAAGTAGGAGTCAGGGCAGATTCTTGGAGGAAGTGATATTTAATCTTTACACTGAGGCCAAGAAAAGCTGCAGACAGTGAAGGAACTTAGTGAATGGTGGTACAGATTTCACACAAGGCATGGTATGTTCAGAAAACTCAATGTCCAATTTTAGGCAAGTTGAGTGAATAAATGGCAGTAGTTACAGGCACATTTATACAAATGGCTTGGCCAAACTGTGGAAATTTTGAATAATTTGACTAGAAAATTGAACATTATTCTGTAGACAAAAAAAAGTATATGGGATATGTTTAAATTTCAGTTAAAATTGCTTTTGGGAAGATTGATTTCTCAGCAATATGTTAAGATGGTACTTGAGAAGGACTACATAAAAGACAAATCTACTTAAAATCTCTCTACATAAGCATGACTCATTAGAATCATTCAAAGCATTAAACAGATCAGTGCACCCATCCTTCTTAAGTTATTACAATGTAAAGAGGAGAAAAAGTGTTGGAAGTACTAAGAATTGGGATCTGGAGAGATTTTTAGTTAAGAGACTTGAAAAGCTTGGGCCCAATGATTTTTATCACGATTTTCCCCAAACTCAGCAAACCATCACAATCCTTTGAGTTTCATTCTTTTCCCTGAAGTAATACCCTTATCACATCAAGAAATATCGTGATACATGGAATCCTAATCATCCATGCCTGTAGTCAAGGATTTGACTGGCATTCTTTTGGGAGAGAAAGAATGGTTTTAGTCAGAAGAGCAAAGAGTAAAGAATATTTGTGGCTGTTGAACTGAGGTCTCTAGAGTTAAAACAACAACAACAACAATTTTAGCTCCTACTCCTCTCTAGCTGCTCATCATCAGGTTCTTTATTCTTCCTCAAGGACTAGCATTTATTGTTCCCTCTGCATGCAATACCCTTATCCCAGATGGCTCTCCTTCACTTTATCAGAGAGAATAACCAACAGTTTGTCACTCCCTATTTCCTGGTATATTAATTATGTTTTTATTTGTCTATAGACTGTCTTCCCTAAAAATGCCCAAAAATTAGATAACACATAGATGGGGGTTACTATGTGCCACGTATTGTTTTGAGCACTTTAGAGTAACTCATTCAACCATATGAGAGATTTACAATTATCCTCATATTACAAGTGAAGTAACTAAGCTTCAAGTAGATAACCAAACCTGCTGAAAGCTACACAGCTAAATATTATAGGAGAGTTAGGATTAGAACTCAGCAAAGTGACTCCAAAATCTAACATCTAAACTATCACATTCTGCTGTCTTATATAAGTGCTATGAATATAGGAATTTGATCTATTTTAGTCATACTGGATTTACACTAACTAGCACAGAACCTGGCACATAAATGATAGCTATTTTCAGAATATGTGACTAAACCAGAATGTTAGCATATACTAGGAAAATGTAGAAGTAGATCCCTTGTTTAGAAGGTTTGTGTTACATTGGGACATCAACAGTAAATGAATGAAATACTTAGGAATAAACCTACCTAAGGAGGTAAAAAAACCTGTACTCCAAAAACTATGACACTGATGAAAGAAATTGAAGATGACACAGATGGAAAGATATACCATGTTATTTGACTGAAAGAATTAATATTGTTAAAATGACCATACTACCCAAAGCAAGCTAGAGATTAAATGCTATCCCTCTCAAAACACCAATGACATTTTTCACAGAACTAGAACAAGTAATTAAAAAATTTGTATGGAAACACAAAAGACCTTGAATAGCCAAAACAATCCTGAGAAAGAAGAATGAAGCTGGAGGAATCACACTCCCTGACTTCATACTATGCTACAAAGCTACAGTAATCAAAACAGTATAATACTGGCACAAAAACAGACACATAGATCAATGGAACAAAATGGAGAGCCCAGAAATACACCCATACATTTATGGTCAATTAATCTATGACAAAGGAGGCAAGAATATACAGTGGAGAAAAGACTGTCTTCAATAAGTGGTTTTAGGAAAACTGGACAGATACATGCAAAAGAATGAAATGAGAACATTCTCTAACACGATAAACAAAAATGAACTCAAAATGGACTAAAGACCTAATGTAAAACTGGAAACTATAAAACTCCTAGAGGAAAATATAGAACACTCTTTGACATAAATCATAGCAATATTTTTTTGAAACTGTCTCCTAAAGTAAAGGAAATAAAAGCAAAAATAAACAAATTGGACCAAATTAAATTTAAAAGCTTTTGCACAGCAAAGGAAACCATTGACAAAATGAAAAGACAACCTACCAAATGGGAGAAAATATTTGCAAATTATATGACCCATAAGAGATTAATAGAAAAATTTATAAACAGCTCATATAACTCAACATCAAAAAACAAACAACCCAATTAAAAATGAACAGAAGATCTGAATAGACATTTTTCCAAAGAGGAAATGGAGATGGCCAACAGGCATATGAGAAGATGCTCAACACTGCTAATCATCAGGGAAATTCAAATCAAAACCACAATGAGATATCACCTCACACACGTCAGAATTGCTATCATCAAAAAGAACACAAATAACAAATGTTGGGGAAGATGTGGAGAAAAGGGAACCCTCATATCCTGTTGGTGGGAATGCAAATTGGTGTAGCCAGTGTGGAAAACAGTATGGAAGTTTCTCAAAAAACTAAAAATAAAACTACCATATGACCAAGCAATTCCACTCCTAGGTATGTATCTACAAAAAACCAAAACACTAATTCAAAAATATACATGTACCCCAATGTTCATAGAAGCACTATTTCTAATTGCCAAGATATGGAAGCAACCTAAGTGTCTATCAACAGACGAGTGGATAAAGAAGATGATTGATATATATTATATACATATAATATATATATATATATACACATATATATATATATATATATACACACATATATAATGGAATACTACTCAGCCATGAAAAAGAATGAAATTTTGCCATTTGAAACAACATGGATGGACTTGAGGGTATTATGCTAAGTGAAATAAATCAGACAGAGAAAGACAAACACTGTATGATATCACTTATATGTGGCATCTAAAAAATACAACAAACCAGTGAATATTTTTTAAAAAAAGGGCAGACTCACAGATATAGAAAACAAACTAGTAGTTACCAGTGAGGAGAGGGAAGTGGGGAGGGCAAGATAGTAGTATGGGATTAACAGGTACAAATTATTATGTATAAAATAGGCTTCAAGAAAATATTGTACAACACAGGGAATATTGCCAATATTTTGTGGTAACTATTGAGTGTAACCTTTAAAAATTGTGAATCAGTATATTGTATACCTGTAACATTAATATTGTATACTAACTATACCTCAATTTAAAAAATATTAATGAATATAAACCAAGGCTAAGACACCAATATCTTCACAGGGGGCAAAGGGCTTCATTAATCTCACTGTGAAAAGGAAATGTAAGTTAATACCAGCATTTTGCAATGCATACATCTATATTTATGTCTTATATATACATACTTGAATATAATTAATTTTTAGATATGGGTATATCTATTGTAATCATTCATTTTAAATATTCTTTTTATTTATTTTTTTAATCTCAGAAATAAATACTCAGCCCCAAAAATTTGATCAGGAATTTTTTTCATTCCTAATAAGCCCTTTTTTTGTTGTTTTTTTTAATGTTGTAGCATTGTTGATTAACAATGTTGTGTTAGTTTCAGGTGTATAGCAAAGTCATGCCATCATATAGGTATCTATTTTTTTTCAGATTCTTTTCCCATATAGATTATTACAGAATATTGAGTGGAGTTCCCTGTGCTTTACAGTAGGTCCTTGTTGATTATCTATTTTATATATAGTTGTGTGTCCATGTGTGTCTATATTAATCCCAAACTCCTAATTTATCTCTCCCCACCCTCACCTTTCCCCTTTGGTAACAATAAGATTGTTTTCTAAGTTTGTGATCAGAAATTTTAAGGAGAGGTATCTTAGCAAGGAGAAACGAAAAATATATAAGGTTATTTTTATGTTTCTCATAAGATACCTTTTATCTGCACAGCTTACAAAATGGTATTTGTTTCTGATCAACCTTAGAGCTGTTAGCCTAAAGATAGATACTGCATTTTTCAGTTTATTTTAGGAAAAACACAGTATTTTCACCCAATTGTCTTTAAATACTTTCAAATGAAATTACATTAAATTTTATTATATATAGCCAAATTATATGAATTATTTTCTGCATTTAAAGGACTCATATGTGGGAAAAAATAAAACAGGCAGATCAAATACATGAAATATTTTTTGTTAAAATCATGTGAATGCTTAGTTAAAACAATTATATTTTTAAGGGACAAATGTCATGTAGTAGTCGATTTATTGTGCCTTATTTCAGTTAAGTAAAGTGCCATTAACTGGGCCCTACTGAGTTCCTTGAGAATGAAAATTTATTTTTAAATACTTACAGAGTTTGTGTTCCTAAACCTGGAACATATATCCAAAGCTGAAAGTTACCAAACTTTTACAACAAAGATTTAAGGCATTCTGACGAATAACAGTGCCTAAAAAATATGGTTACACATTTTATTTTTGAACAACACAAAACTTTCAGATCACTGCACAATTATCAGTTACTCCCTTCACAAGGAATGGTTTTTGCAGGAAGCTCTCCCCTGTAATAGAATTTCTGAAAACCCTGATTTGAAATATAGAAGAGACCTTAAAGATAAAGCTTGGCTTTTTCAATACGGAGAGGAAATTTTACTGTTTAAGTGCTAGGTTTAAGAGGAAAGTATATAATTTAGGGATCCTGGTGATAGAAACATATGAATGGAGTTACCAAGATCAATATAAGGTAGTAAGTGAAATAATGCCATAAAAACTAAGGTAGAGACACTGTTTCTGAATAGATATAATCAGCTACAGACCTAATATATTAAAGTCATGTGACTATATTGCTGGCTTTTGGGAATTGGGGTGAAGATAATAAACTGTAGTTAGAGGATGCACTTTGTTTTACGAATAACATTTTCCAAACTGCTTATTTTAGTATATGTCTTCCCTTCCTCCTTGCGGGGAACAAAAGCTCTTTGAAAATTCAGATTGTTTACCATGCTTGTAGTGAAATAACTAATTTACTAGAACAAAGGCAAAATATGTTTTTAAACAGAGATAAAGCATTTCTTTTTTGAGCTTTTTTTCTTTAACTGGGTGCTCCTACCATTAAAAATTATGACAGTTTCTGACATTACTATGAAATTTTACAAGTGAGGTTTAAGATTATGCTGAAATAATTCAGTAAAGATTTTGCTGTTTTTTGTGTCTCCTGAAAAATTAAAACATGATTTAAAAAAAGACCTATGTGATCAAAATTACACAGAAGGGTTAGGAGACATAGGTTTTTAGGTTCTTCCCTTGAATCTAAACTAATTTACTATTTGACCTTCTGCAAATAACTGCATTTTTTGGATCAAAGTGTTTTTCATCTTTTAAATGGGTATACTTTAAAAAAAAACTATTTCAAGGGGCTGTTGTTGTAGAAATTAAATTAAATTAAAAATTAAGGTGATTAAAATTTTTTATTTTATTGCATATTTTTACATATTCCAAATATTACCTGGAATCAATCTGTACCTTTAAAAATAATATCTCTGGAATATCTTTTCTATTATTCCATCAGACAAACACTTCCATCAAACCTTTGGCAATTCTGCTCCCCAACAATCTCTGGTGAGCACATTTCCCCATTTTGGTTTTTCTCCACATAACTTACAAATTAATCTAAAATAACCATTTTATCATATCAAACCTTTGTTTAAAAAATGTTTCCATGATTCCTTCTTTCACAAAATAAATTGTGAACCATTTATCTTATCAGTCAGATCATCCAACATTTCATTTCAGCTTCTACTTCAGTTAGTGCATCTTGTTTTTTGTCAACGCTGGGGTGTGTAAAGAAACTAGTAGTGAGGACACTCACATTGGGGTAAGAAAGGAGGCTACCTGTGTATAAGGAGGTGCTAACCAATAGAACATTGAGGCTTCCTTGAACCCTAATGGTATCAACATCTCTGCCTGCTTGAAATGCAGGGAAAATCTCCTCCTATAGTCTAATGGGACTATCTATCAATCCTTTTGGGCTTTATAATTTCCTGCTCAGTTCTTCCATCCAAGTTGTTCTCTACTAGGAATGTCCTTTGAATTCTCTCAGTATCAAGAAAGATGAGGGAAGGGAAGATGAAAAGTTACTTCTCCATGAATCATTTACAAAACCTCTCATTTGGAATTAATCTCTCATATATTTTCTTACCACTTTGTATTATAGAACTTATTACAGTATTGTCTTACATTCTGAATATCCAGTGCCTTTTATGTTTGTCTCTCTCTCTCATCATATTAAGAGAAATCTAAAGCAGGGCTCATGATCTATTCATCCTTTAATTTCACACAGTGCCTGGAACTGTGCCACTTTATGACGTAAACAGTATACATCTTGTTCAGTTACTTGGAAGGCAGAATAAACAAGCTTCTGCACAGAATCGCTGTGGAGAATTCTGAGGTCAACCTAAGTTTTATACCTTTGTAGGAAACTGTACTTTCTGACTTGGCTCTTATACTATTATTTATTTTCCATTTATGTTTAGAAGTTTCACAATAATGAGAATCTTTGTATTTTTTATGAATTTTTACTGGAAGCTAGAGAGAATTATTGATTTATGCATATAAGTGATTTTTAGCTTATGAACATTTTCTTCTATTAAACTTTGAATTTATTTCTCCTACATATACTCTGAACTTCTTGAATGCTAATTATTTATTGTTTAAGTAAATAATTAATTTATTTTGTTTCTTAACTTAGTTTATTCTTGTTTCTTAAATCCATATCCTTCATGTCCAAATCCAAATTTTCAAATGCCACTGCTTATCAGAGTTTTTGGCACCTGGTTAATGTTATCAAATAGTGGAATAAATGAATGACTTGTATACAATTAAGACATTTTGAAATTTTTAAAGAAAGGGAATAGAGATTGAAGAATATAAAAGTTATCCCTAAAAATATTTAAACCTGTTTATAATTGCCTCATTGATTCAGTTTTCTCAGAAAAAAGCAGGAAATATTAATTTTAAATGATTCACCTTTCAAATTATTTAAAACAATGAAATATGCATATTTCTAAAATACTTAGCATTAGTCAAGTGATAACACTTAATGTTTCTAAAATTGTTCAATCTACACTACCACAATTTGGCATGGGCATTTATTGGAAAGTAGAACAATTTATGGCTCTTAGCACTACTAATAAGTTTCACTAATAGGATATTCATTCCAATCTAAATTATTAAGGTATTTATAACTCTTACCACCTATCAGCTATTGTAGCAGCTAACTTGAAATGAATTGGCTTGTCTCTATTTTGTTACTAGAAGCTAGAAAAGCACAGCATCATAAATATTACCATTATTAAAACTCTTACTGGCAGTACCAACAGGGAGAGTCTGAAGAGGCCAGAGGACACTAAAATAACTCACTCCAAGAGAAAGTGCTGCTTAGATCATGTAGGCATGTAGACAGATATTAAGTCAGGGTGCTGCTATGGTTCATAGCAAAATCTAGTATACTTATAATTATTTGTCAGTTTCACATGATGCATTGACCATGCATTCTTAAAGATAATTGAAAACAATATAGGATATATCAGTTATCTATTGCTGCATAACAAACCATCCCAAAGCTTAGTGGATTAAAATAAGATTAATTTGCTGTGATTTTGTGGGTCAGAAACTTGGATTGGACTCAGCTGAGCAAGTCTTCTGCTGGTAGCATCTGTCTGGGGTTACTCACAAGAGAGTCAGTTAGTCTATTAGTCGGGAGATCAGTGGTCTCAGGGATCTTAGCAGGACTGCTTCTCTATGCTTTGTGAGTCCCACCTTCCACTAGGCAGTTGAGGTTTCCTCAAATGGAGTTGAGGGAACAACAAAGGGCTACTTCTGATGCATAAATGTTACTGTCTCATTGGCCAAACCAGAGTCAATATTGGAAGGGGTTATATAGTTGCATGGACATAGGGCGATGTGATCCTTTAGCCATTACTATAACAATCTACCACCTGTGGTAAGTCATAAGTGAACTTTGGGCATACCCTAGATAGCATGTTTTAAAAAAATTATTTACACTAACATTGCAGATTATTTGTCAGAAGGGCAAAGTTTAAAAAAAATATTTATGTGCATTTTTGTAAAATTGTATTCTGCAGCTTTCTTTAGCAAAATCTTCTTTAAGTAGATAAGACAGAGTTATTGAATCACATTATCACAATTTAATCATAATCTATTGACATTTATTGCAGAAGACAGTAAAGATCAGATTCACATATTTACAACTGCCTCAAAAATTAATGCATCAACTTTAGTTAACTTTTGTCAAACTTCAAAAAAATATTATTTAAGAAGTAATTTCAACAATAAGTTTCAATTAATTTTTCTTTGGGGCTAAAACAAGTTATCAGAATGTTAGGTTAAAAATTACTAAATACCTGAAATTTGATTAAAAACTGCCATTTTCTGCAGTTTCAAAGAAGTATGCCTCAGGTAGGCTTGGCAGATAAAATACAGGATGTACAAGTAAATTTGAATTTCAGATAAATAATGAATATTTAATATTTTTCCCAATGTTATATTAACTAGGCATCGTGTATTTTGCTAAGTCTGGTAAACCTTACCCTCAAGGCATTAGTTTTAAAAGGTTTCATTCAACTTGCTCTAAAGAGATGATGTAATGAAAAGTTATTATTTAGGTACTCTTGATAAAAGAGAACTGGCCATGAGAAAATCAAATAGATCTGCCTTGTGTTCCAGAATTCCATTAATACTACTTGACAGGGTATGAGACCACATGGAAGATATGTATGTAAATGAGATTCTTGTTGGATAATACATTTTTCTAGGCAGGGCTGGTATGCTCATATCGCAAAAGATTTTCTCCACAACTGGAGGTAAATCTTCTAAATGCCTCACATCTACTGATAATGTTTTACATATCCATGTTTATGAAAATCATCCAGAAAATTTGTAGTGTTGTCTCATTTTAAAATGTATATTTACTTGAGATATTGAAGTCCTTACTAATCAACTCATATATCTAAGAAATAGTGTTTAAAGTTAAAATGGTATCATAAGATATGACTTTTTTAGGAATACAGAAACTTCCTCTAGTAGATGAATGACCAAAGGAGACAAGAAAGGAAATAAAGGATTAAGTCTATCTCATCAATCAGATTGTAACTAGAAAGCAATATGTTTAAAACACTAATCCCAAAATATCTCTCCCTCTCTTTTTCTCCTTCCACCATACATGCATATACTATAAAATATACAGTATATTAAACATATATCACCTGTATATTATTAAAAATAATAGGTTTGTGTAATGCAGAGTATGTAATTCCTTAAGATGAATAGCAACAAGGAAAATTTTATGTAGGTATATTGATGATTATTTCCTATAATACAGGGGAGAGTTACATTTAGATAGTAAGCTTATATTAATTTATATAATTGACCTGAAGTATCCTCACATAATAAAGCAAGATAACTTGCAGTGCATTTTTCCACAGGCCTAGCTCACATATTCAGAGAAGTTCTTCTTGATGAATTTGAAATATATCATAGACTCCTTGACTAAAATAAAATTTTTTGAAAAGTACAGTAGTCAGCTAAGGGCTACCATGACAAAATCATAGACAGTGAGGTTTAAACAATAGAAATTTATTTTCTTATAATATTTTTGGCTGAAAATCTAAGATCAGGGTGCTAACATGATCAGATTTTGGTACCAGCTCTCTTCCTAGTTTGCAGACAGCCAACTTCTCATTGTGCCCTCATATGACAGAGAGAGAATAAGCTCTCACAATTGTCTCTACGCTGGTGTCTCTACTTATAAAGGCATTGATCCCATCAGACCACGGTCTCCCACCCTCATGGCTTCATCTCACCCTAATTACCTCCCCAAAGCCCCGTCTCTAAATACCATCATATTTGGGATTAGGGCTTCAACCTATGAATTTTGGAGAGACATACACATTCAATCCAAAATAAAATGCTACTTCTTCTAGAATCCCATTTTACTTTTAAAGAAAGCATATATCTTCATTTATTTCATTCATACCTTTATAATCTCTTAAGCATTCTATGTACATAATACATTGCACAATAAATCCTGGATTTATTTTGTTAAATTACGTTTTTGAATTTGAATTTTATCCTTAAAGGAGAAAAGAATAAATGGTGGTAGAATTTATGATGGCTAAAGTTGTAGGCTTGTTTCTGAAATGGATAACCTCAGTGCAGAAAAAGTCATTCTTTCCAGATAACCTCAAGAAAAACAGTTGAGATACTGTTCAATGCAGGCCATGTGTCGAAATTTGAACTAATCTTGTGCAGTGATTATTGAGGACTAAGTCATATATCTATTCTTAGCACAAAAAGACAAAGACCTAATTTCCACCCAAAACAAATGGGAGACCAAAAGAAAGCAATAGTTTGAGTGGTTAGAACAGAGACCTCCCATATATGGGTGGATACCATGTGTTTATTTAATCATCTCAAATTTCCCAAAACTTATAAAATTATTTAATTCTTTGATGATTTCTTTTTCTTTCAATAAAAAGAAAAATTAGCTCATTATATAATATTTCATGTTGAATTTCTTACCTTTTATGTCTAGTAATTCCTTCCCTTTAAATATATTTATGTGACAAATAGGAAACTCAGTCGACAAAATAAAAATGTGAAGTATTAAAAATTGTCAGAAAACAGGAGAAAAAAAGAATCCTTTCTATGTCATTTGATTCACAGCATCATAGTAACATGTCAAAAAGCAAAATAAAGCTACCCATATAGGTACTTTTTGTCAAGAATATAAAGAGGGTATTTATTTACCTGGGTGCTTTAAGACTCGGCAGAAAATATTTAGTATCTTGTGAAGTCCATATTATGGTTATTGCTACCATTTGGAACTGGGAATATAAGTTTTAAAGTCTTGTTTCTACCAGCAAATAGTATCAATTTAATAAAGATATGCATCCTTTTATGTATCAAATTCTTAGCTGGAAATGAAAGAATATTAATTTAGTAATCTGAGCTCTCTTTTCCAGGGCTAACATTGTATAATTTCAATTCTGGTTCTATTTACTAATCCCAGTAGTGGGAATAGAAATTCTTTACAAACCTGACACTAGCAAGAATTGAAGTAGTAAAGGATTAAGCAACCACAGCTGGATGTTCATTTCATATACAATTGTTATTATAGGAGTGACGGTTATAAAGTTTTGTTCATTTCTTCCTATGTTTCTCCTCAAGAAAATGAGTACAAGTCATGGTTTTCAGTGCTAAATAGGTAAATGGACATCTGCCAAGTTAATTTTGAAATATTTATATATGAGGAGAAAAGAGGATGGCCAAATCCTTTGAAAATCTACACAGAGGCTCAGCATTATAGTCTTTACCTCACTTACAAATCTGCTGATATAAACATCTACATGATGACAATCATCATCCACTCCATGTACCTATTGTCAATATATGACTTTAAGATTGCAGCTAACAACAAAACTAAAGATAATACAAATCAGATTGCTTACCTATTTAGTTAAATAATAAGGAAACATAAAACATATTTTTATCTATAATGCATGTGAGCCACATAGGATACAGATAGAAGTTCTTAATTGTTAGTCTATATATTCTGTCACTTAAATGATTTAGAAGATATTTTAGAGTCTATTTAAAGTCAAATCTTGACTCTTCTGCTTTCTAATTATAAGATAAGAAATTTATTTGACTTCTTGCTTCACTTTACTCATCTATGAAAATAGAAATGATAATAATAGCTCCAACCTAATATGGCTAATGTGAGAATGAAATGAAATAGCATAAGTAATTCTTTCAAAATCAATGCCTCAAACATAGAAAGCATTATATGTGTTACCATTATTTTTATCAATGGTGGTGATACCATCATCATCATCATCATCATCATTTTCCATTTTAACCACAAGGGATGAAATATGATGTTGTAATGTTTGAGAGTATGTGTTCTTGAATCAGAATAACCTGTTACCATTCCTGATATCCCTATTTAGCATCTATGTGATCTTGGTAAAATTACCAAATCTCTCTAAGCCTCAGCTTTCTTCTGAGGAAAATAGTTTTAATAATTAACATATATTTCACTCAGAATCAGGGACATAACTTGCAAGACTCATAGCAAAATGAAAATTCAGAGTGCCTTGCTCAAAAACAGGGGGAAAATATTGTTATAGGTACTAAAAATGAGGTGTTTTCCTTTCTTTTGCATGGTATATTTTTTATTTGATATTTAATGTTTTTCAAAGTAAAGAAAAATTCAAAACTTAAGTTATTAGCATGAACTTTATATTATGTGATGCCGGTTTTAAATGCAAATTTCAGAGCGTTTAACATTTATGTGGAATCATCACAATTACACAATACGTATTTCATTGTATCCAAAGTGAGGCTTGAGCTGACCAGAAGAGACCAACACAAGCTAGATTCAGGAAGTTTGAAATGAGAGATAGAGTGTCCCCCAGTCACTAAGAGGGCCTGAGGAAAAACTCTCTTGAACACAGGATACTCATGAAAATTCTCTGCCCTGGGAGTGGGCGTGTGGTGGCCAAAGGCATACACACGTTTTGGCTTGAGGGTTGCTAAGTTCATTTCCTTCCAGTCACTAAACAGATAAGCCTTGCCTCTGTTAAGGTATGAAAGCAAGCCAGCCATCTCTTCTTCCTCAAGGCCAAATGTGGGAGCACACAATAGGTGAGTGACTCCAAAGGATATTACAACCTCTGTGCTGGAACATGCTATGTACCTAGGAACCTGGGCCAGACACTGCCAGCCTGAGACAGAACCGCTACCACCATGCCCCTCCTCCAGACTCTGTTAGGTGTGTGATCCCAACCCCTACCCTCCCAGAGCTGGAACCCAGGCTGACAGCCAAAAGAGTCAGTCTCTGGGTGGGGCTTTAGGACTCGGAAGCTGGGTGGTCCTGTGACACAAGTAACTGAGGGAATGGGCATCTGAGAACCCCTTCTACTGAGATCAGGAGGCTGGGGAAAAGGGTCTACACATTAGCCTAAGCTCTGAGACCCCATCCAATGCGCTATTGTGTCATCCATCAGAAATTACTTACAGTATACAAAATCAAAAGTAAAATCAACATACATGAAACAATGTGATACACTACATTAACAAAATGAAGAACAAAAGTCACATGATCATCTCAATAAAGGCAGAAAAAGCATTTTACAAAATTCAACATTTTTTCATAATAAAATACTCTCAAAAAACTGGGCATAGAAGGAATTTGTATCAATATAATAAAGTCCATATATGAAAAGCCTACAGATAACATCATACTCAATGGTATTAAGCTGAAAGCTTTTTCTCTAAGATCAACACAAGGCCAATACACCCACTCTCACCACTCCTATTCAATATAATCCTGGAAGTTCTAGCCAAAGCAATTAGGCAAGAAAAAGAAATAAAAGGCATGGAAAGGAAGAAGTACAATTATCTCTGCTTGCAGATGATGTGATTTTATATGTAGAAAACCCTAAAGACTCCATGAGAAAACTGTTAGGGTAAACAAATTGAATAAATTTGCAGGATACAACATTAACATACAAAAATCAGTTCTGTTTCTGTACACTAAGAATGAACTATCTGAAAGGATAGCTCTTTCTTAATTAAAAAAAAAATTCCATTCACATAGACACAAAAAGAATAAAATATTTAAGAATAAATTTAGCCATCTAGTTGAAAGACGTGTGTACTGAAGACCACAAAACACTGATGCAAAGACATCCCATGTTCATGGATTGAAAGAGTTAATATTATTAAAGTATACATACCACCCAAAGCAATCTACAGGTTCAGTGTACTCTATCAAATTCCCAATGGCATTTTCTACAGCAATAGAATGAACAATCTTAAAATTCATATGGAACAAGAGACTTGGAGTAGCCAAAATAATCTTAAGAAAGAAAAACAAAGATGGAGGCATCACACTTTCTAATTTTGAAATATAAATAAAGATACAGTAATCAAAACAGTATGATGCTGGCATAAAAGCAGACATATAGACAAATGGAATGGAAAAGAGAGCCCAGAACTAAATCCACACATCTATGGTGGATGTGCCAAAAATTCACAATGGGGAAAGTGTAGTCTCTTTAAAAAGTGGTGATGGGAAAACTTGATATCTACATGCAAAAGAAGGAAACTGTACCCTTATCTTATACCATAAACAGAATCAACTCAAAGTGGGATTAGAGGTTTAAACATAAGACCAACAACTGTAAAAATCCTAGAAGAAAACTTAGGGGAAAACCTTCATGACATTGGTCTGGGCAATGATTTCTTAGATAGGACATGAAAAGCACAAGTCACAAAAGCAAAATTAGACAAATGGTACTGCTTCAAACTAAAAAGCTTCTGTAGAGTGGGAAGAAAACCATCAGCAGAGTGCAAACTCAACCTATGGAATGGGAGAAAATATTTGCAAGCCATATACCTCATAAGGGATTAATATTCAAAATATATAAGAAACTCCTATAACTCAATAACAATAAATAAATAAACAACCCAATTAAAAACTGGGCAAAGGACCTGAATAGATATTTCTCTAAAGAAGACATACAAATGGCCAATAGGTATATGAAAAGATGTTCAACATCACTAATTAGGGAAATAAAAATCAAACCACAATGAGATATCACCTTGCACTTGTTAGAATAGCTATTATCAAAAAAAAGATAACAAGTGTTGATGAGGATGTAGAGAAACTGGAATCCTTGTACACTGTTGTAGGAAACGTAAAATGATTCAGCCACTATGGAAAACAGTATGGAAGCTACTCAAAAAATTAAAAATAAAATTATCACATGATCCAGAAATCCCACTTCTGGGTATATATCTAAAATAATTGAAATTAGTATCTTGAAGAGATATCTGTATTCCCATGTTAATTGCAGCATTATTTATTGATACAATAGCCAGGATATGGAATTACAACCTAAATGTCTACTGACAGATGAATGGATGAAGAAAATGTGGTATTTACATACAATAAAATACTGTTCTGCCTTAAAAAAGAAGGAAATCCTATTATATACTACAACATGAATGGACTTTGAGGACATGCTAAGTGAAATAAGCCAATTACAGAAGGAAAAATACTGCATAATTACACTTAAAGGAGGTGCCTAAAATAGTCAAACTCAGAAACAGAGAGTAGAATGGTCATTGCCAGGGGTTAGGGGGAGGAGAAAAGAGAAAGTTGCTGTTCAACAGGTATGACGTTTCAGTTATGCAAGATGATTAAGTTCTAGAGATCTGCTGTACAGTGTTGTGTTGTACAATATTGTGTACTGTGCACTTAAAAACTTGAGTGTCTAGCTTATGTTAAGTGTTCTTATCACAATTTTTTGAAAAGGTTATAGATGTGACAAAGTGAAGTCTGATGGCTATAAATTTTTGTTCGGTTTTGGTTTTGTATTTTTAAATTGGAAGGCAGGGAAACACATCATGAAGTGAGATTAGAAGTTTTTGTAAGGATCAGACCATGATGACATTATATGAACTGCTAAAGAATTTAGTATTCCTGTATGAAATGAGGTGACAATAAAGATTTTACTCATAGGAGTAATTTTGAATATTAAGAAATAAATCACTTGACAGTTGTATTGAGAATGTGTTGGAGAGTTGGAAAGTATATGAGCAGAAAGAACAGTTTGAAGATAGCTGCAGTAATCCAAGTGCAGAATCTCAGGGACATAATTTTAAACAGTATGACAAGAAATGGAGCTAAGGGAGGCAGACTTGATAGTTAATTAAGGTGTTGATGTGCCTTGATGATTGATTAGCAAAGAAAGAAGTCATGATATTTTATAAGGATCCTGTTTGAGTAACTCTACAAAACGCTGGTGCCATTTACTGCAGCAGGCAATTAAAGAAAATGTTTATGTCTGGAAGAGAGAATGATGAAACTGCTTTTGTTTTGTTTTGTTTGGCATGTTAATTGTGAGATGTCCATGAACATCCCGTTGGAGTTGGTAAATTTTAATTGGTTATTTGAATCTGGAACCCAGGTATGAGATTTAGACAAATATTATAGATTTGTGTGTCATCGGCATATAGGTTATAGTCAGTTGATTGCATAGAATGAGAAGGGAAGACCAACATGGTCAGACTTTGAGGAATGCCAGTATTTATGGAATGGAATAGTAAAGAAAAAAACTAAGAATATTGAGAAAAAGTACCCAGAGGAAGACTTTTCATAGGAATCAGGGAGGAAAGAGCTTCACAGTAAAGGAAATCTTTACTAAATATACTATTCCTACTGTAAAGGAATCAATCAAAATGCTTAAAATTATCTGTTTAGCAAAAAAGTTACTTGTTGCTTTTGTGGGGTGGGCATTTTCAACATAGGTGGGATGATTTGATCAAACTGATCAAAATTAGATTGTAGGGAGAGAGCATAACACAACTTTTTGCAAAAGTTTGTAAGGTTAGTGAATGACATAGGGCAATAACTAAAAGGTAATGAAGGATGGAAGAAGAATGTTTTGACGATGAAAGGAAGGTGCATGGTTAGAAGAGTTGAGAAAGGGGTAATTAATGTACTGAATTCCTTGGGGAAAAGAAAGATTAGATACAAAGCTCAGGTTACTGAACATATTGGGTATTTTTGTTCGTTTATTTTTTTAAAGGGATACCACATTTTTTAACTTAGGAGCAAAGGTGAAAAGTGGGTGAAAATACCAATAAATATGTATACATAAGGATTGCAAGTCAGAAAATTTAAGTATGATATAAAAGTTGATTAAATAGTTTGGCTTAGGTTCAAATCTAAAGGAAACAGCCATTGAAATGGATTTTGGATGCACACGTTTTTAACAAAGTTTTCAACAACACCTGTGGCAGAGTGAGGGAAGCAGGCTTGTGCAGAGGGAGAGATTGAACTGCAACCAAGTTACAGTGAATCAAGGCAGAGGCTGCATTATGGCACAAGGCATTAGACAAGGGCCACCCCAGGGAGAGAGAATAACCTTGGGTAAGGCAGCTTCCTTACAGAAGAAAATTCCTGGAGGGACACTCAGCTGTGAGCCATCAGCAAGCAACACTTCCGGCAGCTGAGGGAATGTGTCTTGTACTGGAATGGAGTTCTATGTATCACATTAACTCACTACAGGGATTTTAAATGATTCTGAAATTTCTGGGTCAAGATAGCCATTGACTACCTGAGTTTCTTTCTTTCTAAGGCTGATTAAAATGAAGAAAAAAAAAAGAACATATTATGAAGAACTGAAACCCATCACCACGACTATCAAGAAATAAATAGAAATATTATATTTGGGGACTTGGACATAAATATTTGAGAATTCTGGATGGCTCAAGAGGTAATGTGCGGGCCTTTAAAAACTGAATATCATCACGAAGTACAAGTCAGCTTTGAACATAATCTTGCCAGAGTTTCAATTTGTATTTTGAAGAATAAATACAAAGTTACAATGTGTCTCTAAGAATCTCTTATACAGACCACATTGTGCAATTTTAAGAAAAACAAATATTCCTTTTGACAAATTATATTTGTCCCCTAGCAACTTAGGCGAAATAAACTCACTCTTCACAAGAAGAAGACATGAGCTATACTTGAAGCATCATGATGTTTATACACACCTGGGGGATCTGAGCTCATGCCACTTAAAGCCATTGGAAACCTAAAATGAATATGGTTCCACTGACAGGCAGCTACACCCTGAAACAGATACATTTTCAAGACACAAGAAGAGAAAATAATATAGAATGTCTCAATAGGCAAGAAAGAAAACTGGAATGGAGCATTTTTAATGAGCATCCCATGAGACCTAAATGAGAATTAAATCAAGAGACTGAGTAAAATAAATCAAAGAGGTGCAATGAAGCTATTCCTCTAAAGGCCAGAAAGGTGAAAATTTGAATGCATTTGTTCAAAAAGTTTGAAAAATACAAAATAATTTTTGAAGCAGCATTCAAGAAACAGAAAAACTCAAAGTAAATACTTTATGCTAAAGAAAGAACTAATAAAGATAAAACTTGAAATTAATAAAATAGAATAAAAATAAAAGTTACTTGACAAATTGTCTTGTGTAAAATATTTAACAACAAAAATACAGACACACTTCTGGGTAAGGAGATTACACAAGAAAAATGTTAAGAAAAAAACGATGAAATCTAACTGCAGTTTCAAAGATGATAAAGTGTTTTTAAGAAATCTTTATGGGGAAATGATTTTAGCCATGATGGAATAACTGAGACTGGATTTGCTTCCCACTTTAAACAAACAAAATATATCCAAAGTATATGAAACACATTTTTCCCCATTGGGCAACAGGTATCTCAATATAGTAATCCTTGAAAGAAGGGAAATGAATATGATGATCCCTAAGGTTGTCCCAGCTAAATTCTTGGAGAAAATTTCTAGAAAGAAATTCAGGGACAGAATGTATAAACAGAGCTTGCTGATCTCCCTGAACTGAGGAGACACAGTACAGAATTCTAGCCAAAGTGGCTAGAAATTGTAAGGCAGAATTCCAGAGAGGAGAGAGTTATACAGAGGAGGAGTTACCAAGAACTTCAGAGAATTTTCCTCATATCTTCATCTGAATCAATACTCAGACACCTACTCATGAGGAAGTATCTCATGACCAGAAAAAGACTCCTGGAAAGAAACAGGCAGAACAACCACTGATAATCACATAGAGCTGAAAATAGTTCATGTTCTGAACAACCAGAGTGGGAAGTTCTTCAATTACATGGGACATCAAGTAGAGTCCTCAGTAGTGGGGCCAAATTAACCATAGATTAAAGGCTGTTCTGGGCTTGTCCAACAAAGCTTAAAGAAGCATCAAAAACATTAAATTGTTTCCAAGTAGCTTAACTAAATCCTAGAACAAAATCCAAAAATATTTAAGAGAACACAAAAATTCTTAGACCCATTATCTAAAATTTGCAATGCCTGCTATTCAATAAAAAATTACTTGGCATGTAAAGAAGTATGGAAATATGAACCTTAATGAGAAAAATCAATAGAAACAGAGCCATAAATGACATGGAGAATAGAATTAGTAATAGTAGCAGTAATAAAATAAGAATAATGATGATAATGAATTGTCTTTGAGTGTTAAACGTGTGTCAGCATTGAGCTAAGTGCTTACCATCCATCACTCAGTGTGGTCATTTTTCCAAACACTTTGTAAAACACAATTATTTCCCTATTTTAAATGGTGTAGAAAACCTGGCCAAGAACACACGAGTACAACATGGCTGAAATGGGATTGACTTTCAAGTTCAGCTGACTGAAAAGTAATGTCTAGCAAATGCTCTTACCTATATTACTTTATTGTCATTTAAAGTTACAGAGCTATTCATTAATACTGAGTACTTCCTAAAGTGATTTAAATGAGTGGAAGTAATAATGCTATTTCATAAGGTCTGTCATAATTCTGATAATATTTAAAGACAACTAATTTGAAACTTCATCTTTCACTAAATTCAAAATAAATACCTCAAATATGCAATTATTACTCTATAAGGCAAATTAATGACCATCATTTTAATTTAAGTATTTCTTAAAATATTCTAAAGAATACAATTAACCATATATAATTGGCAGATGCAGTTTCACAGCAGATATCATATGTGAATAGGAAGCTAGGCTACCAGCCCTTTAAGGGAAGCCCCTGTTTTTCAATCTCAACTTCACCTCTCCAAAATATGTCTTGTTTCTTGTGCTAGATTTTGTATCTTCCAATGGTTTTTCTGGGAACAACATCTGGAATTAGCCTCCCCAATTACCACCCCAAAGCTAGACTATCAAAATGTCAAGATTATCAAGATTAAATTTGGAATTTGGGCATTACTAACGATTTGGCCAAAGGCCAGAATTTATGAATAGTAAGTTTATAAACTTTATGATTCATTAGAAAAGTGTTATGAATAGTAAGATACAATATTGAAAAGGTAAAAGTCAAACAATTCTTGTACTAAAATAATTTAGACTGGGGACAAAAAAATCCACAAGAATATAAGGATGCTAGTTATTATACCAGTGGTTTCTGAGCCATCTATGCGGTCAAAAAAGGTACACACACAAACACATACCATATCATGTATTCATAGAGATGAAAAGATGGAATGAAACAGATTAGATGGTAAAACTTAATTGATGTTACAATTTATTCCGCTGTTTTAATATTTGAATTTTGTATTACATTATGTACATATGCATTATATAATAAAAGCTTTAGAAGATTATTTCCACTTAATTTTATTTAAGGTATCAGAAGAAGTACTAGATATATCTAGTTGAAAAAAAATAGTGTCTGACTTAACACCCTAACACATGTCACTTGGTTCACTTCAAAATTCTCCACTCACCTCATTTGCATAATTTAAATAGTCCTATTGAAAAATGAATACACATAATATGTGAATTTCAATTGATATACAACCTAAAATATAACAAAATAGAATTGTAGGCTAAGGGGAGATCATTATGATTAAAAGATAACATCACCATACAATTTAGTCCAGCCATATATTTTCACTTTTTTAGAAGATGCCTATGTATTTACTTTCAAGTTTTGTCAAGAGTAAATTTTTTCCTAATAAAAACAAGTGAAATTACTTTCCTTGTAGAAATCACCTATAAAATCTTTAAAATAATGAAGACAACTTTCTAAGAGAAAGAATCACATGATATCGATGCTGTGTAATTTTTTTCAAAGAAATAAGACTGCATTTACATTATTGTACAGACTATTCTGTATTTGGAGATAGTTGCTATAAATTAGAAAAATTATTTTTATTGCATTTAATGTTTGTTAAGCAATTTTTAGTACTGAAACAATGCTGAATCACCTTTTTTCTTCCAATGCAGCTATACCTTTCTTGAGGTCTAAAACCAGCATATGGGGCATTGGTAGGTTCTCCTTCCTGAGCCTTACTGACTGTAGGTAACTGACTCCCTACTGTGTGATATTAAAAACGAAAAAGAAAGACAAAGACTTTCAGGGATAAGATGTTAAAATTTAGTAGCAAAGAGAGTGAGTGTGTCTCCACCCTCCCCTCCACACACAAAAACCCCACATCAACCACCACCACCAAATATCTTTCTTAACCTTTATTTTCTGTTTTCTTAAAGTAAAATTTCTCAACATACAGACACTAAACTAGACACTAGTATATCTGTATGTGATAACACGCAGAGAGGCCACATTTATATGGCCTTTATTTATATAAACTTTGTAAGTCTGTTTCCACACAAATCTAACTAGTAACCCAGATATTGCCAAGTGTAATTTCTATTACTTGATCAAAGGATAAAAGCTGAGTGTGCATGATTAAACACACCTCAATACTGAGCTGAACTGACATTTACCTTTTAGACTAAGTATTAGCATCATATATACCTCCCCAGACTATTTTGCAGGGTATTTTTTTGTGTGTGGTACAGGGGCCTCTCACTGTTGTGGCCTCTCCCGTTGCGGAGCACAGGCTCTGGACGCGCAGGCTCAGCGGCCATGGCTCACGGGCCCAGCCGCTCCGCGGCACGTGGGATCCTCCCAGACCAGGGCACGAACCCGTGTCCCCTGCATCGACAGGTGGACTCTCAACCACTGCGCCACCAGGGAATTCCTATTCTGCAGCTTTTAACAGTCACTAGGGACTATTAACTTCCTGGAAGTTCACCAGGATCTGATGCAAGACAAGACCAACAATAATTAAATGCTGCAGCCTTCTTGAATTACAGTTTGGATTACTATTTATTCCTATTACTTAAAGGTATTTTATTGAGGTCATTTCTGAAATAGGCTTTGGACAGTTGAGGGAATTGCTTTGAAGAAGGGGAAGAGAAAAAAATTATTTCAGTTAGGGGCATGGTACATATAAAATTCATGATGAAGTATAGGGCATGCACAAGATCATAGAATAAACCAGACTAGTGCAAAAACAGCTCTGCTGAGGAGAAATAGGAGATAAGTTTGGATGGCTTCCAAACTGTTACTCTTCCTTCCTCATGCAAAAGTCCTTGTTCAGCTCCTCTTCAAAACATCAACTTATTCTCTTCCATTCTCTCTTTCATCCTTTATTCTAAAGAATTCCAGGGGGCTTCCCTGGTGGCGCAGTGGTTGAGAGTTCGCCTGCCGATTCAGGGGACACGGGTTCGTGCCCCGGTCCGGGAGGACCCCACATGCCGCGGAGCCATGGCTGCTGAGCCTGCGCGTCCGGGCTGCTGAGCCTGCGCGTCTCCTGTGCTTCGCAACGGGAGAGGCCACAACAGTGAGAGGCCCGTGTACCGCAAAAAAAAAAAAAAAAAAGAATTCCAGGCCATTCCACCTAATCTTTGCAGAGTTTATCTACTGGGTCAAAGTTAAGATGATCATATAAGTTATATTCAAATTAGTAAAATTTGAGAGTGAAAGAGAATGTTATTGATAATTATGTCATGACATCAGGTATAAACCAGGTTGTTCCATGTAAATGCATACATGTGGATACCCTATTCATCTTGGGTGTCATCAAAACCAGCCCAATAACTTGGCTTTAACTATATCATCTCCATATTCAAAGATACATGACATTAGATATACCCTGGATCTTGCCATCATTCAAAACAGTCTCACACCCAAAACTTTCATCTCCAGTAACTGACTACCACCTTCTATTTATCTGTTTGATCACTCCCAGGCCACTTGTATAAACACATTAAACCTAGCAATCACTATACCTACTTTCTCTTACTTTAATTCCTTCCTCAAAGAGTCATATGGTTCCCTGTTCAGCAATAGCAGGTCATCCAGACCTTCAGAAACTTTCTTGCCTAACCTCATTTTCCACTTAGATTTCCACCTTTAAAACGCAAACCCTCTATTTTGGCTCATCCCTACCCCTTGTCCTCACTGCTGTAACGTTTCCAAATATGTTGGATACACTTTCTTATGATGAGCCCTGGATGAATTGACTCCTTTTTCTCTCTTTATATCATTTTCATTTACATGCACCGTTTCACCCATTAGATTCTGAGTTCCAAAGCAAGGATATATACATATGGCGTACGTGTGTGGGTCTGTGTGTACACTTATTACGTATATAAACTATGAACGTTTATGAACATGTGACTATATATGCATATACATATATGTTTTTATAAACTTTCACTTTAGTCCAATGCACAGCAAGCATTTAAAAAATAGATTTACAGGATATTTTAAGCTCTAAAGCAACCACTGGATATAATGAATAAAAATCAATTGGTAAAATAAGTATACTTACACTCATGTTAGAAAGTAATAAATATTTTTAAAGAATTACATTTGATGTCTGTGTGTGTATGCATTTTAAAATTTTGTTTGTAGGGCTTCCCTGGTGGCGCAGTGGTTGAGAGTCCGCCTGCCGATGTAGGGGACACGGGTTTGTGCCCCAGTCCGGGAAGATCCCACATGCCGTGGAGCGGCTGGGCCCGGGAGCCGTGGCCACTGAGCCTGCGCATCCAGAGCCTGTGCTCCGCAACGGGAGAGGCCACAACAGGGAGAGGCCTGCGTACCGCAAAAAAAAAAAAAAAAAAATTTGTTTGTAGGTGATTATTTTGTTGATTTAATCACCACTTGAAATGGATGCCTTAATTTAATCCTAATCCTAGGAAACAAGTCATTTCATGTTCAAATTAACCCAAATTTCACTCATTATGTTGATTATATTAGTGTTATTAGAGAATTCAATTGTGTATTATAAAAAGAGGTCTATTTAATTACAGAGGTTAATGTAGTGAGTGTAAGCATCCTAGATAAAAACCTTCAATTGTTCAGTTCAATGTATAATCGTCTGTATTGCTTTTGTGGGCATCCATCTATGTGATTCCTATTGGATCTTTACAGAGAAAATCAGATGGTTCCGGACATGATCAAGAGAATAACTTCTTAAAGGTGTTCGATTTAACAATACAATTCCTTCCAATTCGATGAGCATTAATTAAAAACCTACTCTAAAACAAGCATATCATCAGATCCTGTGTCCTTTGGTGATATAAGAGTTATAAGATAATCTAAAGAAAAAACAAATAAATAAAAAACAATCTGGTTAGGAAAAAGTCATGAATATACCTAACTATCCATCCATCCATCTACATACATATACATACATTTTTTTCCTCTTCTTCAATCCATTCCCTATACATTAACAAATTCATAACTTGAATCCATCACATTATTCCCACACTGAAAATTCTACAATGTTTTATTACCAATAAGGTAAAAGTCTATATACAATCAGCCCATTCAAATTTTAAATCTTATCTCCAATTGCTCTCAGAGGCAAAACTTTTATTTCTTCTAAACTAGTCTTCTTGTTGACTATCAAACACTGTTTTATTTTTCCTCTTTACATTGCACAAAAAAAATCTTGACTACATACTTAAATAAGTGCATTAGACAATAATTTTAGAGAATTTCACTGGGAGGACATCCACTTGAACCCAAATAGTTATAAAGGAATTCATGAACAGTTCAAACAGCAGTTGGACTATAAAGGATGGATTGAAGAACATTAGTAATTGACATGTTGCAAACCAACATTTTCAGTAGCAAATTCTACCTCCTTAGTTTTCCCTTTTAATATTTTAATGAGGATTTCAAAAACAAAAACATTTTATTGGTTAAATAATGTGTTTCTTTTCAAAAATTTTGTGGGCTCAAATAAAACATTTAGAATTTGGGGCTTGGCCTGAAGAAAGAAAAACTGAACTTTCTTTTGTTTATTAGACTATTCTAGATGAATACTATTTCTTTTGCATTATTAATATGACTTGTCTTTAAACAAATTCAATTTTTTAAATGTTAAATTAATTCTGATATTAAAAGGAGAACAAATGAAACCTTTTTTTAAGGCATAGAGTCAATTATTATTATAAACCTTCCTGACTGGTACAGAGCCAGATTCAGGTGGCTTGGCAGCATGCCCTCATATAGATGTGTCTCTTTTCATTTTTATTATTTATAGACATGAGTGTTACTTTAACTATGTGAAGCTGGATGAATGAGAGAAATTGTATGGAAAATATGATGAAAATGCAGATGCCATTATGGAAAGTCCTTGAATCCCTTATTCCCCATATCCCGCTTGCCCTCATACCTCAACCTTAGCTTTATTTTGAACAGATTGTCAGATGGTTAAGAATTTATATGATAAAAGTGAGCTTCTACCCTGTCTTTTTTTGTTGTTCAAATATTACATAGCACACTAAAAATGATGCCATAAAATAGGTAAAGAATACATCCATTTTTTTGGTGAATGATCTTGATTTTTAAAAATAAAATATTTATGAAATAAGTGCTATATACATTTTAACTAGGAGCTGGATTTTCAACCACTGAGGTAATGGAGCAGGTATACAGGTAAAATAAAATAAAAATAACCTTAAGCACATGTGCACTTGATGACTTTAGGTGTACATCATTTTTCAACTATGTTATTTCTCAGACTTAGTTGTACCATTCATTTATTATTCTTGCAATTTAATTTCCTGCCACCAGGTGGAGAGAGAGTGCCAAAGCTAAACCAGGGGTTAGCAAACAATGACCCCCTCGGGAGAGCAGCCCGTTTTTGTAAAGTATTAATTGTAACACATCCACTCCCTTTTGTTTATGTATTGTCTGTGGCTAATTTTGCACTACATGACAGAGTTGAGTAGTTGTGGTATAGACTGTATGTCTTGCATATTATAACTATTTACTGTCTGGCCCTTTGAGAATGTTTGCCAATCCAAGGTCTAGGCAGTAAATTTTGATTTAAATTGCAAAATAGCTCTCTGTTTACTTTTACCACATTTAATCATTAATCATTACCCCTTTATCCTACTTTATTTTAAAAGAATTCCAGGATATTAGTAAGGATAATACTAGTCATTGTAACAACAATAAAAGTCTTTTATTTTAGATGTTCAACAAATAGAATTTTATTTCTTGCCTACATAACAACCTATTGAGAGTGTTCCTGACTGGCAGTAGACTTCTTCCCTGTGGTAGTGCAAGGATTCTTTCCACCCTGTGCTACCTAGCCTGTAATTCTTGAGTCCTCTGCATCCAAATGTAAAAGGGGGAAAAAAAAGACTGGAGAAGGCACACCTACTTCTACAAAAACAAAAACATTGAACACACACAACAAAGCCCAGGAATGACAGAGACGCATATTACTTCAGCTCACATTCCACTGACAAGAAATAACCTGGTAGCCTCACCCCTCACCAAAATGCAAGAGTGCTACGAAATGCAGTCCCTGAATTGACAGCCACTTCACAGAAATTACTCTATTCTATGAAAAGGACAGCATGGATCCTTGGTAGGCAGCTAGCAATCTGTGTCACTCCTTAATGTCATTTTTGGTCAACTTGATGTCAACTTATGGGTATTGTAGTTTGACTAAATATTTCTATATTACCTTTTTCTACATTCTGCTTTTTTAATAGTTATTTTTTAAGTCCGACTAATCTTTGTGTCATTATTTTGGAGGTAGGGAAGTACAAAGAGAAAGAAATGCAGTTGTGTTACATCTTAACCTCTGTACCTGACTATGAACAATTATTGAAATAGCATCTACCTTAATACTTGTCTGCTTTTCTTGCTTTTTAGACAATTAAAACTCCTTGGTTCTATCCAAAATATTTTCTCCTAGTTGCCATGAAGACTGAAAAATATATATAACAGGTAGGGTCTACTTCCTTTCAACCTGCTCCTTTTCTCCCAAAATTCATAATTATTATAGTGTCACCTATATTTCATCTTGACCTGTCTTAGAATAAAAGAAAAAACTCTGACTTCCTCCAGTGACAAATGTTATTGTCTGTTACACTTTAAAGTGGATGTTCCAGTGCTCTGCATGAGGGGTCTATTCTCCTTGTGTGATTACTACTTTTACACAAGGTAAAAACTGTGTAGAATATTGGCTGTGTGTTGTGTAGGCCAGAGGAAAAAAGTCACTATTCTGACTTCAGCCATATCCTAACCCTTCCTAAGTGTCTACAACTTCTTTCCTCTGGTAAAAGCAAATAACAAAAGCCACAGTTAAGTACACTTACATAGTTTACAACGTGGTTTATATATATATTATATCATGTGCCATTCGAAGTGTTCTAAATTCAGAAAAATGGAGCAAGTACTCTGCATGTTCAAACTATGTATTATATATATAGCTTCTCACACAAAATAATGAAAACACTCTATGCGTGACAACTTGTCCATATTTACCCATCAGATACTGGATGAGGTTTTCATGAAGGGAAGCAAAACCACCACATCACTGGGAAAGTAAAATCATGGCCATTCCTAAAGCTCAGAGCCGATCAGAAGGAATTCCCATAAGTTCATTAGATGGACCTCATTTTTACCAGTCTCTATACCCTTCTAATCTAGCTCTGCCAGCAGGTTCCAGGCGTCGCCCTCATTCACAATACTTGTATCCTAGTTGAGCCTGGCTTTTCTCCTTAAATGTAATTTTACACCTTTGGTTATTTTTAATATTTTATTGTAATACCTCTGGTGCTTCTAATCGTCTTCCTGATTTCATTTTAATTAAGTTTTAGGACAGATCTGGTAGAAATGAGTCTGATATTTGTAAAGGTTCAAACCTGAGCTCTAACTGCTGCTGATACTCTCAACCTAGGATTCTTCATTATGAGCTCTCTCTGTGGGCCAAAAAGCATACTTAATAATGACACATGTGTATCTGTGGGCATATTTAAGTCTCTGTTCCTATTATTTCTTTAACTGGAATGCGTTTTATACACATCTTTTCTGAAGGCATTATTTTTTAAAATTTCCACGTAGTTAATAACCCCCTCACCACATGCTATACCTCTTTGTACACTCATTATGCATTTGTTTTATTCTATTTTGCATAATTGTGAGTTTACATATGCATTTCCCCTGCTAGGTCTTGAATTCTAGGAAATGTGTTAATCTGTGAAAATTGCATTGGGCCTACATACTGCCATTGACATAATATGTTTAATAGGTATATTAAAAAAATATTATCATAAAAGTTAGACCTACCTATTTTTGTCTTTTGCTTTATAATGTTTTTATAAGGAACATCAAATAATTATATTATCTATCTATATTGCTCTCTGTGTGTGTGTGTGTATATATATATATATTTTGGCCTTGCAGCATGTGGGATACTAGTTCCCCTACCAGGGATCAAACCTGCACCCCAGGCACGGGAAGTGCTGAGTCTTAACCACTGGACCGCCAGGGAAGTCCCTCAACTTATATTTTTAGTTGGAAGACTAAGGTGTTTTTTTTTAAATGGTTGTTAAAAACAATTTAAATTTTGTGACAAGCACAGAAAGGAAAGCAAATAAGTGTAATCTCTTGCGAAATAGGTTCCCAAAGAGCTTTAGAGATTCTTAATAAGAATTATTTTAAATGTAATAGGGTAATTTCATTTCTGTGATGTTTTTCTTATAGAAAGAACTATGTAAGTTTGTAATGTCCTTGGGTCCTTTTGATCCTAAAAATACCAGAATTTCATGTATCCTGTGATGCTAGCAGATACTAATTGAGTTAATAAATTAAGTAGAGAGATGTCCATTATTCTTGGAAAACTAATTTGATTCTCTGTAATGTTTTACAATATGAAACTTGGGCAGAAAGTGTTTTGGGGGAAAATTAATGTTCCTTCTTTTCTGGGTTAGAGACTCCTAATTCAAAATTACAAATGAAAATTGCAAATATTTACACAAATCAATCATTTTCTCCTAAGGTAAAATAATAATCTTCTGAAGCAAATCGGTTTATATTCATTCATTGGGGATATCCAAGGATGTGTGGTTGGGAGAGGATGTTGAAGGCTTTTCTTGAACACCCCTTCACAATATAGTAAATTATTTTCTGAAACCTCTACAAAAAGTTGAATTAATTACCACTGTGATACGCATTAGTGTATCGTGAATTGCCATCCTGCTTTGTGTTTTAAATTACTTTAAAGCACAGAATGTATTTTTGTCAGGTTTCATACAAAGAAATCCATGTATTTTTCAAGAGCAATCTGAAAATAATTTCATATTCAAGTCTGTTAAATTTTTCATCTATTACAAAGCATGTTCAAATTTATTTTAATCTAGAGTAAATATAAATCACATTAATAAGGAGAAAGTTTGTATACAATTTACCTATGTTAATATATTGGCACTAAATTATTTCTACCCCAAGATTTTTATATACATAATGATTAAGAGTGTAGGAAAATACTTATAGAAAAATTTTAGTGGCAGAATTAGAATACTGGAAAATATGACACCATTCTACATATGTGACTGATGTCAAGATAAGAGAGATTTTGCAGTAATAGGCAAAAGAGAAGGACAGCAATTATTACTCATTATTTAGTTTTAGGTAAAACAGGCACTATTATATAGCATAGACCTGTATTTTGAAGATTTTTCTAATCCATTTGTCAGTCATCTTCTCTCTACCCATATTATTTCAGATTGCAGGTCTGATTATAGTTTGCCAAACACATTACAAATTTGTCATGTTTTTATGATCTTTGATTTGGGCATCAGCAGACAAGAGAGAACATTTAAAAAGCACAATAAATCAATTAATATACTCAAAGAAAAGTAAAAAATCATGACAAAAAGCCTTTTAGAGTTAAAATATCATTGTCAAAGTAGACATAAAACTGGAAGGTATATTTCAAAATACAGGATTAGAAACTGGAGAAGGAGGATATGAAAAAATTAGTCATAGAGAGTAAATACAGTCTGTTCCACATCTAATTAATGGGTATCTGAAAAAAGTCATTTACATGAAGATTCCTAATGAAATAATAAACGTTTTGAGAACATATAGAGGAAAATTACTATGGGTATAATAAAAGAAAAAAAAATCCAGCACATTTCAAGAGTGGTAAGAAGACCCAAATCTTCACATTGAAACAGCTCTCTAAGGGCTAATGTAATAAATGTAAAAACATCCCATATGTCTGGAAACAAAATTGTGGATTTTCCTACCACTAAGAATAAAGAGATGACCCTAGAATTCTTCAAGAGAAGAAAGAAAAATCTACAAAAACTGGTTAACTAATATCTTTTAAAAAATCATCTATCTACTCAAGCATAAAGAAAAATAAAGGAACAGAGAGATTGTATCCAAGAAGTACTGTTCTAATTCTCAAGCAAGAAATTACTTGGCAGAATAGAAAGTAAACTGAGCAAATTGCACATGAAGTCAGAGCCTTATGTGGAATGGGGGAGTGGGCCGTGGGTCATATTCTGAGGAAATTGAATTGTCCTATGTGAAAAGAATACAAAAACAATAGTAAAAATCAGCAAAATGTGATGTTGTTTTCATATCATTAATTATGACTTGAAAGCCTATTTTAATGATAGATATGGGGATTAGAAGAGGATTTTTGGTGAACTCAACCATCCAAAAAAAGTTAATAGATAATTTTTAAGCAAATTAATTCAGAAATAGAGGTAATAGAAAACTTATTTGCAGTTGCTGAGATAAACAGAATAAGAAATAATTAGAGAAGTTATTAAAGTGCTTACCGCTAGGAACAGTACAGAGTAAGGAAGGGGCAAAAGGGGGTCTCTTTTATTTTTGTTCGTACTCTCCTAAACTGTGATTTTTTTTACCATGTACACACATTGCTTATATAATTTATTTATTCAAAGATATTTAATACTTACTGTTTGCAGAATAGCAATATGCATAGACGATATAATAGCAAAACTAAAATAGACAGTATTCTTGTGTGTGTGCATGTGTTTGTGTGCTTAAAATATCATGTTAAGAAATGTGTATAAAATCAAAAAAAACCTCAGAATTTTCTGACTTCAAAATTAGTATTTATTCTATTAAATAAAACAAACAATGGACCCAAGGCAACAGAGCCTCTTGCCTTGTACAATTCCACTAGTCTCCACTGATATTATATGCTATGTGAATGGGGGTCCTTTGATCATAGGACACAAACTCACATGAGGAAAGAAAGATGTTCCTTTATGTAAAACAGCTTCACGAACTGCAAAGTTATATACAAAGTTGACTCATGTCATTGCTCTTTCTTTAGAGCCTGATAATTTTTTTTTCTTTTTTTTGGTTAAGAAGCCACCAGCCAATGCAGGGGACATGGGTTCAAGCCCTGGTCCAGGAAGATCTCACATGATGCAGAGCAACAAAGCCTGTGCACCACAACTACTGAGCTTGCACTCTAGAGCCAGTGAGCCACAACTACTGGGCCCATGTGTCCCAACTACTGAAGCCCAAGCCTGATACATTTTTGATCAGGGCTATAAGAATCAGTAGGCACACCCATATGCTGTTCATGTGTGCCTGGGAAGGGATATATTCATTCTTTTTTCTGGTCGGCACTTCTCAGGTAAAAGTGCTCTTAACCAAAATAATGAAATTATATAGAGTAATATTCTTCACTTTATGGAGAGAATAAAGTGAAATGGATTACTCCAGATTCTGTAGAAAATGTTTCAATTAACTTTCTTCTCCATTGATATTAGGTGAATTGAACCTCTCTATATTTAACTTAAATTTTATAATAACAGTTTATTTTGTTTGATAACATCAAGATCTAGAAACCATGCCCAGTCTGCTACATCTCTGTCACATGTTGAAGGGAGACTGAGGGAGGTTATTTCCTTTGAGAAAGTCAGGTGTGCCACTAATCTTAATGTGGTAAATGGGGTAAATTTTACGTGGGTATATAGCATTTTCAGATTTCTATAAAAGTAAAGATCAGCACATGTTTTCTTAATTAGAGTTTGACTAAATAGCAGAGTAATGAAAACTGTGTCATTATATGCAATAACTCACATCACATTGAGTTTTCTAATTAGTGAAAGATGAAGACATCCAGTTAGGTTTCTTTAAAAGCAGGTCTGAAAATAACTTTTGAAATTAATTGTAAATCTTAGCATTATATGTAAAAAGGTTTAAAATATTGTTAATAGGAAAGACTTCATTGTTCTCATCGGTGTGTAGAAGGAGGTGGCAGAGATTGTTCTCTGTGGTAAATCATAAGTCTTGAATCTTTACCTATACTCTGTAACTGATTTATTACAAGAGTGTGGTTTTGATCATTTAGGAGGTATTATTGTTTGTCATTTACAAAGCTAATGAGTTGGATGTGGTGATATTTGAGGTCCCATGAGGCTCTACCAATCTATAATTTAAAGTCTTTTTGGGAAGCCATTATCTGACCTACTCTAAGACCTCTATTATGTACTGATTGCTTAAGTCAAGCCCCACAACAACATTAATCTTTGAACACAGAGATATCCATTCTTCATTGAGTAGCTCAACTCATCTAGTGAGATTTCAATACACTGTATTTCCAGTGTTTCAGAGAAAGTGTAGTTTCCCTCTACACATAAATGGAGCTTGAAAATATATCATATTAAAATATTTTGGTTTCTTCCCTATTTTCAGTTTTTTTACATATATTCTATGTCACCTATTCAACAAACAATTATGGAGACTCATAGAAGTAGAATATAATCATAACTTTCAAGGAAGCTTATAATTTACAAAGTTGAGTTAAATACAGATATAATTGATGTAATATTAGTTTTACATTGCTAGTATAACAAATTACCACAACCTTATCAGATTAAAACAACAAAAATTCATTATCTCATTGGTCAGGAGTCTGGGTATGAGTTAGCTGGGTCCTCTGCTCAGGGTTTCACCAGGCTAAAAGAAAGGTGTCAGCTACGGCTGCAATCCCACTGGAGGGTCAGTGTCCTATTCCAAGCTTATTGGTTATTAGGATGATTCAGCTCCTTATGATTACTATGGCTTTCTTGCTAGTTGGCACCCAGGAACCATTCTCGCCTACTAAAGGCTATCCACCCTTTCTTGCATGTCCCGCTCCAAGACTGCAATCCTGATAGGAGAATTTCCCTTGATTTAAATCTCCTCCTTAAGAAAGGCTCCCATCTCTTTTAAGGGTTCACCTTATCAGGTCAAGTCCACTAGAAGAATCTTTTGTTTAATACAAAGTCAGCTGATTACATCTAGAAAATCCCTTTGCCATATAAGGGAGTATAATCATATTATACCCCATCATATTCACTAGTTTAGTGAAGAGATACCCCATCATATTCACTAGTTTAATTTACAGTTAAGAGGAAGGGGATCATACAGACCATGTACATTGTGGGGGAAGGGAGGTAGGCTCTTGAGGTCATCTTAGAGTTCTGCCTAAGTGCAAGTTGGAATAAAACAAGTGTCTAAATAAGATAGAAGTTAGATTTATGGAAACTGAAATTATGCATACTATATATACATAGAGGAAGAAATGTGAACAAGAAATGGTGAAACAAGTCTCAAAGCATATATGTTTTTCCAAGTGGCAGATAATGCCCAAGGAAGAAAAACAGTATTTCAATAGACAGCAAGGCATATATTGTAGTGAAATATGAAAATACAGGGAGTATTCCTATAGCCCAATTTGGCCAATAAAGCTAATGGGAAAGATTTAAGCCATTCAATGAAAATCTTTAAACATTGTGCTTGTTTCAGTAGGTAGTGAGAAGCTATTGAATATTCAAGACAGTTGAACTGTCTTCAGCTTGTCCTTTCAGATATATTCTCTGCTCTTCACCCTGGAAGGCCCACCCATCTGAACCACATTCTTGATTCCTTGCTTTTGGGCTTCCAGTGGGGATTGCCCAATCAGAAGCAGTGTCAGGACATCTGTGGATGAAAGGGGAGTTAAGTGGTTTATATTCCTAAATTTTCTTCCTGAGAAGCTGGCTACCTCCTTTACAACAGGTGGCCTCTCTACATGGCCCATTTTTATCTCTGGGTTCCAAAAATCACTTCCTTCTCTCTCCCCTTAAGGTACAATAATGGGAAAAACATTGTTATGTAAGTCCCTGGGTATGGTATTATCCCTTGTGTTCTTTCTTCACTCATCTAAAACCTTTTAAAAATCTCTTTATTAAACTCTCTTCAAATTACCAAATTTGAATGTGCCATCTGTTTGCTGCTTGACTTGACTGAAACTGGAATTGATATAACAAAAATTTTTGTGGGAAGATTAATATGACAATGATGAATAGATGGTGAAGAGAGGGAAGAGACTGAATATGTTAACACAGATAAGAATAGTAATGAAGGCACAAACTAGGTGGTAAGCATAAAAATATAGGACAGATGATACAAGAAATACTGTAGAGGTAGAGTACGTAGTACTTAGCACCTGACTAAAATGTAGGGGATGAAGAAAAAGGGTATTAAAGATAGTTCAAGGATGAAACTTGGTAACTAAGTGAATTGTTTTTCTATTGATGGAAATATCAATGTCAGAAAGATAAATTAATTTCATGGCTGTTAGGAAAAACAAGTTTGTTTCTGAATTAGTATAAATAAACATGGTGGACATTCAAGTAGAGAAAACAAGTAGGTGGTTGGAAAGGTGGGTTTGGCATTTCAGAGGATAGTTGAAGCTATAATTATGGACTGAAGAACTATATAAAAAATATTATAACTGAATTCATAAGAATTATTATGTCGAGAAAAATCAAAGGGCAAAAAATTTATATACAAGGACAAACAATGCACATATTCATAGAAAAATAAGTAGGACAATTTTCAGAGAAAGACAGGGAAGTGTCTCTTTTCTTTCTCTTCAGAGACAGAGATAGAAATGTGTCAGAGATGTAAAAAAAAAATGTTGCAAGTTAAAAAAAAAATAGAAAAGATCTTTTTAAGAAGCAGGAAGTGGTTGGATTAGTGCCCATCTCAGACCTGGCGACAGCCCAAACTAATCAACATAGTCTCATCTATGACCATCAGTTCATAGATATTTACTCATCTATTTTACTAAGTGACCATGTCATCCACCTGAGCCAAGCTGTTTTGGCCAGGGGTAGACATCTCATCTAAAGGTAACAAATTCAGAGTGTGGTTGGTGGTCCATGAGCATACTTGCATGATACATTTGGCCAAAGAAAGTCTTGTTTTTAATAACTCATATTGAGAAAACCATGCAGACTGAGTTAGCAAGTAGAACTTGTAGCTAACAGTGTCTGAGGTATAGTAATATTCCAATGACCATAATGGATCATGTGTAAGACAAAATTAAGCAGCAGCAGCAGCAGCAAATAATAATAAAAACAATAAAAGTCAGCCAACTGGCAGGGGAACAGACATAGGCAAAAATAGGAATCACATCAACACTGTTGGTTGTAGATCAATGATTCTCTGTTGAGGCCAAGAGAACTGCATTGACACAAGAACTACCTTTTACCATTCTCTTTGAGGCTTGGCCCTGTTAAAATTTCTGTTCTAGATTTCACTTAGTTCTCTACACATACCCAATAAAAAATTGTATTCTGCTAGCCTGAGGGTCTAACTGTCTGTTTCTAGCAACTAAATAGGCCTAAAAAAGAGGGAATCCTTAAACTCTTTCTCTCTCTGATATAGATAGATGAGAGTTATAGAGAGGTATATAATTATAATATGTATGACAATTATATATGTATATAAATAAACAAATAGTAAATAAACCAACATATATATATATATATATATATATATATATGAGTCAAAGTATCTGATCCAATCAATGAGTAGATATAGAGTTTAAATAACATGAAGCGTAATTGGAACCAGAGAGGTCATGATGGGTCTTTTTTACTATAAATTATAAGATGAAGTTTGTCAGTGGCAGAAAAGTACAACAGCAGAACAAGATAGACATAGTAGTAGAATAGTAGTAATAGTAGTCATATTACACTGTAGTTGTCATATTAGCAATGTAATGTTAAAGATATAAAAAATCCTTCCTCTTGTTGAGGTCCTTAAGGCTACTTTGAAAACAGTATAATCTTTAGGCTGTAGGTTCAATGAACTTTATCATCATTGTAATGCCTCTTTTGGGATTTGTTGACAAAATATCAGACATCTAACCATATTCTCCCCTTGTAACTAGATGAGACCAAAAAAAAAAGGTTTTTCCAGTGCAAAACAGTAAAAGAATTTGAGGAAGATAAGGAGATTGAAATATGTTGTATTTGGGAAGAAGGAACTCATTAATGACCTTTGAGAGAGCAATTTCAGTAGAGAGGTAGGGAAAAAGAAGCAACTGTAAGCAATGAAGACTGAAGACATAAATGGATAATAAGAGATGAAAGAAGATGGCTTTCAAGCAATATAAATGAAGATAGCTTTTGAAGAGAAGGAAAAATTTAGGTCGAAGAATAATAGGGCACAGTTGGATCACAAAGAAGGTCCTTTGTTGTATTGCTTTGTCTTGAACTACTACAGAAACTAGAGAATATTTTTAAGCAGCAGAGTAAGGTCTGCAGAGGAGATTACTAAATTGTAAACTCTGGATAAGTGAGATCTTTTTATTGCTCAAATATTTTCTAACAGTTATAAAATTAAATGATGTATTTGCATTATCTGTCCCTCAATTGTTTTTAAAATTTTTATTAAAGGCTCTCCAAAAAGGATAAATACTGGATAATCACCTGGGTCAATTTCTCATTTGGATTAATAAAATCATTCAGTGACCCACTGCCTAAATCAAATGACTGAATTGTACATGGTTTGGAGTCCTGACGATTCAACTAATATTTTGGTATTTTTGCTTTCCCATTACTTCTGTCCCAAATGATTAAATAATAAATCTTTATATAATTTCTAACATTACCTCAAACATAAATGTGAGGATATATAGCAATATAAGAGAAAAGTGTAAAAGATAGTTGTTAATTTCTGAGAGTGCTATACATGCTTTGTCTATACTAGATAGTAGAGATTTTACACTGAGATTACTTGTTCGACTGTATTCAAGCCTGGAAATGGTGATCATCAGTGGTGAAAGTCTTAAAAAATGACATGAAAATTTCTATATTACAAATAAATTGATAAAAATGTGAAACAGGGAAAAATCAGGCTCTGTATGTAACGTGTTAAGTTTATATTAACTGCTAATATTCAATTCTGAGATTGAAATGTATTAATCAGGCGATCACAAAGACAGATTGAATGCCATATACATATAACATGTTGAATGTGGTAGCAAGTAATAAAATTTTCAAGTGAGTGTCTAGATGCAACTGAAATATGAAGACATATTTGGTCAAAAATAATTTTGAAATGAGCATATTAATATATATTTATTACCCCAAAACTCATTCATTTTCCCTATGGTTATTGTAAATCAGGTATTTTGCAAAGCACTGGAAATTCAAAAATGAACATGGATCTCTGTTTTCAAAATGTTCCTAGACAACTGAAATTATAAAAATCACATCCCACCACATTATCAGAAACTAACTGGAAATTTAAATTTTAAAGTTCACCAAAGCATCTTTACTTGTAAGTATTAAATACATTTACATAACAATGTATGTGAGGACATAGCCAACACATAGAAATAATGCGGCATTCACTTCTAAAATGGTTTAAGTACCCATTTAGTTTACCAATAAAAATTATGTCTGAGTGATTTTTCATGTTAAATTATATTTTTTATTTGTTCAGCTTTATTGAGATATAATCAGCATATAACTTTGTGTAAGTTTAAGATGTACAAAATGTTGACATGATACACTCGTATCTTGCAATATGATTACAACCTTTATGATTAAAGGGTAGCTAACACTTCCATGACATCTCATTTGGCTTTACCCTTATGCTCTTATCTCTCATTGCTATTTTACAACAATAAACACAACCTTGAATAATTTTCCGAATTCTATTTTAAAGAGTTTAAATGCATGTATAATCTTTGCTGATCTCTGAAGTGTGGAGGGCTTACAAGTTACATACAGGTTGATAAATGGAGATAGATAGAATATCAAATATAGTAGATTTATGAAATTCTACCTTAACATTTTACATACGATTTCTTATGGGTTAATAATTTGGATGAAAAAAGTGACCAGTCCATCAAAAATTTTGATTTTTTAATTTTATGCAATTCAGATTGTAGGGAAGAATAAAAACAAATAATCTATACCACTTTAATTCATCTATATTGAGTTTGTACAGCTTGACACATCTATTTGTGCATTTGTGTGTGTGATGTATGTTAAACAATAAAACTGTAAAAGTGCTTATTTTTAAAAAATGCACATGTTCAAACTGATTGAATCTTAATATCTTAGAGCAAAGCAGAATCATAAAGAAGGTCATATTGGCTGATTTTGGCATAGTCCTTCTCCTTCCTCTCTTGTTCTACCATTTAAATACTTCCTTTGCCTGCATTATACTTCCTAATGTATAATTTGTTATATCACAGAGGAAAGCCATCTGAGGGACACTTTCATAATAACATAATAAGAGTTATTATATTATTCATTACAGGAATATTTGCATTGTAATGAGCAGAGAGTATTATCATGCTCTTTAAACATTTGCTTCTAGATTCAGAAAGAAATAGATTCAAATCCCAGCTCCATTAGGAGCTATGAGCAATTCAGGTAAACCTATAAGACTGTTTCCTGTTAAATGGAAATAATAATATTCACTGTGTATAACTGATGTAATGATAAAATGAGAGAATATATGTAAAGTACTTAGCACAGTCTCTGGCAAAAACAATATGTGTTTCATAAATTCGAGTTAAGGATATAGCTAAAATTGAACACGTTCTCTACAAAACGTATATAATAAGCTACATAGAATAAATTGAGATATTTCCATAGTTTCATCAGCACTTAATACATGCCAGGCATTGTGTTCAAGAGTAGAAATAAAGTATTATATAGGCTGATTTTACCTTTATCTATGTGTGGGTGACATTCCCTCTCTGAAAGATAAGGACACAATGTCCCCTTTGCTCAGCCCAGCTACTAGGCTTGCAGTCACTTGAGTGGTCCCTTTTGGTTGCGCAAGCGAGCAAATAGTAGTTTGTAACAACTGAGGTAATGGAAAGAAAAGGAGGCAAAGGGTTCCAATTAGACTTATTTTGGAAGTCAAAAAGACTGAAAGTTGAATATTTTGATCTTGTGCATTCTTAAAAATCTTAGCATTTTTACGGCAACACGGATGGTTCTGCTTGAGTAGAAGTATGTATTTTCTCGGTTTAAAGGCCGGAGGTGTGTGTGGGAAGAACTGACTTTGGCACCCTGCAGGGTAGCCCAGAGACTGTGCATGAATACGGGAGGGACAGCCATCATCTCAGCAGTAGGAAAGCTGCCATGCGACTGAGGATGGAGTTGTCACCACTGACACCAAGTGGCTGGGGTCAAAGTTTAATACTGTGGATGAATTACACTTCGCATCTCTCTCTCTGCGCGTCTAGCATTTGGAAGCAGGTCTGATACCTTCTGCACCGAATAAGCCTCAAATATTCTTGGTCAAATGTGAAAAAGGAAAAACTTTGAGAAAAGGAGCCAGATTTGTTAATATAGACAGTGATAACTCCAGAAACTGATTGTAACAATTAAAGATGCATAATTGTTTTATTGTAAGCTACTGAACTGGATTAAAATGCTACTGAACTGGATCCACACAAATGGATATACATATGTAATTTAAAGAGAGATAGGGTGGATAAATAGTAACTTTACAGAATTTATGAAACACACAATAAGTAAATGGTCAAACAGTGGCTCTACAATCCATTTGTTCTCTTTCCAAGCCTATCAGTGTGCAAATGCTAGACCTCCTGCTTAACAAACTAAATGGTCCTTATGTATGAAATGCCTTGAGCAGGGTGTATATGAAAAATACTATATAAGGGATGTACCTATGCAATTATAAAGTTGAAGTGTTTCATGACTTAAATGGTTCTTCCTGTGTGAATGAGGTGATTACATACCCCACTTAGAAGCCTCACATATTACCTGAACCAAAGCATGTTCAATGCAAGAAGAAAGAATCTAGGGTGTGGGGCTGGAGGTCTCAAACTTGCCCTGTGCCTTGAAATTATTTGTATCTTTGAAGTTATTAATAAAATTAAATACTAGTTACTATATAACTTATAATGCATACAAAAATAAGTCATATACAATAATTTTATAGCTCTCAGGATCAAAAGTGACCCTTTTTCTAGAGTAACTCAAAGTTCAAAAAAATAACACTAATCACCACCATTTATGGAGTCTCAAATATGTGCTGGACATTTTCCATATGTTATTTAATCTTCAGAAAAAATACAAGGGATACTATTTTCATTTTAATTAAGAAAACAGGCCATTAAAATTTAAAAACACAAAGTAAAATTTTAAAGAAATTGGAAAAAGTCATCCCCAAAGTCTCAATACTAATTAAAAAACCAAGCTGGTATCTGAACTTCTCAGGAGCTGATTCAAAATAGTATCTCTGGACTAGAGAGGGAGGCTATCAAAGAAAAACTATAGAAGGAAACAATACACCCTATAACAGAGGGATGTGAGAGCACAGGCAAAAGAAGTTTAAGCCTAGGAATTGTCACAAAGGAGATCTGCACTGGCTTTTAAGAGAAATAGGAGTTTACTAGGGCAGAAAATGGAAAAGAATGGCCCGCCAGGTTGAAAGAATCTGCAAAAATCTATACATTAAGTAATATATCAATGGCAAATGATCAATAATTAATGTGGGGAAGGAGCTTTTTCCAAATATCCTTCAAACTATACTGTGAGCTTCTGCCTATAAGCAAGATTGGAGCTGAGCGTGAGTCTGTTTGGAGAAATTGAGACGTTTCTGTGAGTATGCTGGAGGCCCAGCCTATTGCTTTGGACCTAAGAGGGAAAAGTGTGCTGTAATAAACAATACTGCAAAGAAAGAGGTTTTTGTGAACTCTATTGGAATTGTAACTCCAGAAGGTTTTTAATTTTTTTTGAAGTTCTTATATTGTGAAATAACTTTTCTTGACACTTATTGTCTATTTTCTGTTTTCAGTCTCCTGTTTTCCTTCTGATGTAGTTTGGACTCTGCCCAGGGCACTATTTGTGTGCGTGTCTGTCTCTTTGTGTGTCTATATGAGTGTGCCTGAGACTTTTACAGAAAAATATAAATCTTCTTATGGCAATCATGATTGCCTACAGGAAGCTACAGGTTCATTAAAGGGCTCAGTTAAAGAAAGTAAGTGTGAAATATATAATTGAGAACCAGTTTCTTTTTAAAAACTTGAATCCTTAAAACACCTGCTCTGCTCCTCAGGTTTGCTGAATTTCTGCATAATGTTGCAGTTTGCACTGACTGACCTGTCATTCTGATAAAACCTGATCACTTTTTCAGGACTCTTAAAGTTAATATATTTGTTTACCATGCTTGAAACCATAGCTAGAAAAAAATACAACTGATAATTTTTCTTAATTAGGAAATATGCCAAAGGATGCTGATATTTTTCGTTGGGTTCTCTATATTTAGGTGAATAATGCCTTGTGTACAGTGATTACTAAAGGTTCAGGGGAGATGCAGGTAGCTATGGAACCTGTATTCTAAGATTAAAAAGGTTTTCCCTAGGGTAACCTTTCCAAATATGTGGGACAAGTGCTAATATTGATATAGAGGTGATTTTAGGTATTAAATTACATTGGATTAGATAGGTTAGAAAATGATCCCCTTTTCAATTTGGTTTCAATCCTTCTGATTGCATCATGAGGAATGTCTCATTTTGGCATGAAGATATATTTAACAACCCCTGACTTTTGCTAATCTCCCTTTTTATAAAAGAGAAGTAGGCCTTAGTCTCAGAGCCTTTACCAAACATTGTACTTGGCTGGAAGTTAACAATATTATGGCAGTTTCACTGTATTTATTTTAAACCACTTCTTGCTGTCAGATGGTTCTTCTTTTCCATTTACCATAGTGATAAAAAGTTTAACTTCATTTAATACATTTTGAGTAAATCTACTTGCTAAAAAATATAAAGGAAAATAAATTTGCAACTATTTTTCTATGATATTAAAATCTTTCCCTCAGGCTGTGATTCTCAAAAAAACAAAGCCAAACCAAAAAAACAGTCTTCAAAATTCAAATGCAGCAGGAGGTTCTAGGCTAGGACTACTTCTGACTAACAGACTAAAGAATGAACATGGTTCATGCAGGATGCTCAACAAATGTGGGTCAAAACCCCCTATGTTTCTTATGAGGTAGCCCAACAATGAGCATTGGTTGTGACCAATTTGAGGCCAAAATATTGGGAACAAAATTATGTGGCTTTTTATTAAAAAAAAAAAATTCTTCCTGTTTTTTTTATTGAATTGGTAAAAATTTTCCCTGAAAGGCTATGGAATTGTTCCCAATGATAATGTGTTATAGTTTCTTCTATAAAGCAATACATGGCCCTGTTTTCCTCTGACAACTGAACTGCCAGGCACACATACAGTATTATTATTTGTAATATATACCTTAATAAAATATAAGATGAGCAAACCCTTGCTTACCTCCCTCATCAGTTTCCTCTTTGTAAATGAGAGTGAGCAAATATCCAAAGTCACTCCAGAGGACGCTAATCATCTCTAGAGATAATATGCTTATAGGATTTTCAAATGAAAAGAAGAGTAAAAGCATTTGTTTGAAAGGATTATAGGGAAGGAGAATAAAGGAAAGGAAGTCGACAAAAACAAAGATATGTAATCTTCAAAGTTTTGAAAAAGGTTATAGATATAGATTATGCTTTTTATGGTATTAATATTACCCTAAGGTAATTACACTATTTCTCAGTGTTTGGCTGAGAAAGCAATTTGCAGAGGAATTTTGATACTGAGTGGAACAAGGTAGACTTTGAAATGGATGTGAAACAAAAAAAAATGTATATATATATACACATTCTTTTAATTAGAGAGGAAATATTAAAATCTATATACTTTCAATGTGAGAGATACCTTACATATATTGTTTTACTTAAATCTGGTAACAACTCTGAAAATTGGTATTATTATCTCTACAGTTGAGGGAAATAGTACCCATAAGGATTACATAACTGTCCACATCATATCTATTTCCCTCCCTGTTAAAGGGTTACAAATAGCTTTATTGTTATATAAGTTCAAGCCTATGATGATAAGAGACAGAAAACACTCATTCAGTGGTTTCTCAACTATACTCCAGAAGTGTGGTTGGATTTTTACTTCCAGCTATGAAAGAGTAACTGGTACCAGTCTTACCCTTCCATCAAAAACAATTATTTATAAAACTGGACACAGTATATTAGGCAACAGTTTTCAGGCACTGACCAATAGGTAGCTCATGACTGTGATCTTTGAAAGAAGGAAAATGCATGAGGAAAATGTCATGATCCCCTTAGGTTTCTGCCTTGGGACACTTTTCTGAATGAAGATGAAATCCAAGCAAGGGCTGCAGTGTCACTGAGCAGAGAAAATAAATATTGAAGTTGCAAGCTGCTAATGTAGAAGGAATTTTCAAGATAGGTTTTTGAAAAGAAAGAATCGCATGGGAAAAGGTAGCCTGTGTCAGAATTCACCATAAATGCTTGACCAAGGTCTGGGTTACTCATGCTCAAAGCTCAACTCTAAGCGGTATTACAAAGATCATCTGATACAGGGCTGAAAGATGAATGGGGATAGTAAAGGCTGTGTAGTGTGGTGGATGTTAGATTTATGACCCAGCAAGAGTAGTGAAACCTCAGTGAGTCCCTTGGTGAGATTCAAGAAAAGACAATACTTTGGTGTAAATACCACCCTACAGAATAATTGCCACAAGCTCACACTAATAGATAAACCAAGTAAGCTGGCCTGCTCTAACAAAGACAGAACCAGGAAGACGAAATGGTAATTTCTTATCAGTATACATAAAATATTCACAAAGTTAGGCTATATGCTTGATGATAGTCTATAAGCCTCAAGAACTATGAAATTACTGATATCTTACAGAATATGTTCCCTGGCTAAAACTGAATTAAATTAGCATCAATAGGGAAAGATATAGAAATTCTTCAAATATTTGGAAATTAAAATAACATACCAATTAACCCATTATTTGAGTAAAAAATTACAAGGGAAATTAGAAAATATTTCAAACCAAACAAGATTGAAAATAAAAGTGCAAATCTGTGGAGCCCAACTAAAGCACTAATATGATAGAAGTTTACAGCTTTCATCAGAAAAGTACAAAAGTTTAAAATAAGTCATTTGTTTCCACCATAAGAAAATAGAAAAAAGGGAAAATTAGAAACAAAAAAGGTAGAAAAAATAAAGATAAGAGCTGAACTCAGTGAAATAGAGAAGCATTAACAGAGAAAATTAGGAAATTAAATAGCCTAAGTCAGTTCTTTGAAAAGATTAATAAAATCACTGAAAAATTAGCAATTTAGCAAAAGTTAAGTAAAAATTACTAAAAAGACTGATCAAGCAAGCAAGAAAAAATTTTCCAATTATAGAAATTAATGAAAGGATATTGCCACAAACCCCAGATATATTAAAAGATGTAGGAATATTTAAGCAACTTTATGCCAATAAATTCAACTCAACTGACACAAGAAGTAAAAATCTTAGTTATTTCATATCTATATTGTACATATCTATATTCTGATGCCTTTACTGTAGTTAAGACAAAAATTACTAAAATTTAAATGACCTACCCTCTACATGTGACTTTTTTCTTTCATATTAGGGAGAACCTTTTAATTAAAGAAAAAAGAAATACATGAATAAAACTTGAAATCACCTTGAAATTAATAAAGTATAGGTATTGCTAAAATTAATGAGGTTAGTTTCTGCCAAGAACTATGAAACATGAGAAGGTGCTATAAGAAGATGACACAATTTAAATAATTCTTGAGATATAAAAAGTATACGAGGGGCTTCCCTGGTGGCGCAGTGGTTGAGAGTCCGCCTGCCGATGCAGGGGACACAGGTTCGTGCCCCGGCCCGGGGAAGATCCCACATGCTGCGGAGCGGCTGGGCCCGTGAGCCATGGCCGCTGGGCCTGCGCGTCCAGAGCCTGTGCTCCGCAACGGGAGAGGCCACAACAGTGAGAGGCCCGTGTACCGCAAAAAAAAAAAAAAAAAAGTATACGAATAGGACTGATGGCAAAATTAGAGTAGAGGAAGAAATGAATAATTTACATACAATGTATATGGGTAAAGTTCATATATACTTCATACAGGTAATTTATTACATACACATAAACTAATTTTATAAAATACATATATATACAAATAACCCATTAATATAAAAATTAAATATATAACCAAAATGCTAGTACTAGTTAAATCTGGGTTATGGGTTTTAAAGTTATTTTTAATTTTTGTATTTTGTTTTTACAATGAACATGAATCATTCACCTTGAGAGTGTTGGTGAACTATAATTAAAAACAAAATCTTAGGACCCTAATCTTGTCATGAGGGCACAGGAGAGTTCTGCGCATCCCGCACCCTAAGAGTCTCTCAACCCAGAAAACCTCTTCACAAAGGTCATAAAGAGAGAAAGCATTACTGAATAAGCATTAAACGACAATATGATGCCCATCCTGGCAATACACTAAGAGACTGCCCAAATGGAAATAATTCTCAACTATTTTACGCAGTCAAGCATACAGAACCCATTACATACATGTTCTCAAGACAAACAATAAGTAGTCTTCAAGTAAGAGAACTTGGCAGCACCGTTTGTCACACATAGTTCATACTAGATTTGCCTGGTAATTTGAGTGACCATCTGTGTCAGCTAACTGGCTTTAACCAGAGGAAAACAAACTTCTCCTACCTTTAGGACTAGAGCTAAGTTTGTAACTCGGAGCAAGGTGCCCACTGAAGTTAGGTTCCTGTACTTCCACAGAAACTGGGAGAAATGGATGTTACCTTCCTTGACGTTTACATATTAAAGAAAGAGTTTCTGAGTCCTCCAGAAAGGGATCCCTGGGTCATAAAGCTGATAAAAAGATTTATACCCATTTCAAAGAGAGGAGAAAGTACTTTGAAGTTTTCTGCAGTAAACACTCTAAGAAAAAGGGAAGGAGAAAAGTCTTTTCCCTTATTTTCAACAGGGAGAATTAAACCTCTTATTTTAAAATTTTTATTTGTCCTTCCAACAGGCAAGACAGAACCACTTTTAAGTTTTAATAAAATGTCATTTGTTAAATACCAACCATATGCAAACTTAAAAAAACGCAACAGGCCCCAAAGGGAGCAGCTTATGCTAAGCCTCACATCACCAACCAAGACTTAATTTAATTACAGTTTTGGCTCTCCTGAAAATGAAATCTTAAACCAGTCAGTCAGGAATTGCCTGATCATCACTAGTTAGGTAATCTGCCTGACAACCCCTGCCATCCCCTAAAGGAAAGTAACCTTGCAATAACTGAAACAGGAAGGAAGGGGGCAGGGCACAACTTTTAAAAGAATGACATAGCCATTGTACATGACAAAAACTAGTGAGAACCAACTAGGCCCAAGATGGTAGAAGATTCGCCTTCCAGTGGACTTTGAGCCTCATTATATGCTCATTGTAACACATTAGCATATGCTAAATGACACACCCACCAGCGCCATGACAGTTCTGAGGCTAACTGTAAAAGTCCAAAAAGTGGGTGGTGGCCCAATTCCTGGAAATCCCTGCCCCTCCCCCCAAATAATTGGAATAATCCTTACACTCATTAGCCTATGAAATTACCCAGCCCATAAAAACTAAACACACCATATTTCAAAGCCTCTTGCCTTCCTAGATGGCCTACACTCTGTCTGTGGCGTGTGTTTCTCTCTAAATAAATGCACTTCTTACCTATCACTTAGTCTCCAAATTCCTTCGCAACGAAACAAGAACCTTAAATTCACCAGGAACATAGCCCATCCCTCAACCTTGAACTCTGGATCCCATATCCTACCTTTCTTAGGTACTTCATCCAGAGATTATCCTTTATTCTTTATCTTCAACACTCCCTCTTCTCGTTTCTGCTCGCTAGCATTTCAAGATGCCTACATCTTTTTCATCTTTAAAAACAAGAAAGTAAACAAAGGCATAAAACAAAAAAATCCTCTATTTCAACTCCTGATCTACTCTACCAATTCCTCCTGCCTTTTCTCCCCTTCAACACCAAATCTGACCAAACTCACCTGCATTTATCATGTTCTTGATAGATAGTTGATAGAACTCACCTGCATTCCTTACCATGCTTGTAATCAGACTGCTATTCTACCACACCACTGAAGCTGATCTCACTAATGCTAAATCCAAGAACATTTTTCATCCTTCACTGTTCTGGATGTCTCACTAGTAATGGACCTCTTGACTTCACCCACTTATTGGCCTAGTTTAACATCCTTTTTCCTGCTCCCTTCTGCCTATAAAAGCCTTTCATTTTGTACAGCTCCTCAGAACTCCTTTCTATCTGCTACATTGGATGCTGCCCAATTCTAATCAATTTTTGCTCAAATAAACTCCTAAAAAATTTTAATGTCTGTTTGTCTTTTAACATAGTTTAAAAAGGAGCTTACAGTCTCACAGTGGTGAGAGGAATATAAAAATAATAATGCATCTCCAAATGCACTACTTGTATGAATGTGATTCAGTCAGTGTATAAAAGATAGATTCTCTCTGTTTAATGAGATTTGGGGAGGCAAAGTTAAGGAAGCATTATGAAGCCTTTTTAGGAGAGATATTTAAATTGAACTTTAAAATGTCTAGGAATTTATTATTTGGACATGGAAGAGAAAGTTTTTTTTCAGGTAAATGAAAGAGCAATTGCAAAGTCACAAAAGCAAGGCTTGATAAGGTATGGTTTTAACAATGCCAACATGTAAGAGATAGAACAGAAAATAGGTTGGTAAAAGCCAAATCAGGAAGTACTTTACATAACATTCTAAGGTTTGGGGACCGTTATTTACAAAAATGGTGATCTATTGAATGTATTAAATGATAGCAACATGATTAGATTTGGGTTTCTGGATAACTAGGGATTGTGAGGGATCTCTTGTCAGAAGTGGCTCCCAGGGTTTGCATTTTTTCTTAAATCCTTATGCAAAGCAACGAGCTGCAGCACCTACAGACCCTCCACTTGCTTTTAAAAAGCACAAATTCACATATTTAAATAAGTTGACTCGCAATTCTAAACATTTTCCTTTTTGACTCATAGTAGAGAGGGCATATAATTTGCACTATAATTTGAAAATGAAATATTTTAATTAGAACTTTATTTTTGGGAAATGAGTAAAACAAGTCATTCCATTCTGACTATAACTTTCTACATTTCTAGCTTCCTTAGTCCTTCCAAATGTATTCTTTGACTTCTCAAGGCCTTCTGTATGATTCCTTTACTTTTTTCTTATCTATTAATACCTTATCTCAACTACCTTTCTAATTTAGATGAAGTTCCAAGGTCCATTTTGTTCACCATTATTAAGTCAGGAGCCTCTTCTTTATTTCATTCTCTTCCCATCTGAACTTCCTTGTAGAAAACCTCAACCCTGGATTAAGCTAATTGTACACTGGTCTGGCTATAAATTAATAGCTAGTAACAATACCTGGATCGTTGATGTTGAGCAGCAGTCTATTTTTATAACTAGAAATTTATCACATTTTCCACAGAAAGCAATTCAAAAATATTACCCTTTTCTGAAACTGTGGACTTTGTAACCACTCTCTTCCTTTTCAATAGATGAATAGCTCCCAATTCACAAAGACAAGAGTAACTATAAAATCTGAGCTAACTGGGATTCCCTGGTGGTGCAGCAGTTGAGAGTCCGCCTGCCGATGCAGGGGACATGGGTTTGTGCCCCGGTCCGGGAAGATCCCACATGCCGCAGAGCGGCTGGGCCCGTGAGCCATGGCCGCTGAGCCTCTGCGTCCAGAGCCTGTGCTCCGCAGCCGGAGAGGCCACAACAGTGAGAGGCCCGCGTACCGCAAAAAAAAAAAAAAAAAATCTGAACTAACTTAACTTCTCTCAACTAGACTTATTTAGCAATTGGCTTTCTTTCTTCACCCTTACACACACACACACACACACACACACACAGAGTCCTATTTCCTGCAAAAGCCCATCCCTCAACCTTGAACTCTGGATCCCATATCCTACCTTTCTTAGGTACTTCATCCAGAGATTATCCTTTATTCTTTATCTTCAACACTCCCTCTTCTCGTTTCTGCTCGCTAGCATTTCAAGATGCCTACATCTTTTTCATCTTTAAAAACAAGAAAGTAAACAAAGGCATAAAACAAAAAAAAACTCTATTTCAACTCCTGATCTACCCTACCAATTCCTCCTGCCTTTTCTCCCCTTCAACACCAAATCTGACCAAACTCACCTGCATTTATCATGTTCTTGATAGATAGTTGATAGAACTCACCTGCATTCCTTACCATGCTTGTAATCAGACTGCTATTCTACCACACCACTGAAGCTGATCTCACTAATGCTAAATCCAAGAACATTTTTCATCCTTCACTGTTCTCGATGTCTCACTAGTAATGGGCCTCTTGACTTCACACACGTCTTTGGGACACATTTTCCAATTGATGTTTACAACAATATGCTCCAATATTTTTAGTCTCCATTTTCCATTCTTAATTGTAGACTTTTTCTTTGACTTTTCATAAAATGACTTTTCATAAATTTTCTTATACCTTCTATCTGGATAATTTCCTGTATTTCAGTAGCCAAAAATACCATCTGTATACTGCTGATTCCCAAACTGCTATCCCGAGATGCTTTTAACTGTTTTCTTAAACATCCAAAGCTGTAGTCATCAGCACCTCTCTCAAATAACTCTCTACTCTTATATTTCTTATCTCAATGAATTGTAAAACCGTGTAGCCTAGAGATCAAGCCAGAAACCTGAAAATGTTCCTCTGTGTCTTTTCCTCACTTCCCCCACACAGCCAGTTCCTATGTAATGTAATTCTGAGAAAGCTTAAACAGATGTTTCCTCTTCTTTATCCCTTCTCTCACCATCTAACTTCAATAGGTCATCATCTTTGCTTTACTATATTAAAATAGTCTCAAAAATTATCTTCCTACCCACCAGGCCTCCTGTACATATACTCATTTGCCAAACAAACTGAAATTATGTTTCTAAATAAAAATTAATGTTTCTTCAACCTTGATTTCTAAGTGTGATTTTAAGACATTCCCAATTTTTTTCAGTTCTTTTTTTTTTTATGGAAATAAAAAATTTAAGGATGCTTCCTTAATATGAGTTCCTTCCTTTTTCATTCTCTTTTATTTTTTTTAAACATATTTGTTGGAGTATAATTGCTTTACAATGGGGTGTTAATTTCTGCTTTATAACAAAGTGAATCAGTTATACATATATCCCCATATCTCTTCCCTCTTGCGTCTCCCTCCCTCCCACCCTCCCTATCCCACCACTCTAGATGGTCACAAGGCACCGAGCTGATCTCCCTGTGCTATGGGGCTGCTTCCCACTAGCTATCTATTTTAAATTTGGTAGTGTATATGTCCATGCCACTCTCTCACATTATCCCAGCTTACCCCTCCCCCTCCCCAAATCCTCAAGTCCATTCTCTAGTAGGTCTGTGTCTTTATTCCCGTCTTGCCCCTAGGTATTTCATGACCATATATATATATTTTTGTTTCAGATTCTGTATATATGTGTTAGCATACGGTATTTGTTTTTCTCTTTCTGACTTACTTCATTCTGTATGACAGACTATAGGTCCATCCACATTAAGTAGTGTATTGTTTGGCCTCCATGTGTTTGTATTTCTTAAATTTACAATGGCTTGATATGTGACCTAAGATATGATGTATCCTGGAGAATGTTCCATGAGCACTTGAGAAGGAAGTGTATTCTGTTGTTTTTGGATGCAATGTCCTATAAATATCAATTAAGTCCATCTTGTTTAATGTATCATTTAAAGCTTGTGTTTCCTTATTTATTTTCATTTGGATGATGTGTCCATTGGTGAAACTGGGGTATTAAAGTGCCCTACTATGGTTGTGTTACTGTCGATTTCCCCTTTTATGCCTGTTAGTATTTGCCTTATGTATTGAGGTGCTCCTATGTTGCGTATATAAATATGTACATTTGTTATATCTTCTTCTTGTATTGATCCCTTGATCATTATGTAATGTCCTCCTTCGTCCCTTGTAATAGTCTTTGTTTTAAAGTCTATTTTGTCTGATATGAGAATTGCTACTCCAGCTTTCTTTTCATTTCCATTTGCATGGAATATCTTTTTCCATCCCCTCACTTTCAGTCTGTATGTGTCCCGAGGTCTGAAGTGGGTCTCTTGTAGACAGCATATATACGGGTCTTGTGTTTGTATCCATTCAGCCAGTCTATGTCTTTTGGTTGGAGCATTTAATCCATTTCCATTTAAGGTAATTATCAATATGTATGTTCCTATTCTCATTTTCTTAATTGTTTTGCGGTTGTTTTTGTAGGTCTTTTCCTTCTCTTGTGTTTCCTGCCTAGAAAAGTTCCTTTAGCATTTGTTGTAAAGCTCATTTGGTGGTGCTGAACTCTCTTAGCTTTTGCATGTCTGTAAAAGTTTTAATTTCTCCGTCAAATCTGAGTGAGATTCTTGTTTGGTATTCTTTGCTGTAGGTTTCTGCCTTTCATCACGTTAAATATGTCCTGCCACTCCCTTCTGGCTTGCAGTTTCAGCTGAAAGATCAGCTGTTAACCTTATGGGGATTCCCTTGTGTGCTATTTGTTGTTTTTCCCTTGTTGCTTTTAATATTTTTTCTTTGTATTTAATTTTTGATACTTTGATTAATATGTGTCTTGTTGTGTTTCTCCTTGGATTTATCCTGTATAGGACTCTCTGTGCTTCCTGGACTTGATTAACTATTTCCTTTACCATATTAGGGAAGTTTTCAACTATAATCTCTTCAAATATTTTCTCAGGCCCTTTCTTTTTCTCTTCTTCTTCTGGGACCCCTATAATTCAAATGTTGGTGCGTTTAATGTTGTCCCAGAAGTCACTGAGACTGTCCTCAATTCTTTTCATTCTTTTTTCTTTATTTTGTTCTGCAGTAGGTATTTACACTATTTTATCTTCCAGGTCACTTATCCATTCGTCTGCCTCAGTTATTCTGCTATTGCTTCCTTCTAGAGTGTTTTTAATTCCATTTATTGTGTTGTTCATTACTGTTTATTTGCTCTTTAGTTCTTCTAGGTCCTTGTTAAACGTTTCTTGTATATTCTCCATTCTATTACCAAGATTTTGGATCATCTTTACTATCAATATTCTGAATTGTTTTTCAGGGAGACTGCCTATTTCTTCTTCATTTGTTAGGTGTGGTGGGTTTTTACCTTGTTCCTTCATCTGCTGTGTGTTTCTCTGTCTTCACATTTTGCTTAACTTTCTGTGTTTGGGGTTTCCTTTTTGCAGGCTGCAGGTTCATAGTTCCCGTTGTTTTTGGTGTCTGCCCCCAGTGGCTAAGTTTGGTTCAGTGGGTCATGTAGGCTTCCTAGTGGAGGGGACTAGTGCCTGTGGTCTGGTGGATGAGGCTGGATCTTGTCTTTCTGGTGGGCAGGTCCACGTCTGGTGGTGTGTGTTGGGGTGTCTGTGGTCTTATTATGATTTTAGGCAGCCTCTCTGCTAATGGGTGCAGTTATGTTCCTGTCTTGCTAGTTGTTTGGCATAGGGTGTCCAGCACCATAGTTTGCTGGTCATTGAGTGGAGCTGGGTCTTGGCATTGAGATGGAGATCTCTGGGAGATTTTCGCCATTTGATATTATGTGGAGCTGGGAGGTCTCTTGTGGACCACTGTCCTGAACTTGGGTCTCCCATCTCCCAGCACAGCCCTGACGCCTGGCTGTAGCACCAAGAGCCTGTCATCCACACGCTCAGAATAAAAGAGAGAATAAAAAAGAGAGAATGAAGAAAGATAAAATAAAATAAAGTTATTAAAATAAAACATAAAAATAATTATTTAAAAAAATTTAAAAAAGAAGGAAAGAAAGAGAGCAACCAAAAAAACAAATCCATCAATGATATCAAGTGCTAAAAACTCTACTAAAAATATAAAAACCCAACAGACAGAACCCTAAAAGACAAATGGTAAAAGTAAAGCTATACAGACAAAATCACACACAGAAGCATACACATACACACTCACAAAAAGAGAAAAAGGGAAAAAAATATATATATCATTGCTCCCAAAATCCACCTCCTCAATTTGGGATGATTCGTTGTCTGTTCAGGTATTCCACAGATGCAGGGTACATCAAGTTGATTGTGGAGATTTAATCCACTTCTCCTTAGGCTGCTCGGAGAGATTTCCCTTTCTCTTCTTTGTTCACTCAGTTCGTGGGGTTCAGCTTTGGATTTGGCCCCACCTCTGCATGTAGGTCGCCTGATGGCGTCTCTTCTTTGCTCAGACAGGACGGGGTTAAAGGAGCAGCTGATTCGGGGACTCTGGCTCACTCAGGCCGAGGGGAGGGAGGGGTACGGATGCAGGGCGAGACTGCTGCAGCAGAGGCCGGCGTGACGTTGCACCAGCCTGAGGGGCGCTGTGTGTTCTCCTGGGAAGTTGTCCCTGGATCACGGGACCCTGGCAGTGGCGGGCTGCACAGTCTCCCCGGAAGGGGGGTGTGGATAGTGACCTGTGCTCGCACACAGGCTTCTTGTTGGCTGCAGCAGCAGCCTTAGCATCTCATGCCTGTCTCTGGGGTCAGCGCTGATAGCCGCAGCTCACGCCCGTCTCTGGAGCTCCTTTAAGCGGCGCTCTTATTCCCCTCTCCTCGCGCACCAGGAAACAAAGAGGGAAGAAAAAGTCTGTTGTCTCTTCCGCAGGTCCAGACTTTTCCCTGGACTCCCTGCCAGCTAGCCGTGGCGCACTAACCCCCTGCAGGCTGTGGTCACGCCGCCAACCCCAGTCCTCTCCCTGAGCTCCGACCAAAGCCCGAGCCTCAGCTCCCAGCCCTGCCCACCCCGGCGGGTGAGCAGACAAGCCCCTTGGGCAGGTGAGTGCTGGTCGGCACCGATCCTCTGTGCGGGAATCTCTCCACTTTGCCCCCCGCACCCCTGTTGCTGCGCTTTTCTCCACAGCTCCGAAGCTTTCCCCCTCCGCCACCTGCAGTCTCTGCCTGCGAAGGGGCTTCATAGTGTGTGGAAACCTTTCCTCCTTCACAGCTCCCTCCCACTGGTGCGGGTCCCGTCCCTATTTTTTTTGTCTCTGTTTATTCTTTTTTCTTTTGCCCTACCCAGGTACGTGGGGAGTTTCTTGCCTTTTGGGAGGTCTGAGGTCTTCTGCCAGCGGTCAGTGGGTGCTCTATAGGAGCAGCTCCACGTGTAGTTGTATTTCTGATGTATTTGTGGGGAGGAGGGTGATCTCCAGGTCTTGCTCTTCAGCCATCTTGAAGCTCCTCCTCAGTTCTTATATTGTTTCCTCTACATGCTTTTTCTCCTCTCTTCCACAAACTTTTCTATTATTTTTATTGGGTTATTCTTAGTAGTTTTTTATTCTGAGAATAGACAGGGCTTTCCTGCCCAGTGCCTGTCTAATCTTCCAGGACTTTCCATGGACTACTGCAACACTCTGCCTTCACTATCATTACACTTACACTGCCTTGTAATTTACTGAACTTTGTGTTATTCACTAAAAGCACAAGTGCAGGAATCCATTTATCCTTTATATTCTCAGCCACACATACTATATCCTAGTGACGATTAGTGTCTGCCTGGAAGAACATCATAAATACTTGTTAATTTATAGTGAATATTTAAGACAGTAAATGGTTAAAATAGTGTAATTAGGTTCTGGTTCTTAGTTATATTTCTGTAAAAAAACCTGAGCTTTGGTACATGATAGTTCACTAACCCATCACTGGGAGGTTAACAAGGGAAAAAAATGACTTTGAAGCATTTGCTCAGAAGAACAGTCTTTTATGGATAGGAAAAAGTTAGCCAAAGGAAAAATAAAACCATTTAAAGAGAAGTGAGTTAGCTATATGTTCAAGATCAAGACTTTAAATGAATTCTTTTGGAAGATAATATCCTTTCTAGGGACCCATCTTTTTACCCCTACTTAGCATTTTATTCTCACATGTTGCATACTGCTTATCTTGAAATCTCTCAGATTAACAGAATATCTCCTGAGATACAGCATGATGGACAAAACTGGTTAAAACATTTGTGTACTAAACTATTTTTTTATAAATCTCTATTTTGTGGATGAGAAAAGTGAGCTTCAAAGAGGTTGAAATACAGGCCCAAGTTCACATATTTAGTAGCAACAAAACTTCTGATTAAAACCAAGTGTGCATTTTATTGTCACCACCCTTGAATATCTACTTTTCAAAAGCAAGCATTATAGTATTGCCTTTTATACTCTATGATTAAAATTTCCTGAAGCAGAGACTTTTAAAACCATGTGAACCCATCATATATTCATTTATTCTTAGTTACTCCATTTAAAATATCCATTTCGTTTAGTTAGAATTAAAGTGAAAGTTTTATTATTTTTTCTTTCTAAGCTGCCTTAATTCCTAATTATGAAGGCCATTATTAGAATATTTTATATGAGTATCTCAAAATATATTCATGAAGAACTAACAATATATTAAAATGTAAAATTTATTTCTAATCTGGATTAAAAAAAGTGGAGGTTTTAAAAGCCTAATATATTTAATAAATATGGCATTGCATACCAGAAGAAAAATATCTCTGCTTTATATCAAAAGTCCAGTTAAATCAAACATTTAAAATTGAAAAATTAGAAGTCTTAAAAGTATAAGAGAAAACATGAAGCTATGAGCTTATATAAATACACATGTGTGTATGTTTTGTATGAGTGGTTATATGTATTTCTCAGTATAAATAATTCTTTCTGCCCCTCTGCCCAGAAACCGTACAAAGAATCATAAAACCCAATAAATTCCTCCAAGTCAAAAATTATTCTCTATAAATAAAGCTGAAATAAAAGTGAAAACACTGAGGGGTGGGGAGAAGTTTATAAAACTTACCAGAGATAATGATAAATGGCTGTGATATTATAAAAAGAACAACCCACTTAAAAATATGGAAAGAATATAAACCTACAGCTCAGAGAAAAGTACATTTAAATAGATCTTAAACAGATAGGAAGATACAGAACATAACATAATTAGATAAATTTAAATTAAATTTACAAGACATTTTTCATTTGTCAGAATGAAGATCAAGATTGATAATGTATATAATGTGATAGTGTATAAAAGCAGATATTCTCCAATTTTTTTAAAGTGAGAATATAAATTGTTTGGACTCTCACAAAAGTTATTATGCATTATCTATCAAATTTAAAATGAGCATAATTTTGTAGCAGTATATTCCTTCACAGTAGTTTATCCTATAGTTACTGTAAACTTGCACAAAATATTGTATATTAAAAGACATTCAATATGGCACTCTTTGTAATGATAAATGATTGGCTTTAGTATCAACATAAATGTATTATTAAATAATGAAGCATTCAATAAATTATAAGACTTTAATATGATGGTAACTAAAAAAATGAGACCTCTTTTTCTTTTTTTCCTTCCACTTTTATATGGAAAGCATATCAAAGACATATGATTAAGTGAAAAAAAGGCAAGCACAATACAGTCTGCACTTATAGAATAGCTATATAAATACATTAATATATACTGTCATATACCTCTGAAAGGAGACTGAACATTGGACAGGGGCATTACTGTCCCAGACCTGAGAAATCCGGCCCTGTCTCAGACCCATTTTAGTGCTCAGGACCAGCTGCTATGGTGACACAAGAAGAGACTGAAACTGCTGGCCCCAGATCCCCAAGGGTGAGCTGGCAAGCAGAATTGCTTTGAGGTCCATGAGGCATTTCTTTCCTCGGATCACATGAGACTGGGAGACCAAGATGATGCTGATATGCTAGTTCTGGTGGGATATAACAGAAGTTCTGGATTATGGGCTATCCACACCTGCCGACTTTCAGACTTGAGCACTGAGAGGGCCTCTGCACAGTTTCACTTATGAATTACTTCCAGGAGCTACACCCAGCTCTCAGCTTTCCAGGAAGCAGGGGTAGCTTCGTATGAGGTGGCAGGTGTCCATTACCTTCTGTATCTCTCCCAGTAGCACATAAAGCAGTCACCTCCTCTCCCACAAGCTCCACCTTTAGGGTGTCCACCTATAGGCTCTGAGGCTTTTCAGGTTATTGCTCTGGAAAGCTAATAGGCTCTTACAGTTCCTGGCCTCTCCTGCACTCCAGCATACAATTGATATGGTGATATGTCACTCTCCCGGGTTGGTCTCACCTGTATCTGAGGAAGGACCAACACTCATTGTGTTTGAAGAGGTCATTCTACCTGCCCCATTCATGGGCCCCTCGACCATCCTCCCACTGTGCTCTGCTGGAGATGGGGTAGAGTCAACAGGAAAGTGCTCACCCACAGCCTCCCCCAAAGGTAAAAACTTGGTAGGAAAATATGTTGTTTTACATTTAGGTTCCAAACTTCTGAATGGTAAATTTAGTCTAGCTCACAATGAATAAATATTCCTTCACATTTTCCTGGATACTCTGGGTAAGACTTGCATCTGTGGTCATCATCTAGGGAGCACAGTAACCACGTTTGAGAGAGTAAATGGAAGCCAGTATTCACAGGTGGCATGATGCATAATGCAGAGTCCTGAGTAATGATATAACCAGAGTTAAATAAATGATAAGAGAACTGCAGATGCAAGAAGTTCTATACAGAAGCTGGTTCCAAAGAGCTATGCATTGTGAGTAATAGTATTGCTACATTTTTCTCTAGGTGGGATTTATGAAATTAGCCAAGAATGACTATTTGTCAATAAAGAACACCAAGAGATAGTTCCTGGACCTGAATAGGAAGAGATGGTACCTAGAAAGAATCTTCATATGCATTGATTGAACAATAGTCAAATACCTACGTTCTTTATTTACTCATTATTTTAAATTTTCATCAATAAATCACTATTACCTGACATGTATCTATGAATTTTGAAACATTTAAAAAACATATTTAATAAAATATGTTCCCCTAGGGCCCCACAAATCATAGAGGTGGTCCTAAGCAGGAGAATAGGACAGACGTGTAGAGTAAAAATGGCAAATGTACTTTTAACTCTACATCTTTTGTATATTTTGGGTTTTTCTCTCATATATGTGTATTTCTTATTCAAAAATAAAATAAACATATATCTATATGAGTAAATACATTGAAAATAGTTTAATTATGTAATTATATATGTATAAACAGTTTTAAATAACTGTTGACATTGATAATTTTCTGAAAAAGAATAAGGAAAAAGAAAATACTTTAATAGACCAGTAAACAAAAGAGATTGGAGCAGTGATAATAAATCTCTTCATATCTTAATACCCCCCAAAAAAGTTGACTTGTTATTTGTACAATTAGTTTTATCAAAGTTTTGGTGAATCTATAACCACTTTTATATTAAATATATTCCAGAAAATACACAAAGTTATACTCCTCATATTTTAAAGCTAAGTATAATTTGACATAAAACAAACAAAAAAAACCCCAAAAAACAAAAGGAAAGAAAATTATGTGTCAGCCTTTTGGTAAACATAGATTCACCTATCATAAATAAATAGTACATAGAAAGCAAGTAAATAAATAACAACAGCATTTAGTAACAGTAATAATATGCCATTCATATATAAAGTTTATTCCCAGAAGGTAAGAATGATCCATGTTAGAATATACTGAAGTGGGAGGGGTCATTTTAATTGATTCAAAAACAACTTAAAAAATGGACATTATTTAGTATAGAAAATACACTGTACAATAGATTTAGACATAATCAAAAATATGTGACAAAATTTTTCTATAATGTCAAACATTTAGAATTTGTCTATAAACATTTAAAAATAGTAAAATTATTTAATGGTAATATTTGCGTGTAACTTCGTGTTTAGTCATATGCATACATAAATATCACGAAATAAATACATATTATAAATATATGTAAAACAGGGATTAAAATGTTGGAAATGTATAAAAATTAAACCATTCTACCTATACAATTTTCAATTATTATTATTATTTTAGTATTAATCTGTCCTAGAGTCTTAACATAATTGTCCCAATCATGGCTAAAAAATCTAAAGCCCTATTGTACCACTTCTCCTACAGGACCTATGTACTCTAATGCAATGAACCCCATGTACACCAGCCTGATATTTCAGAGAAGGTATAGAATATTATTATCATCTCTCAAGAATATTACTGTAGGTTTGTTGATAACAATTTTCATGACATTACATATAAAGCATGTTTGTTAAGCATATGAACTTCCATTTCAGAGAGATATGGTTTCAAATACCACTGTAAGAACATTATTTATCCTCTCTAAACCTCATTTTTCTTTGATATAATATGAGACATAAATGTGATGGAAAGATTAGCAAGAATAATGCATCTAAATTGCTTATACATAACAAATATCTAATAAATGCATCATTTTAAATATTAGGAATAATTTTTTAGCAAAAATGCTGTAATTAGAAGTTGAGATTTTTAAGGCATCTGCAAAGTAGGCAAATTAAGGTGAGAGTTTTGCTATGGTTCGTTTAAACTGTGTGATTCTCCCTTCAGAGAGACCAGACTTGGGCCAAATGGAATTCTAGTCATGTACCCTCTGTTAGTAGAACAGAGTTCCAAAATTTTTGAACTATTTTTTCTCTTGATTCCCCAAAAAGAGAAATGTGGGAAATACCAAAAGTTAAGCAGGAACTATGTCAAAAGGATCAATGAAGGTCACAACTGAGAGGGGTGAGGAGCAAAGAGAACTGGTATGAATGATGCAAGAAGAATCTGAATCACTGCCACAAATTGGTCTGTAAGACGTCCAGATCTTATTAAAAATCTGTGGTTTTTCCTGATTAAAAGGCTTATTGTTGGATCATATATTTATTTGAATTAATATAGTGTTTAAAGAAAAAAGTGTTAATAATAAAAGAGATTGTCATACTAAGTGAAGTCAAAGACAAATATCATATAATATCACTTATATGTGGAATCTTAAAAAAAAATGATGCAAATGAACTTATTTACAAAACAGAAGTAGACTCCCAGACATAGAAAGCAAACTTATCATTACCAAAGGGGAAAGTGGAGGGGAGGGATAATTTAGGAATTTGGGATTAACAGATACATAATACTATATATAAAAATAAACAAGAAGAACCTGCTGTATAGCACAGGGAACTATATACAATATCTTGTAATAACCTATAATGGAAAAGAATCTGAAAAAGAACATATCTATATATACATATATATGAGTGTGTGTGTGTGTGTGTGTGTAACTGAATCACTTTGCTGTACACCTGAAACATTGTAAATCAAATATACTTCAATAAAAAATAATAAAATAATAATAATAATAAAAACATTTATGTTAAACTTAGAACATGATCAAAAAAAGAAAACTCAAAAAGTGTAAATGTTGGGCTTCCCTGGTGGCGCAGTGGTTGAGAGTCTGCCTGCCGATGCAGGGGACATGGGTTCGTGCCCCGGTCCGGGAAGATCCCACATGCCGCAGAGCGGCTGGGCCGGTGAGTCATGGCCGCTGAGCCTGTGAGTCCAGAGCCTGTGCTCCGTAACGGTAGAGGCCACAACAGTGAGAGGCCCGCGTAACGCAAAAAAAAGAAAAAAAGTGTAAATGTTATGTAATTTTTTGGCCCTTCTTCATTCAGGCTTCTTCAGGTTTTTTTACCAAATGATGTGACTACTCCATGTAATTCTCAACAGATTAGCCATAACAATTCCAATATCCTGTACCTACTCATAGATGAGAGTACTATTTGTAAACAACTTTTATTAATTTCTTATTTTACAAGACTTTTAAAGAAAAGAACATTAGTTGTTTTTTTCCTTAGATCTTTAAGATTTCTAAATCAAATTATCATCTGAAAAAAATTGCTTTCTCTGTTTCTTCTTTAGCACATCTTTTCTAATTTTTAATTTTTCTCTTTAAATTTAGGTATATTTCTCAACAATTCTTAATTGAGCGAGTAATTGTACCTCCTTGTGGTTAATTTGGCATGACTTGGCAAGCTAATTTTGTTGTTTTTTTAAGAAGCAAAGATATATTATATTTATTTTAAATAATGCTGTCCCATCGTATGTTATAAGTAGAGCAGTAGGTAGATTTATTCACAGTAATAATCTATATTTCAAGTAATTTTTTTTAACCTGACAAAGTAGAATATAGTAATTGAACCTGTTTCTACTATGATATAATTTATTAGTAAAAGGAACCATAAAGATCAACTAAGTGAATATAAATTGTTCAAATAATGTTTGTCAGTTTAAAAATAGATCATAATTAGTATTAAATTATCCTTAGCTCTTTTCATTAATTTCTAAGATTCCATAATAATTTTTTTCTGAAGAAAGGGATGATTTTTAATTTTGGAGAGATGATTCATTCAGCACATTTTTCAGTAACCACAGAGCAGAAGTCAATACGGCAGCTAGTTAATTGTACAAAACAATTCCTTGATGGAAATTTCTTTCTGTCCCAACTAGGGAGAAGTTGTGCTGTATTTGCTGAGTATTCATAGTTTGATTGGTGCTATAATTCACCAATATTTTAATATTCTTTGATGAGGTCTAGGGAAGGTAAAGCCTGCAGTCTTGTTAACTGAGATCAATGTTCTGAAAAAAGTGAGAACTAATTGTCACATTTCAGTATTGCTCTTTATATCCTAAAATATCAAGACTAAAAACATGTCAAAATACAATATCAAACTATTAACTCATAGAGAAAAACACATGAAAAAGCAAATAAGAATCCTGAAGAAATATCAAAACTAGAATTTGTAGAAAGTATCCATAGGTATTTGTTTGAAATAAGCATAATTCTTAACACATTTACCAGCTCAAATGTAATAATAATCAAATGTGTTTTGACCATCTATAATGGTGTAGGGAAAGCACTGATGAAGATTAAAATCTCTACTTTCATGTAGTTTCAGCCTTTGTAATGCTGAGAACACGCTCAGCAATCCCCTGACTCTAAATTTTGGACTTTAATACAACAGATCCATTACAATAGATGGCAGCTGTCTAATAAAATTTCTATGCTTTCACTAACTTGAAAATTACCTTGCTCACCAGCTCCACTGAAATCCAGTTATTACTTCTCCCCACTCCCACACCCCATTCTCAATCCCCTACCTACACTGCAATAGGCACCAAACCCCTCCTCTCAAATCCTTTCACTTTTTCCTTTCTCCATAGCTAAAACTCAGAATCAGGCCACCATAACCTCTCAGACTTTCAAACGAATTTCTGAATTAAATGTTTAATCCATGTCCTGTAGTCCAATCCAGTCCAAAAACATCCAATCCATTCTCCACACTGAAGTTAGGATACTCTTCCTAAATGTCATGACTGCATAAAACCCTTTAGTAGCCACTTCAGTACCATTGCTTCTGGGGTAACTTCTAATGCATCTTAAAATGGCCCAAGAATTTTCTAACAATCTGATCCCAACTAGTGTGTATAGAGCTGCTTCCCCTCCCACATATACTTTTATGCTCCAGTCATACCTAAATGCTCTTAATTTTTCACATGTACACAGTTTGTACACTCTTTCTGTCTCCAATCCATTACACTTACTTCTTCCTCTGGCATCTCATATGCTCCTCTTTCCCACTCTTTATTTAGCATGTCATGACTCATTCAGTTCTCACTTTTTCTAGCCAGCCTGTCCTGACCCCTGAGAACTTTAGAACCCTTCTCTTTTATGCCCTTGTCTGATCTCAGTTTTACTCCTTCCCAGAACTTATTCCGAAGAATTGTATATTAAGATTTGATTAGGGACCCTGTTTGTTTTCTTGTTTGTTTGTTTTGTTTTTATTTGGTTATTAGTATTTGATGTATTCACTGGACCAAACTCAGAACTTTGAATTTAGTCAGAACTCAATAAATATTTAATGAATTAATTCTGAGCAACCTTAACCATAAGACATGTACAAGGAAAGAGGGTGACAAAACTCTCACTTCACACTGCATTGTTGTCTGAGTGAATCCACACATTTTTCTCTTCAAAACTCCTAAAAGACATTTTTCTCCTAAATGCATGAAGGATGTATCAAAATAAACAATTCTGCCCCTCAGTGATTTTTTTTGCAGATGTGGTAAGGAGAGGCTAGGGTCAGCAGGGGATAAACTGACCCCATTTCTATTTTGTCTAGTTCAGATCGTACTGATGGTATTTCAGAAGGAATTATTTTCTGCATTCAAGAGCACTCTAATTTTTGTAAAACTTTTCAACGAAAAAGTGATTTCAAAAAGGCAATTTCAGTAAACATTCTTTCATCAAATATTCTTTTTAAAGAAAATATTTTAACTTTTTATTTTGCTTCATTTTAAGTAGCTCTTCTGTGGCTAAATGGGTTGACAGTCAATACATACATAATGAGATTTTAATTTTCTTCACAGCAAAAAATATTTTAAAAGTTTCTGGTCTACAACCTTAGTTTGATTTTTAAGGCTACATAACAGTTTATTTATTATTCTTGGTAAACTCCTCAGTCATATTTCCAAAAATGAATTACTCTAGTCAACCCTCATTCTCAGTGCAAAGAAAAAAAATGCCTTCTACTTCAGGTAAAAACTAAGCCTATCAAGTATGAATGATTCAGCATCCTAATTACCTCCTCTCAAACACAAATTTGTATAAATCAGTCTTTGTCTTAATCTTTTAGTCCCAGGGAGGGAGAGGTTACTTGTCCTAATCAAGTGCAATCCCTCTACATGGACCTCAATCCCTCCCTCACTGCATTTCCTCCAGGACCTTGCCCTGTCAATCATCATGTATCTTGTCTATATTGTCAGTTTCCCTTCTCTACTGGTCTTTTGTCTACACTTATAACAGACTTTTATCTTGCTCTTTGTGTTCTCATCTGGAGATTGGGGTCCTCTTCCAAGCTCATGCAGGCTGTTAACAGAATTCAGTTCCTTACTGCCTGTTGGTCAGGCCACTCTCAGCAACCAGAGGCTGCCCACATGTCTTGTCATTAAGTCCCTCCACTTTCAAAGCCAGAAATGAAGAATTCTCTTATGTTGAGATACCTATTACACTTTGATTGCCTCTTTAGAAAGACCATAGCTTCTTTAAGGCCTCATCTATTTAGGTTAGTTCCACTGAGAATACTCTCCCTATCTTAAAGTTAACTGAGTTGGGACTTTAATACCTTAATTACATCTGCAAAATCCCTTCACAGCAGCACATTAGTATTGGATTAACTGGGAGAAGGTGTGTATGTATTAAGGATGGGGACTCTTGTGGGATATCTTAAGATTCTCCCTACCATATACATTTTGCTTTACACTTCCTCCATTTTGTTCTTACTTAACCTATTTGTTTTACATATTTTGTTATATACTCTACAGACTATTGTTTATTCTTGAGTTTGTCCCTTTGCCTTCCTTCAGCAATAGGAATGTTATATTTCCTTTTAAACAAAAATGAGGAAAAGCTGCAAAGTGTTTAGCTAGATCTGTCTCCATTGGTGCTTATTTTTTGTTTAAATTTTGTCAGGTTTGTTTACATAGGCTGATAAAAACAAGAGGTTTACATGTTTTACCTTTTATTCAGTCTCCAAAATATTGTATTTTAGAATACAATATAATTTATTAGTTGTTCTTTTAAAATACGATTTAAAACAATTGTTCATATTTAAAATACCATTTTATCATTTAATAGTTTTATGAAATGGTATGAGAGTATTGGTAATTGAACACTCTAAAAGAGGTATAAGTGAATTTTACAGTTTTAGGAATTGGGTTTATCATACTTAAGCTGGTATGAGTATTAACTGAGAACATTTTGAACTATGGATAAATAATTATTTTTACTAAGGAGTTAAGACTTGCATACCATTGTAGACATTTCATCACTGACTCTCTAATGCTACAATTAACTGCTCTCAGTCTTAAAGTTACTATGATGTTAGAGGAACATTACAAACCAAATAAATGGAAAAACACCTCTTAATGGTCCTTGTCTCTAGTTAGGCCTATTTTCTTGATGTAAGATTGGCCTTATCCTGCTGTGAGAGACACAGATCTTTCTTCAGGTTCAGTGGTGGTTCAGTGCCCTGCTGCGATTTCCCCCAAGTCAATAGTTGTCAGCCAATCTGTTGACTATCATTTGAGATAATAAATCTTGATCTTCTACCATAGTAGAAGTCAATATCCACTTAAGAAAATCACAGTGTTTTCTCTTATTGTAAAACAGGAATTGCCTAGACCTGGCTCGACCTAATCGATTAATCTATTTCTGTGGTGAAACTCATTCTGACATGTCTTGATTGGGTGAAAAGAATACTATGGACAGTCACTAAAATGTCCAGATACTGTGATTTACCTCTCAAAAAACTGTTTCCAATTTAGATGTGCAGATTTTTACAATGAAAGTTATAAACTCAGATTTATTGGCTTTACTATTATCTATCACTTGTGTGAAACAACGTATTTATTTTCTAGTATTTTAATTTATCTTTAAAAATATAATTATACTTAAACATAATTTTGAATAATTGCTTTACCATTTATTAGCTATTTTGCCATGAGCATGATATTTAAAGTCTAATCTTTCTGAGCAACAATTTCCTCATTTGCAAATTAGTGGTAATAATCATAATGTTACTGTGAAAATTAAATATTTTGGTATGTATAAATAATTTTTGGCATAGAATTCTATAGGACGTATATCATAAAAATAGATATTTGGTTTCTTTTTAATGTAGCTTAAATTTTTCATTCACTTACAGATGCACAGATAGAGTTGAGACAGGTGGTATCATTTACCTGACATTCCAGATAGACTAATAACAAGGATTGATCATTTTTTTTCTTTTATTTAAATTATCTCATTATAGACATCTTCATATTTTCTGGGCACAGTTATTTTGCTTCTCTAATTGTTGTAATATATTCAAAATTTTACTATGCTCTAAGGATTCCCTCTTTCCCCATCTTCTATTTCATATGTCAAAGTTCAGCCAGAGCAATATTTTAAAAACAAAAATCTAGGTTTTCATAGAATAATGGTGACTGCTGAGATCCATATCTCCACACTCTCAATAGACACACATATCAAGCAAAGATGATAAACTACTCATAGACCTATTGATAGTAGGAAAATATCCAAAAATAGCAAAGCACACTCCAGAGACCATTCCAGAGATGAGCTTGGTGGAAATTGCATGGAAAATAGGATTGATTGAGCATCATATTATAAATGTTGGGCTTCATATTGAACTATCTGCAGAAAAAGAGACCCACATAGTTGTAGAAAAATGTTTGGAACAGGGGTAATATCTAGAGGCTTAGATATTGGCAACTGGGGAATCAAAAGAAAGGGCTTGAGTTTGAAGTATAGGAAAGACACTGATTCCAGGGAATTGGGTTTACTTGAATAGAGAAAGGGGTCTCTTGGAGGTTTGATGTAAAGGAAAAGAAGGAAGCAAAGGTGGAAATGAATCAGGCAGAAATAAAATAGGATTACAAAAATCAGAAGACAAGCAAATTCAACTCCTTAAAATGGCACAATTGATTAAAGAAACTGCACTTTGACAACAAAAGAAAGCACTCGAACTAAGAAATATAGTTAGAAATATAACTAATAATTCTGTTAGTGTTAGTTTAGAAAGTACTGCCTGTCTCCATCATTTTTTGATCCTTCTTTACTTTTTGCTGGAACAAGACGTTTCAGGCTAATCTTGTATTTTTTCTTCCCAAGTCCAGGAGTTAGCCATTTTCCCAGATGAAAATCATCTCTAAAGAGTAACCAAGAGCATAGAAAAACTAAAACAGTATACTGCAACCTAAATTATACATCTTTAAACACTATTTATACATATGCAAAAATACCTCAAATCAGAAATTCAAAACCTCAGAAAAGACATGTACAAAAAGAAAACATCTTAATGTAGAATAAGAGTTAAATAAATTTGGAAAACAGAAATATTAAAAAGGACAAAGTCAAACCAGAAATAAATACTAAATTACAAATTTCTCAAGAGATAATATATCAGACAAGAACTATAAAAAGAAAAATTTCCAAAATTAATAGAAATGAAATAAAAAAATAAAAGGTGTCAGATAGAAATTGATAGATAAGGCAGGTAAAAGTATCTAATAAGTATCTAGATCTAGTTGGAGTAACTGATAGAAAATATTTTTAAAAATTACTTCCTACCCCAAAAGTGGCCCAGAATGGTCAACTCTCAGACACATACTAGCTAAATTATTACACGTTAATAACAAAAATAAAATCCTTTGGTTTTGGGCTCCATGTAAAGTAGATTAAGTCTAATAAGAAAGAGAATATCAGTTTATCTCAGCCTTCTCTTCAGCAAGCAAGGCATGAGGGAATGAATTTTTATGAAACTCAAGGAAAGAGCATGTAAATGAAGAATTTTATACTCACTAAGCTGTTCTTCAGGACTACAGAAAATCAAACGAACATTTTTAAGCATGTAAGAGTTCAGGAAAAACCATATTCATGAATCCTTCCTTGAAGACAACCAGAAGAAATACTTCACTATCTAGATATGGGGAAAAAAAAATCACAAAAGCACTGAAGATGATGACTAATTATGTTTAACTCTAACACTAAAGCAACATGGGAAAAAAATGTAAGAATATTATGAAAATTTCATATGCTATGACATAATTAGAATATAAAATTCTACTAAAAATTGAGAAGAGAAGAGAGAAAACAAGGGAAAAATAGAAGTTAGAATGATGCACAGGTTTTATTAAATGAAATTCAAAAGATACCATTTAAAACTGACAAAACATTTGAAGTTTAAGAAAAGCAAAGGAAAACTAGAGCTTTGTGGAAGGTTTATTATAAATATAGCTAGTAGATAAAATAAACCCTCCTTAAATACCAAAACAAAATTTAAAATATTAATCAAAAATATATAGAAAGAAAATGAGTAAATATAAGCATAGCAAGTGAAGCATAAACCATATAAAAATATAGTATGACAGTATAGGAACCAACAGTTCTAGTGTTATTTATAAAGTTAAAAGGTCAACATGGTACAGTTGAAGCAGAGGTAATTTTTATAAGCTGTATAATATGGAACTCTTAAGTAATGCAAAGAAAACATGTTAGAAGAATTTCATATTTCTCTTCACCACAATTTTTTTTTTGGTCAGGTGGATGTGAACTCTAGCTAGACACAGGAAAAAAACAAGAAAAAGAAAAACTCTCATCAACATTAAAAAAATATTTATACATTATGGGGATACTTTATCAAATGACATGATCGTCAATATTCCATTTGGTGGGCACTTTTATAACATGTAATTACAGAATAAAATGGAATATAAATTTTTAACTTAATTTATCTACTGAATATTGCATGCCAATATATATTACTATACCAGTTGTAAAAATATGTAAAAATACATATTTTTGAGATATAAGTGACATATTGTGTCTTAATATTATATAACCACATATAATCATGTTATATAACCATAGCATAGCCAGCACATTATAATGCTTCTAAAAAACGTTGCATTTTTTGTTTTGGATTTCATTATTTTAAATAGGACTAGAATTATGTGGATGTACAGAATTCCTGGCCAGAAAATTCAAGAGACCTGTGAAAATCCATTCTGCTTCTGATTTTAAGGAGGTCGAATTTTTCCAACTCTCTGGTTATGTACTCAGATGAGAAAATATATATTTAAAATAGCATTAGAAAATTATTTGATTATTATTTCTTTATAAGTAAATTGTCATTTTTTAAATCTGCTACTCTTTTCATAGATAAATGATAAATAATATTCCAGGTTGTAGATATTCTCTTTCACCAAAAATACTTGCAAAAGATACATAATGTTAACACAAATTTATTTCACAGTCCTTAATTATTCTCTACACAATAACTCTCATGTAACTCTCAAAACGATGTAACTCTCAAATATAAGTAATTCTATATTGTGTTACAATTTACCATGTGAGAAAAGAGTTGCTTATACAGATGATTTATGTAACTAGGACCAAGAGAGAAAATAATGCAAAATTCTGTGGCATAGAGGCGTACATTGATCTGAAAAAAACGTATACACCTTTGCATTAAATCCTGCAACCATAAGATGTAATTTAATATTTTCTTTATTTTTTAAGGAAAGAAAAGGCCTAGATTAATCGTACAATTCTTGTGGTTATGCTGAATTATTAATTTACAGAAAGATGCCAGTTTCTAATTTCTTGGATAAACTTATTTCTCAATCTAACAAGCAATTCTCATTTCCTTGCTGTTCTTAGAGGTGCTCTATGATAAAGAGGTAAGCAAAAGACAGTCTCCAAACAAACCAGAAAAACAAAATTGGTTCATGGATGGTGATGGTGAGGAGGAATTATATTAGGTATGATTTGAATGAAAAGATGGCAATCAGTTTCATATCCTGTGTCAAATCCTGTGCATAAAAATACTCCAAAGTCCTTATGTTGGCTGTGTCTTTTGGAAGCAGACACTGAGACTTAGAATTGCAACTGATTTATTGATGGCTAAAGTCTGTGAAAGACGGAGGAGGAAGCAGCGTTAGGCAGGGGAGGCCTTCGCACCTAGAGGCAGATCTGACACCTGTGCAAATGGAACGGGCAGGCCAGGAATTGGCAGGCAGCGTCTCACACATTACTTCTATCATCTGTAACATAATAGTAAACTTAACCATTTCCAAGATATTTGCTATTACTAAATCTTTGTTCTTGTCTCTGTAAAGACTGTGTGTGTGGGGGTGGGTGTTACACTTAGTATTTTTTAAAATAAGACTCCTAAATTTATTCATTTAATTAGAGTTTTAAAATTTATTACCCTTTTCAATTTCTCAATTCCATCTGGATATCAAAAGCTATATCACTTTCATTGGCTTCAGCAATCTAACATTTTTTATTGGAGAATCTCTTGGAGTCTCATCAACCCTGGCAGGGGAACATATGGGTGTTTTCTTTGAGGATAGACAAGGGGACATCGGAGTTAGTGTCCAAGGATTTGCACAAAACCTTTGAGGGCAATCTGTTTTTACAGTATCCAGTTGATTGCAAATAAGACACCAATTTCTGGGCCAGGATTTTGATGATGGACCACGAGGTGGGTGCAAAGGGTGAGGAGGTGCAAAGGTTGTTGTTTTAGGTTCTGGCCTTGGAGCTGTTGCAGTTGTAAGGCCACTAACTTGGCAGACTTTCGTTAATGGTTTTGTACCCTCTTCAGAGTGGAAAGACAATTCAGGGAGAGAATTAGTAGACTGAGTACTCAGGTAAAAGAAGAAAGAGAAGAGTATTAGGAGTCATATATTATATCACATCCGTCTTATAATCTTTTATTTTAGGTATTTCTGTGTCTTTAATTTTACATTAGCCTTTTACAACAACTCTTCAAGAGTGAAGCTAATTTGGAATTTTCAAGATTTTTGGAGGCTTCTGCATGCCAATTAAAATAGGTATCCCATTTTCTTTGCTGTTTGGAAACCCTTGCTTTCAAGTGCACTTCTTAGATGAATGAGCTTGTCTAACTGAAATGTTCCCCATAATGTTCATTATAATTCTAGGTTGTCTTAGTAAGATTTTGCCATTTTTTATAGGTGTCTACAGCTTCCAGAACCACGGTTCTTAGATATAAAACACGCAGGTGCACCTGAAGGTAGAGCACTCAATTCTTTGAAACTTGAGGACTACATTTATTTAGCTAAGTCTTGGGTCTCTCTAAGCCAAATTAATACCTAAGAGGGATGTGCTGTTGGGTTGGGAATTTTGTGGTGTTTTACAGTGTACCTCATAGCATGAAAATTTTCTTGAGATTGGGAGGCGATTTAAAATCTAACCCTTTCCATGACCAACTTATCTAGCATGGGAGTCTTAGAGTTAGGTGGAAAGTACTTTAGCAGTTTTTAAGTGCTCAACTCATGCCCTCCCATTTGTATCTTTGGCTTCTGAATTTCCCATCTATTGTTCCTTTCAGGAAAAGATTTCTTTACAGTGGTAGATACCCTTCATGGCCTGTATAAAACTATACAGTTGACCCTTGAACAAAATGGGTTTAAACTGCACAGGTCCACTTATATGTGAATATTTTTTAATAATTAATACCACAGTACTACATGGTCTATAGTTGGTTGAATCTCCAGCTTCAGAGGAACCCATGGATAGGGAGGGGTGACTATAAATTACATGCAGATTAACCCTGAAGTTGTTCAAGGTTTAACTATATATATAGTTAACTCATCTAACCCTAAAATTAACTTGGGGGCTATCAAAACTAGTAGTATTTGTGAACAAAATGTTCAAAAAAATCTGAAAATAGTAAGCCTAATTTATCAAATGAATAAAAAGAAAAGATGAAGGGGTATTTATCAATTAATATCTCTCTATTATGTAACCCCTTTGACAAATTTCCTGAAACTTTATCAGGCTCAGAATTTGGGGGTTTTAATTCCTTCAATATGGGATTTTAAGATGTAGTAGGCTTTCAATATTTCCAGAACCAGGATTAGACAAACCCCTAAAGCTACCTGTTTTCCTAAATAACTTATAACCTGTTTCTTACTCTGTTTTTTACAAGATTGCAAGAAAATAGCAGGCAAGATGTAAAATTTCCCTCATGGATTTTGTTTCCAATTAGGGCAATTTCATAATTCTTTTGACAAACCTTTAGTGAGCACCTCCTATATACCAATCTCACTGTTCTAGGTGCTAAGCACAAAGAGGTAAACAGAAGTGCTCATAGCACTAAAATTAGAGCCAATATTTTTGGTGTGTTAATTTAAGCAAAAATCCAGTGTAAGCAAAGAGCAGATTACTTAGTCTCCATTTCTACTAGGTGTATTAGTATCTCACAGGCAGAAAATGTGGGCAGAAATTATACCTATAATCAATCTGTTCTCATGATTTATATATTATAGATGTATTTCCCTTCTTTTATCTTGAGGAATTCCTAGTTTGGCATGAACTGCAGTGGGGTTATTTGAATGCACACCTAGATTAGGTATATGGAAATTTCAATGAGTGAATATAAGAAAATGTCCCTTATATGTACAAGAGACTTCTGAGTGCATTGCACTAACTTTGAATCAGACTGGCCAAGCTTATACCAGGGTCTTTAGACCTTTGTTGAAGACCCCTTCTTTGAGGTCTCCTATACTGAGATTCCTAATATGAAAGAGTACTATTTTTATTATCTTATTTTGTTTTTTTCTGAACATGATTAAATGGTGGTACCTACAGGCGATAGGACATGACTGCAAGGAAGATAGTTAATGCCTTTTCATAGGAAGTAATTCTTTCCCAAATTTTTGTGTACTGAGGGATTAATTTTCATCTAATTCTTCAAGCCAAAATTGAATCTTTCTAAAAATAGACAGTTGCCTCATCTCAGAAAAATTTTGTACCTCCAGAAAGAACATAGTTTCCAAGAATGCAAATACAACTATGAAGGTAAAAAGAGAGAGAAACACAAAAACACAAAACAATAAGCAATATTCTGGGGGTTCTTGGGAGGAATTAAATTTCTTTGCAAAAAATAATTAAAATACATTGGTGCATAAATTATGTCTCTTAGGATGCTATGTAAAACTAATATTTTAAAATAAAGGGTTTGATGAAGTAGCTGAGTATTCCAGAGTGGAAAAGAATTCAACCTGGAACATAACATTGCAGGAATCATAAGGATAAGCTCTTTAGTGAAGAGGAACTGGAGACTGCTATATTGCTTTACAGTTCATTTTACATAAGTATGCATAGTAAACCCAACATGGTTAAGAGTCTTATCTGAAAAACAGAATTTTAACTTGTTCTCTCTTTTGGGTTCATTTCAGTTCTGTTGGTCTCTTCACTCCATAGGCAATCTAATATATCAATTTATACTTTGGTTACTACCAATCAAATAGCAACAGATGCAACACTTTATTTCCATCATTTCTCAGCCTTTGGATTCTTCCTATTTACATTTATCCCTATGTATCACTGTAAATATTTACCAGTTTACATGGAATTGCTTTTTTCCATTTCTGGCCTCTGCTTTATACCTTATCCATGCTTAGGTAATTGATGGAAGATGGGAAAAGAAAAAGAGGGAATAAGGAAACAGGAGAGAGACAAAATCCTCTCATGACTAATAATTCTAATTGAAATTTGGAAGTACGTATAAGGTGAAGTTGAGTTTTCTCCAAAAAAATGTGACTAATGTTACTGTTGAGATTTTCTACAGAATTATTAATTACCCTAACTAGCAAACTGGCCTCAGAATAGGAACTATCTCTCATCCCTCAATATTTCAGGTGTTTAAAATCAATCTTTTCTGTGCTCCTGTGTTATTTGGGCTTAGAGAATGCAGACTCATGCACACTAAATTTGTAACATATTGAAATATACGAACAAATTACTCTTACATTAATTTATAAGAAAAATGAAACTATAAATTTGATAAATCTTTTAAAATATTTTATTGTTATAATTGATACACTAAAGGCTGCACATATTTGGCAGAAACAACTTGATATTCTGATATGCATACACTCATGAAACCATCACCATAATCAATGCCATAAGCATATTCATCACCTTCAAATTTTCCTCCTACCCTCTTTGCTTTTTTGTGGCAAGAACACTTAATATAAGATCTATCAACTCAGCAAAAATTTAAGTATACAGTAGTATTTTAACTATAGGTACTATGCTATACAATAGATCTCTAGCACTTGTCTTACATAACTGACACTCTGAGCAACAACTTCATATTTCCTCCTTCCCCAACCCTTGGTAACCACCAGTTTACTCTCACACCTGTCAGAACAGCTATCAACAAAAAAGCCTACAAATAACAAATGGTGGCAAGAATGTGGAGAAAAGGGAACCCTAGTAATACACTGTCGTGGTAATGTAAATTGGTGCAGCCACTATGGAAAACAGTATGGAGTTTCCTCAAAAAACTAAAAATATAACTACCGTATGACCCAGCAATTTCATTTCTAGGTGTATATCTGAAGAAAATGAAACACTAATTCAAACAGATACATGAACCCCAATGTTAATAGCAGCACTTTCCACAATAACCAAGATATGGAAGTAACCTAAGTGACCATCAACAGATGAAAGGATAAAGAAGATCTAGTATATATATACAATGGAGTATTACTCATCCACACAAAAGGATGAAAATCTGCCATTTGTAACAACATGGATGAACCTAGAGGGCATTATGCTTAGTGAAATAAGTCAGACAAAGAAAGACAAATACTCTATACTATCACTTATATGTGGAATCTAAAAATTAAACAAACGAATATAACAAAGCAGAAAGAGACTCACAGATATAGAGAACAAACTAGTGGTAACCAGTGGGGAAAGGGAAGGGGGGAGGGGAAATATAAGAGTAGGGAATTAAGAGATGCAAACTAATGGGCTTCCCTGGTGGCGCAGTGGTTGAGAATCCGCCTGCCGACGCAGGGGACACGGGTTCGTGCCCTGGTCTGGGAAGATCCCACATGCCGCGGAGCTCCTGGGCCCGTGAGCCATGGCCGCTGAGCCTGCGCGTTCGGAGCCTGTGCTCCGCAACGGGAGAGGCCACAACAGTGAGAGGCCCGCGTACCGCAAAACAAAACAAAACAAAACAAAAAAAAGAGATGCAAAAAAAAAAAAAAAAAAAGAGATGCAAACTACTATGTATAATATAAATAAGCAACAAAAATATATTGTACAGAACATGGAAATATAGCCATTATTTGGTAATAACTTTAAATGGTGTATAATCTATAAAAAATATTGAATCACTAAGTTGTATACCTGAAACTAATATAATATTGTAAATCAACTATACTTCAATTAAAAGAAAAGAGAATTTTAGATAAGGCCTGTAAAGGAGCTTGCATTGTACCTCTTAATAAGTTATATACTTTTATCATTATTTATCAAGTACAGATTCTTTTCTATTGGAAAATGGATTTCTAATTTTAAAAGGTGGTTAAAATGAACCTTTTTGATATTAATTTATGGATAGAGAAATACTTCATGGTTACCACATTTACCTTTTTTTTTTAAATAAGAAACTAACTATATATCCTAACAAATTTGTCATGTAAAAGCTGAGAAGGATAAATTAATAGCACTTGGTATTAACCTATTTTGTTGTTGCTACATTTTACTCAAGGAACAGAATATCTGCATTCATTTCTGCCTTAGAAAACTCTGTGAGAAATACTCTGTAAATCTGTGCTTTACCATGTCCAAACCTACTTATGTTCATTGTGACAATTCCTTCAGCACTATTATAAATACCCTAGGTATTATTTTTTATTAATGCACATCTTGAAAAGAAGCATACATTACTCTAAGGTTTATGCCTTTTCAGAAATGTATATTTTATTGTTAAGCATACATTCTGCACAGCTATAATAAAACCCAGCATCATTCTTTACAATTTGACAACCGGGAGCAAAGACTGCTCACTAAAATTGGAAATTATATATAGAGACTCTTAGGAATTAACATATTATATTATGTTTTGGGTAAAAGAGAGGTAAATCAGTCTTAGATAGGGAGGATTATGTTGCACTAATGTGATTATCTATTGAATGTTTGTTTCATTTTAGATACTTCCACATTTTAGATTGAGGCAAGAGAGGTAAAATTTGGAAAGTAAAGCGTTTTATTTCCAAAAACAATAAAAATTTCTCAAAGAACAGCTTTTATGATGCATCACACTACGTAAAAAGGGGACTGATCGCATTTTTAAATAACTTAATTCTCTCCATATATATATATATATATATATATATATATATATATATACACATACATATAATATTTGCAAAAAAAGACATAGAATGGGAAATCTTCTAAGTTCTACGCCTGTGAAAGTTTGGTTATAAAAGATAGTTTCCATAATGATAAAACCTTAATGATAAGCTCCTTTTTAAAAATAAAACTTAATAGGTAATTTAAATTTCTGACTTTCTGGTCCATTGTGGTGTTTAACACCTAAAAATTTACCTAACATTTGACTTCAGCTACAGAGAAAAACAACTGATTTATTACACACAACTGGTATAAAGGTAAGCTGGGTCCATTTCAAAGGAAAACTGCTCATCTTCTTCCTGCTGAAATTCTCCATGAATTTCCCTTCTTACGGTTGTTCAACAAAAAATAACAAATAGTAGAGTTAATAATAAGGCAAATATTATAAAAGTTTTAAAGTCTGATCAGATAAGCAAAAGATTCCTACAAATGATTAATTTACTTGCAGGAGACAAAATATTCTCATTTGGTTTTATCAATGAAATAATGAGGAAAAATATAAATCAGAAATGTGTGTATCTCACTCCTAATTAGAGACATCACTGAGAGACAGGCTGGACTGACTACAGAATTGTGGAGCTCATGAAAAATAAAAACACAGTGCCCCTTTTTCAGATATTGGTGAGAAATTTAATAATAATAGAGCCTTAGAGCAAGCACAGAGCCCTTCTAAGCTCATGGCCCTGTATGACTGCATAAATCACATCTCTGTGAAGACTTCTGTCCTGGTAGGGATCTCAAGGGCCCTCAGAGGAGAACACTGTTTCAGATATGAGGATCTTGGACCATGACAGTGTAGAGGTCTCAATTAGAGCTTGGTGGACCTCCAAGATTGTTGAATACTAGCTCTCTCAAAATATCATTAAAATAAACTGCTGATGAGAAAAAGCTGAGATTATTCTTACTGTAGCAGGGGAGAGTACTACCTTGAGAGAATCTTGGTAGAATCTTGAAGGGGGAAGAGAATGAAGTTGGAATGTTTATGTGTTTTAGGGTCTGATTTAAGATGGTCTTTTAATCTGTGATCTTTATTGGGATTGGATAGTGATTATGCCATAATAATATTTGAAATTATAACGAGTGAGGATTTTGAGATGAGGGTTCTGAAGTGTCTTGGGGAATCCATAGTCATTTAATACCATCAATTGAAGAGATGGACATTTTATTCTTCATTTAAATGAATTTTTCAGGAAATTCCAGGAATGAACAATGAAATTATAGTAACTTTTCTTTTACTGGACAAGAGTTTCCTTTAATATTAAAATCACATTGATGAGGACAAAAATACAGTGGAATAGTAGAGTTATGTTAGTATTTAGTAAGTTATATCTGTATTGATATATACACATAAAAAATATATAAACAGAGGCTATATTCATCATTATTAAATATGCATATTACAAGACACCTTAAAATATATCGAGTGATAAATGATGGAAAGGTGGAAAGAGATGATGACTCAGATATTATAATCGGTAATATCACTGCATTATCCTCAGAAACTGATTGAGTAGATAAAACACGCTGATAAAAGTCCTAAACAATACTATTCATGACTGATTTTTTAGATATACTTAGATTTCAATACTGACAAACTGTGAATACACATTTTATTCCAAACACATATGAAATCTTACAAAAAGAGACTGTATTAGGCCAAAAATTAAGCCTCAGTAAACTTCAAAGGATTACTGTCATACATATTAGTTTTAGGTCAATAATGCAATAAAATTAAAATAGCAAAAGAATAGCTTACAATTAAATGAATATTAAAAAGAAATATCTGCATATTAAAAGGAAATATCTTTTAAATAAAAAAATAATAATTTAGGGCTTCCCTGGTGGCACAGTGGTTGAGAGTCCGCCTGCTGATGCAGGGGACGTAGGTTCGTGCCCCGGTGCGGGAAGATCCCACATGCCGTGGAGCGGCTGGGCCCGTGAGCCATGGCCGCCAAGCCTGCACGTCGGGAGCCTGTGTTCTGCAACAGAAGAGGCCACAACGGTGAGAGGCCCGCATACCGCAAAATAATAATAATAATAATAATTTACCATCTTAAACTTGGAAAAAATCTGGGAAATTATCAGAAAATAGAGTGTGAAGGTAGTGATGAGGGATTTGAAAACCACCCATAATTATAAATTTTTCCTATTAGAAGACATTTTTATATTTGAAAACTTGAAAAATATAGGTTTAAGATTTTTCTTTTTTAAACTTTTTTTTCTTTTCTTTTGAAGAACTAAGGTAAAAACCTGAAATCAATCTCTGTGTGTATTCTTGGAGAATAAGAGGAAGTTTAAAAATTAAAAGATTTCTCAGCATATGTTAGTTGATTCCTGCATACTTCTTCAAGCTAGTCCAAAAATAGAATTATTCTGATTATCCTACTGTGCTGATGACAATATAGAATTCAGAAAGTCAGAGGTTGAGCCAGGAGTAAGTGTTCTAAGTGTAAATGGCTCTAACTGAAATATATGCCATAGCACAGAGAGCAAGGTCCAAGGGTTGTCAGTATGATATGGTCCTTTTAGTTATCAGTTCCAGGTAGGTGATAGATAGAAACATTAGAGAACTCTAGGACACATGAGCTGAAGGAAGAGTTGAACAGCTGGGAATGCAGAAGTTCACAGGATAGGATGAGGGGTGGGCAAAGTGGTAGATGCCCAAACTGGCCGATTTCTCACCCTAATTGTTAGATGGACTGCTTTTCTCTGTTCTTTCAGAGGCTGTCAACATTTCATTTTTGTTGTAGTGTTTTAAATTGTGTTTTTTCTACTGTTACTGCTGATCTGATTGAAAATGTTTCTCTCCTTAATTGAGCCCTTTCCTTGTTGACCCAAACTTTAAAGAGATAGAACTTTGAAATGTGAAGTGAAATGCCATAACTCTTTGATGCTTTACTCTTTGCACCTGAAGGTCCCACTGATTTTCTTCAAATAACTTTCTCTAAAGAGATTTTATTTGTTTTGCCATTCTTCAATTTGTCTGAGTATATTGGAGCCTCTCCATGTCCTGGAGGCTAGTATAGTTTTAAAAGTTCAAAAAATAAACATCTAGTAACTAAACCTAAATTTTGTATATCTTTCAAAGTAACAGAAAGAAAAATGAAAGAAATGGACCATACAGGTCAAGCCTTAAAGGAAACAGTGTATCTCACTTTGCCAGCATAAAAATTGGTAGAAAATATCCCAAACTGATATAACATTTATTTTAACAAATAAATATTTCAGATGTTTATTAATATGATGCCATGCAGAATACAGATGATTATACTTCTGGAATTATACCTGTGGTACAGAATATCTTTACCCAAAGCTGATGATGTATGAATAATCAGAAATTCAGAGGGCAGAGAGAGAGCTATAAATTTTAGCAGAAATATGGTCCCTAATGTTGGCAATGAAGACATTCAGCTGAGGCCTGGATTAATTTATTTATTAGTTAAGTGCTTTATGCTATGTTAAGTGATTGACAGTTTAGAAAGTCATGCCACTGATAAGCCCACCCAGCACACAGGAGATGATTTCAGGAGATGATCTAGAATGATCACAAAACACTAACTTGAAAAGAAATTAGATGATTTTTTTAGCTGCATGAAATAGACTCAATTTTATTTTACATAGAGAAATTTATAGAGAAGTGATGCATTCAAATATCAACAACGTTTAATCTACAATGACTAAATAGTCCACAATGACTATAAATATATGAATATAAGTCAATGGGATGGGCACACATAATTTATGAATATTTAGTGATATGTGACTAAGCATAACGACTGATTTTTGTTAAACACACCCAAATTCATAGATCCAAAAGGATGTTTTCCTTTGCCTGCAAACACTCACTCTAGGGGGGGAGTATAAACTTAATTAATTTACGTTCCCTTTAAAAGAAAAAAAGTGGGATTGAATATATACATACCAATGTTTCTCCGTGCTTCATTTAACAAGCTGTTATTGCTCAACTGGATGTTAATAGGAGTGTTCTACATAATGCACTGCTTTAGACACTAAGATGAGGTGAGATAGACCTCGCACTCAAAATTTGGTTCAGAAGTGATGCTGAGGATTTCACACATGCACTAAGAAAGTAGGAAAAGTTTGCCTACATACATAATGAAGCTCTCTATGGAGAGCAGGGCAGGTTCCCAAGCTGATCCAAAAATGGTATGAAAGAATAGGGAAAGGAGACTAGTTTAGGGTATTATGGTAGTTTTGGGGTGGAAGCATGGTGAGGATTTCTGTGCAGGAGAGCCAGGCCTTTCATAACTTGAACCTCTTATCAGTGCCAAAGGAGGGTGCATCCAGGCATTCTCAGATGTGGGGCAGAAGAGAAAGAGGAAATTATGAGGCTTGAAATCTAACAGGCATCAAACTCAAATATGAAATCAAACTTTTGATTACATGCCTTCTGTTTAATTACAAAAATTCTGACATAAGCAATGTCAAATAGTTCTATTGAATTTGTTGTATGCAATATCGTTTTAAAATGACAATGATGGGAGACAGTTGCAGCTTTTCCCAAAAACAAAGCCCAAGTGTGTTTTCTTCATATATTTAAAGTTCTATTGCAGTGTAGATGAAAAAGATTAAGTGCAGTTTTCTCCTGATGTAGGGGAACATAAAACCCATAGGGAATAGGGTGATAAATGATTTGTTCGTATTGAGGATAGTGCTAAGTCATAGAACTATGTGACTTTTGACAAGCCTTGTAAGCTAAGCCTCAGTTTTCCATCTCTAATATGGAAATAATCTCTTGCCAGGACTTACTTCACTATATTATTTTGAGCTTCAAATATACATGTGAAGCTATTTCAAAAGCATAATATGTTGAATATATAAAAATAATATTACCTTTATACAATGTAAAAATATCTACAAAATTTTAAGTGTTCATAAATTAATTTAGTCTTCAAAATATTTGGTAGGACTAAGAACAAAGCCTAAAAAGAATATGTTCATTTTGCAGTTACTCTACTTTTATTTTGTTTACCTTAAAGGTAGCCAGCTATGAACACAACTAGAAATATAATAATCAGAAATGTATACCTAGACATTCAGTCTACTGCAACAAGAAGAATGATTGAAGCCTACAGTCTTCACACAAGTTCTCTCTAGGTGTTCAGTTCCAGTGTTCCAAGAAAATAAGCAGGTCTCCAAAGCTAGGCTGCCCTTATAGGTGAATCACCACTTATGACTACCAATAATTGCGTGGCATTATGGGCAATTCTTGATTAGTTATACTTAAAAGAATAGGAAAATTGTGTTTACTAACCCCCAGTTGAATAATTGCGATTTTAATATGCTTTAAAATATGTAGCTGAATATTGTGCAAAGGAGACCCATAATCGCTGGAAAGAGACTATCCAAAATGTTCTACTTATTATCCAGATGGTGCTTTGTATGAATTAATTTACATACTAGGAAAAGTAACCTTTCACAGAACTGCAGCATTCATGTTCTAATGAGGCTGCTTTCATTTGTCCACCTTTGTCCATACGCTTAAGGAAAAAAAATGTATTTTTCTGAATTAGTGTTATATCTGTGAAACTATAAAATATACACTACAATAACACCTAACTGTTGTTAAAATGATATATTGTTTCAATGCTAATGGGACAAAGTGCTTACTTTCAAGTGTTATGCTTAAAAAGAATGATTTTAGATATTTTGAAGAGTATGTAGCTTGAGGATCTATTATAACATACCATCTTGTGAAATCATTTATTTTCATAACACATTTGTACTTAAAAATTTTGAATGATTATTATGTGAAAAGCTTACATTATTATTATTTGAATTTACTTGCAGTACATGGTTATGATACACAATGAATGCTATTGCAAATGTGCTATGCACTTAAACATTCAGTGAAAATACTCAACTGTTTAAATAACAAGAATAAATGGTATTCAAACATCTATATATTTATACACTGTATAGTCACTACATAAGCTTAAAGCAACTGAATTGCTGTTGCTAAGCATTTTTTCCCTTTTTTTTTTTTGAAATTGATTTTCTTTGTAAAGGAGAAACTGTGAAGCTCACTCAGAGAAAATCTATGCCTTTGGGGCATTTTATAATGAATGACTTGGCTTTTTTTTGTGAAAGTGCTTGTACTATTTTGAGAAATGGATATAAAGTAGGATGGTTACCAGCAGTTTGCTTTGTTGTAATTTCTGAAAAGCAGCTTCCTGTGTTTCAGAGAATAATTGATTTTTTAAAAAGTAGTACTTTCTTAACTATAGGACTTACTTTATATCATTTTTTGTATTGCTTCTTAAAAACATGTTTAATTACCTATTGCTGCAGTATGCACAATTATATTACAGTTGTATTTTTCACTTTAGTTTAATGTTTTTAAAAAACTAAGAGAAAATAAAGTATTAATGAGGAATATCTTTAGCATAGATTAAGAAAATAGCAATCCAAGTATTCTCAATTACAATGTTCTATAAAAAAGGTAAATAAGCATACACAAAGCTGTGTCATAATTTCATAAGTCTGGCATCATCATGACATAAAAGCATTTGGAATTTAGTAAATTTTAAACACTGAGGAATATTATATTGTGTTGTGGAAAATATTTTAAAGGAAAAATGTTAAATAAGAATAATTAAAACCATTTGAACTAAAAGTTTAAATTATTTTTGCATTTGTTTAATATTAAAAATGTCTTATGTATAGATAATAACATCTTTTCTGGCATTTCCAAGAGAGAAATTATGTCGTCAGGATGAAAATCCAGATGGATTGCATATTAAACAAAAATATTGTTGAGAATTTTAAGGCACACTGATTATGATCTACAGAGCTATAGATATCATGTTGCTATTCCTTAGTTATATCATTCTAAAATATGTATGAATATTTCCTCGACTACCTACATTAGTTACTGCAAAACAAAGATTTGACTGATAATTCTTCTTGCCATTGCTACCTCCTATTATCCTTTTTTTGTCCTACCATTCTTATTTATTTGTTTTTATTTATTTCCCTTTCCCATTTATTTTTCATTCTTTCACTATTTGTTCAACAGGTAAATCTTCACTTTCATTGTTTTCGTCAAGCCATACACCAAAAACATAGGGATTAGATCTAAAAATTATTTACAAAAGAAACATAAGTTTAATTAGTGAAATGCATGTCCATAAAAATCACCAACTCACAGAATTAAAGCAACTCCCTCATTGTCACTTCTCTCTGAGGACTCCCATCTCCTTTACTTACAGTTAGTAATCTCATTTAACTAACTTTCTATGCTAAGTGTCATCTATAATAGGGTCCTAGGAGAAATTCATCTTATTTATTTTGCCTTTCCTTAGGAATATCTTTCCCCTATTTCATGCTTTCTATAGGATTACAGAAGTTTCTATTTTTGTTCAAGTTACCCTACCATGAATTGAAATATTCTCATTATAATGTTCTCTATAATTTATAATAAATAAAAGCACTTTTTAGTAGCACATCTACTAGCCCTTATATTACTTCAGTGTCTACTCTAAAGTTAGCCCTAATTTGATGGCATATAATTCTATAGCAGGTAGTTTTGTGAAACAACTGACAGAAAGGAAAACACTATAAAAAGTTATAATATCATAATATTACAATTCTCATCTTTATATTTATGGTCCTCAAAATATATTGTGATATTTTACATATATTAAATAAATGTTTTATCCAACTTGCCACATTCAACTCTTATGTACAGTCAACTATGTCATCTGTTTCATATAGTTTATTCAATATGTCATTATATTATTAATCTCAGATTGTGATATTACAAGAATCAAAAGCTTTCACTACATTAACTAACATCCATAAGGTTTTAGAAATCACATAGAGGAGGTCATTGTAGTCCAACTAAGTCTTTGTGCACATAAGGAGAATGAAGGGTAAGACATGTTAAATGCCATGATGTTTTAAAATCTACATTAACTTCTGTCTTTACAGATAACTTTTTTTTTTTCTGCGGTACGCGGGCCTCTCACTGTTGTGGCCTCTCCCGTGCGGAGCACAGGCTCCGGTCGCGCAAGACTCAGCGGCCATGGCTCATGGGCTCAGCCGCTCCGCGGCATGTGGGATCTTCCCCGACCGGGGCACGAACCCGTGTCCCCTGCATCAGCAGGCAGACTCTCAACCACTGCGCCACCAGGGAAGCCCTTTACAGATAGCTTTTAAAAAACAAATGGCTAAGTGTACTTTTCATTTAGCTTCATGAATAGTTATAAAAATAAATGAATAATTAGGATACATTTTCATTTAAATTGGGCCTCTGAGAGGAATTTAAATGAAAAATTATTAATATCCTAAAAAATTTGTAATTTTAAACATTGTTCCAATTTTCTGGAAAGTGGTAAATTGTTTTTTATTCTTTGTTTTCTTGTATATACAATTTTTACTGGTTTATAAAGAAAATTATAAAAACATGTTTTATATTTCTCTAAGAATTTATAGTTTTTAAAGTATGTTAATTATATAGTATGACATTATTCTTCTCACTTTACAGATGAAGAATATAAGCTGCAAAATACTTTTAAAATGTATCTTAAAAGCAGGAAATAATTATTGATGTCCCTCTTATAATCCACCATACTTTCTACAATTCATTGTGCGTATAAGTAATTCAGAAAATATAAGCTATTCTATTTGTGATATTTTAAAATTTTAGATATCTTATTTTTATAAATATTACCTGGAAATAAAATCTCCAAACTTTCCTTGATAAGTTTCAATGACCCTTATTTACTGCTTGTAAATTTTCCACACTAAAAAGATTTATGAATAAATTAAAAGCCTGCAAGAACAAAATTCAACCCTCTTTAAACTAATAGACAACATGGGGGGCACTTGGGAAAGATGGTGGAGTAGAAAGTGACAGGAATCTGTTTTCTCACCTAGACAAAAATTGCAATAGCATAATCTGTTTGATGTAATTATTTTGGAACTCTGGAGTCTTTTGAAGGCTTGCAATTTCCAGAGAAAAGACTTGGATGGTAAATTGCAGTTAATTTCAGTCAATTTCAGCTCTTAGCACAGTAGGGCTACCTATTCCCCACCCCCAGCTCAGTGGCAGACAGTTGTTCTTGTATTCCTGGAGTAGCCAGCACACAGCTTAAGGGAGCCAGAGTAAGCAAAAAGGACCCTGTCTTCCAAATACCAGGGGATATTTGCTCTGATCACAAAGGTGCAGCCAAACAGGCTGGTGCCCATTGTTATCACACTTCCCCCCTCCAATATTTTAAGACCCTCCTCTTCTGGCTAAAATCACTTCCAGGGGACTCATAGGGCCAGCACCCTCTCCTCCGTCTTTGTTTTTCTCCTTTTCTCTTTTAGGGAGCCAGACATTAAAGACTGGACATTAAAAAACAACCACATACATGGGGTAAGTTAGAAAGTGACAATGATGCCCAAGAAAAGCTCAGAAAGATCTGAGAAGACCTTAAGTTTACACCTCAGGCTGATCCTTGGCACAGAGATAGCTTACAAGAATCAAAACAAACAAAAATAACAAAAAGAGAAAATACTGGGGAAAATACTGGGGAATCTAAATTACAGAGTTACCACATTGTTAGATTCAAATGTCTATTTTTCAGCAATAAAAAAATCACAAAGAAATAGGAAAAAAAATAGAAAAACAGAAAGGAACAGGAAGGTATGGCTTATTCAAAGGAAAAAAAAAAAACAAAAACACACAACAGAAACTTTCCCTGAAAAAGATCTGATGGCGGATTTACTAGTCAAACACTTTAAAACCACTGTCTTAAAATGCTCAAAGAACTAAAGGAAGATGTGTAGAAAGTCAAGAAAGTGATGTATGAACAAAATGGGAATACCAAAAAAGAGATACAGAACCTAAAAAGAAGACAAAAAATAAATTCTGGAGCTGAAATGTATAATAAATGAAATGAAAAATTCACTAGAAGGATTCAAAGGTAGATTTGATCAGGCAGAAGAAAGAATCAGCGAACTTCAATAGAGGACAATGGAGATTATTGAGTCTATTGATCATTGAGAAGGACGGAAAGGAAAAAAGACTGAAGAAAAGAGAACAGAGCCTAAGGGACCTGTGAAACTCTAGGCACTCATCTCTTGAATACTCAAAAAGAAGAGCTGTCTCTCTCACTCTCTCTTTGTCTGTCTCCAGCCTCAGGCTCACTGTGTTGACCTTGAGCACTTCATGTACCCTGTAAGTTCTGTGAGTAATAAACCTGTGAGTAATAAACCACAGTTCCCTAATGGTTGTTGCTGAGGTGTGTTTTGCAATCATAGTAATTACAACAAGGGCTGGTTCATCCACAAAATCTGCTCTAGTCAGAGAAATGTCTGTGCAGACTCACCAAAAGTAGTTTGGGCCCTAGAGAGCGCCTCAGTCATTCCTAGTGTATCAGCATTACTATGAATAGATTGAGACCAACACAAAACCTGGGGTTTGTCAAGCACAGATATGCCTGTTTCCCCAGACCCCAGTGCAGGATAAAGTTTGGGAAGTGTAAATTAAATGTTGTAATGTAAATTGATGTTACAAATTACATATGAACTGATATAATATAAATTTAACATGGACTGTGATAAGTTAAGGCAGCATATTATAAACACCAGAGTGACTACTAATGAAAAATAAAACAACTCTAATTAGTAAGTCAATTGAGGAGACAAAATGGAAAATCAAAAACTACTCAAATAATCCAAAATATGGAATGAAGAAATAAGGGATACAGTAGAGATTGGATAAATAGAAAACTTAAAAGTTGATCTATTTAAACTCAACCATATTGAGTATTACTTTATCGATCATTGCATTAAATGTAAATAAAATGAAAGATTTTCATAGTGAATACAAAAGGCAGCTATATTTTGTATACAAGTTGGTTGATAATGTTTGTTTTCTATATCATTGTTTTTTTGACTGTTTTTCAACTAATTTCTGAGAAAGGATAATGAAATCACCATTTACAGTTTAGATTTGTCTTATTTTCCTTTTGTGTCAGTTTTGCTCCATTTATTTTAAATATATGTTCATAAGTGTGAATATATATATATATATGCACACACATAAATATAATTGTTTCTTCTTGATGAATGCACTTTTAAAAATATGTAATGTCTCTCTTTGTTATTGGAATATCTTTTCCCAAATATTACTTTGTGTCATATTAATAGAGCAACTTCAGTTTTCTTATCATTACAGTTTAGGATTTGCATTTTTTTCCATCTTTTTATTTACCTGCTTCTTTGTAAGTTTGTTAAAATTTGCTTTATTGATCAACTCTCCTGTTGTTTACAGTTTTATTTCATTAGATTCTCTAATTTTTTTTTTAAATTTTCAGGCTTTTTTCCCCCATTAAATAATTAGTGGAATTTATTCTGTTATTTAAATTTATAGCCCAAGACAAGCCTAATGGCTTCAACATAAAGGACTTTTACAATATTGAAAGTATATATGAACTGATATTCCATAGAGAATGCATAGATTTCTTTAAAAAGAAATATATATAAACAATAAACTATAGGAAAGGAATAATAACCTTATTAAAGTATTAAAATACACAAACAATAATGAGATGATACTTTCTCTTATTTGACTTTAAAGAATAAACATCTAATGAGGATAGTACTTCTGGAAAATGAACTGTTTTTTACACATTTGGCTATATTGATCCCACAATTCTAGAGCACTAATTGGCAATATATACCAAAAGATATAAAAGGGAACATGTACTTTGTAACATCCATTTCATGAATCTAAAAAAAAAAAAAAAGAAGGCTGTGAGCAAAGATTGAACCAAAATAAATTCATTATGGATTGTTTATTAATATAATTTGGACACAAACTAAATTATCAACATCAAGAAAACATTTGACCAGCTTAGGGTAGATTATAAAATGGTATGTATCTAATCTCCAAAATATTGTTGTGTTAGTATAATTCTGCAATAAAATAATTTAAAGTCACTGTTATAAAAGTGGGATATTAATGTTCTATAACAGCCTATCCAGGTGGTTCTAATTTTAGAAAAATCTTTATTTATTTGATGAAAAATAAAATGGAGATCAAAACAAAAATATTAACAGAGGATTTTGTTGTTGGGGTGAAAAACTATTTTAATTTTCATGTATTTGCTCATTATTGTTTTTCCACTTCTTTCTACATAAACAATAACTATTTACATTTGTTTAGCAAATGAAATCACTCAAAATTGTTTTAAAGTAATTAACAAAACATATTTGCAATTCAAAATACAACTCATACAGTAATAAACAGCTCCATTGTTTCATTTAAATCAGCTTAGAATACACAAAAGGCAGAAATTTAAATCTATAGAGAGACCTTAAAAATATTTCAGATGAACTACAAGTACATTTCCAATCCTTCCATATATTGCAGACAGGTTCTTCTTAATATGTTAACAATATTCTTCTGTTTATTTTTACAAGTCACTGACCTAATTATGTTTGTATCATTTTTGAGCTTCTAAAACTGATAATTTATGAAACCACTATATGGTTTCATATCCTTCTTTATATGAGCTCTTACACATTGTAGCTTAGTTCAGTTTTTATTATTTTTTGTACAGTGAATCTTTCTACAGGTCTATATGGAAGTACCTAAGGAATACAAGCAAACAGTATAGAAATAGAAAACAGTGTTTCTTTACCTTTAAGTTATTGTAAGGATTATGAGTACCATGGTTGTGAACATTGAATTTAACTTGGAGAGACAAAGCTCACAGAAAGTTACTTACATGATATTGATCATGATAGCGTATTGCAAGTCAAATTCTGAGGAGATATTTAGAGGTGGATTGTATGTGACCAGTACTCCTTAGATCACTGAATCTTACATGTTAAGGTATCATATATTTCTGACATAAATGTTTTAAAAGATATATATATATATATATATGTATAGAAAAATTCATGTTAAAAATCAAAGGATTTAAAGACAAACAATAATTCTCACATAGTATTTTAATTATTAATATTTCTTCCATTTATCTATAAATTCCCCTAAAGACACAAAAATTAAGCATCATTTTATACACTGATGAATGTATAAACATTGATGAATCTCAATCCATGTGTGTTGTCTGAGAAAAAGATAATAATATATCTTAATTCAGCTAATGAAATGCAGGTAACATGTAATTTACTCTGAGAATTATAAACACAAATTATGCATAAAAATGTGGTTGAGAGTCTGCCTGCCGATGCAGCGGACACATGGGATCGTGCCCTGGTCCGGGAAGATCCCACATGCCGCAGAGCGGCTGGGCCCGTGAGCCATGGCCGCTGAGCCTGCGTGTCCGGAGCCTGTGCTCCGCAACGGGAAAGGCCACACAGTGAGAGGTCCGTGTACCGCAAAAAAAAAAAAAAAAAAAAAAAA
>NW_020837945.1:101005292-101040161 GCF_003676395.1 Aethalodelphis obliquidens
AAAAAAAAAAAAAAAAAAAAAAAAAAAAAAAAAAAATATATATATATATATATTAATCACAGTGTCCTTATATAAACTATACAAGTAAAAGAAACATTTAAAGCCCTAAAATATGTTTGATATAAGCATATTATAAACATACCCATTTGATTTAATTAAACCACAAACCAATGGCTTGTTCCTATACTTTTAGCTCTGAGAAAGCATTAATGACAACCTATAAGTTAGGTATAGTTTTATTAGGTTTAGATTTGGTGTGATGAATTGAAAGGGACTACTCTCAAACGAGGAAAGTGTAGTTTTAGTAGTTTTAGCCCCTATGTCCAACTATGTATGTTCTTTTTGCAAGTAATTTAAACTTTGGTTGCTTCAATTTCTTATTTCTTTAAGTGAATGGGATAAGACAGATGCTGGCTAAAAACCCTTTCAGCTATAAAGCTTTGTTAGTCTAAGGGTAGCTTTGAAACATTGCACAACAGTATATGTCTTTGGCAGTTAGGATTCAATTATTAAAGAAGATGCACAGAAGCTAAAATGACAGACCATACAAATCTACAGAGTATTGCAGGAAAAGGATATAATATAGCAGAAGCATTTAAAGCAAGAATACGCTTAAGTCCAAGTCTGACACACAGAGGCCACCAGCTTGAATTGTCATTCCTCTAAGAGTTTACAAGGCCCAGCTTTTTTCTCTCAAACCAGGAACCATCAACCTATACACTGAACAAGTTGGAACCAGGGAATCCAAAATGAAGACTTGGCCAAGGTTTCTTAAACCCCACTGATCATGTGGGCATATATTTGGAATATGACCAACCTTGCCAGAGGTCTCACCAAAGACATGTGTGAATGATCAGCCTCACTGTTATTCATAACAAACAGCCCTAACATTCCTTGGACACATTAAGTTTCATGCCTTGACCAGTGGTTAGTCCTCAAAGGGTGCATTTCTTATTTCAGTAAAACAGTTTAGACCAATTCCAAACCTGATGCAATGAACTCTCGTAAGACATATAATCATTGTACACAGTGACACGAAAAATAAAAGAGTGGAACATCAAAAACATTAATCAAAATAGTCACAATTGTGTATACAGCAAAGACAACAGGAGGAAAATAAAGTTATACTTCACTAGCATAAAGTTATGCTAATACTACACAGAATTTAAAATTTATTATAATAGTTTACTAAATAATAAAAAAAATTTTAACTATTTGGCAGAAAATTAAAAGAGCTTTTTTGAATCTATATTATCTATACATATTACTGTAACCAATTTATTAAGACTGTGAGTGACAGAGAAAAATGTCTTTTTTGATTAATGTTGTCATGACAAAACATCAACAACAAAACTAGTACTTGAACCCTGAAAAACAATAAAAACTAATATTTACTTTGACCCCAAACTTGGGGCTACAAATGTTATGTCCTTTCTCTACCAGGATACTGTATCTATCTATGGAGATACATGAATTAAAAATGATTAAGAATCAAGATAGTATTTTACAGTGATTTGAATTAATTCAAAAAGATTTTATATATATACCATATGTCAGCTTACAAAACATATTAAATAGCATCCAGACAGATGATATTGAACATAGCTTTAATGAAATCTTTTAGCAACACTGGTTTTCATGAAGCTTGATTTAGAAGTTCTCCTTTCCAATAAGTTCTGTATTTGTTCAGAAGACATATCAAATACATTGCAACACTTTCCATTTTCCTATATAAAATTTCAGATCAAGTGTACTGCAAATTATTTTCTAACTAGGTAAACAGAGCCTCATGATAACAAAACACCACTAGCCAGTTAAGTTCCTCAATAGAGAGTGCCAGTTTGAACTTCTATTACTATCAAATTCTGAGAATATAGAAGCTTAGTTTTAGAAAAGGATGCCAGAAACTTAAAATTTTGACACATAGGAACAGAAAAGCCATAGTCCTTTTCAAATAAAATTAGGAAATTAAGGCATACTTTATACAAAAAAACAGGGATACCAACTAGATTTTTTTAAAGGAAGAAATAAAATATTTTGATAAAAGAGACTCACGTAAGCTTTGTAAAAAAATAATAGAAAAGGGCTTCCCTGGTGGCGCAGTGGTTGAGAGTCCGCCTGCCGATGCAGGGGACACGGGTTCGTGCCCCGGTCTGGGAAGATCCCACATGCTGAGGAGTGGCTGGGCCCGTGAGCCATGGCCGCTAAGCCTGCGCGTCCGGAGCCTGTGCTCCGCAAAGGGAGAGGCCACAACAGTTAGAGGCCCGTGTACCACACACACACACACACACACACACACACACACACACACAAAATAAAATAATAATAATAATAATAGAAAATGTGATCATGGTAGAGAACTCAACTACCCAAAAACATGGAATAACAGGAATAATGGCAATGAAATTTGGTATATGTTTCCTCATTAAATTAATTTGACATTCTTTAAATCTTTTGCCTGAATCCTTTAACCCCCCCCAATCAAACTTCATGCAGCCTCATATATTAGTGTATTTTGTCATTGTCCATTGATATAGCTCCTGAATATAGTAATTTAGGATTTTTGAAAAAATACCATAATTTAAGTGGACTTACTTTTAAAAAAATTCCTATCATATTTAGCATCTTGAGTAATATTTGGGCACATATTGACAAGAGATCCATGAATCAATTCCCTAATCAATATGATTGTAACCTGGAGAATGATTTACAATTTCCCTTAATTTCAAAGTTGAGATCCAAATTGTTTAGCCATTTACTTATCACTTACTATTTACCTTGGTGTTCTGACAATAATGAAAAATTGACTATATGTGTGTGTGTGTGTGTGTGTGTGTGTGTGTGTGTGTGTGTGTGTGTGTTTAAATATATAGCCTAATTTCTGTACTCATCACTGATTTCCTGGATAGTTACACTAAAACTCCTTTTTCTGTCCATTCACCCAATCACTGCTGCCATTGTAAGACTTGGATAAAGCCAGTAAAAAATGTGGACATTTGAAATAGACTGCTCCCATACCCTCACTTCTGGTTTCTGCTCCAACATACAAAGAACTTGGAAGTTGTCACTCCCAAACTTATAATTTAAAAAAGCTGAAAAAGCTAAAAGTCAACTCTTCTGACATCCATCAGAGAACTGAGGTTATAGGGCAAACTGGTGCCCTGAAAACTGGAGAAACCCAAATAACAGAGAATCTCAGTACACTGGGAGTAGAATCCACTGGAGTCAGTAAGTGGTAAGAACAATTAAACAGTAATTAAGTGATTTCTGGAGGCTGAGCAGGGACTAACTTGAGAGCTAAAAACTCCTGGGAGAACAGTCGACAGTTGCTCCCACACTTTCATGAGTTTTACATCCAAAAGCCCATCAGTTTCTCACAGTGATGATTGGAGAAAAGTTCCCTCCTGCTTTTAGTAAGGAGAGGGGAAAAGTAACCATTTTGACATATGCCCAGAACAGTCTGTTCTCAGTAGCAAAATCCTGCCTTGAGGGGAAACTACTTTATCAGAATATAATATGCTGTAGGGGAAGGGCAATTATACAACTTGAGTCTTTCTACCCTCTCTGTCACACAAACGGGGATGAAAATAATGCTAAGAAACTATTCTGAAGGTCACGGCCCAGGGACTTTTGACTATTAAACCACTAAGATTTAATCACATGATTATATAATACTTCCCCTTCCCAATACTTTACCACCTTATCAATAGGACTTCACTGTAACCATGGCTTACAACTGAGAGAGCTGTTAGAAACAGACTCTATTTAAGATGCTTCTAGAGAAACACAAAGGCAACTAGAGACATAAAGACACTGAAGTAAGTTGAAGCCTCTGACGCCTATAGATATAGCTAACATTAAACACAGCCTAACTCCTACAAGATAAATATAAAACCTCACACTGAAGGCCCATTTATCTATTTTTCTATTAATCATTACATCATGTCTAACTTTCAGTAAAAAATTACAACTTATGCTAAAATTCAAGAAAAATACAGTCTGAAAAAACAAAGCGAGCATTAGAACCACTAACATATGGCAGAGATTTTGAAATTACCAGTCCTAAAATTTAAAATAACTATGATAATACATGGTACTGTTAGAGAAAGTGGATGTCATTCAAGAACAGTTGGGCAGAATGGCTATTGTCAAAAAAGACAACAGATAATAAATGTTGGCTTGGGTGTGGAGAAAAGGCAACCCTAGTTCACTGTTGGTAGGTATGTAAATTGGTGCAGCCACTATAGAAAACAGTATGGAGGTTCCTCCAAAAATTAAAAATAGAACTGCCACATAATCAAGCAATTCCACTGGGTATGTATCTGAAGAAAACAAAAACACTAATTCTAAAAAGATATATGCCCCCAATGTTTACGGTAGCATCATTCACAATGGCTAAAATATGGAAGCAACCTAAGTGCCCACCCATAGATGAATGGATAAAGAAGATGTAGTATATATAAACAATAGAATATTACTCAGCCATAAAAAGAATGAAGTTTTGCCATTTGCAACAACAGGAGTGGACGTGGAGGATATTACTCTTAATAAAGTAAGTCAGACAAAGAAAAACAACTACTGTATGTTTCCACTTACATGTAGAATCTTAAAAATAAAACAAATGCATGAATATAACAAAGCAGAAATAGACTCATTGATACAGAGAACAAACTAGTGATTACCAGTGGGGCGAGGACTGGAGGGAGGGGAAAGATAGAGGAAGGGGATTAAGAGATACAAACTACTAGGTATAAAATAAATAAAATGCAAGAATGTAATGTACAGCACAGGGGATACAACCAATATTTTATAATAACTGTAAATGGAGTATAATCTATAAAAATATTGAATCTCTGTACTGTACACCTGAAATTACATAACACTGTAAATCAACTATACTTCAATTAAAAAAAAAATAATACTGCATATCTTTTTTAAATGCTGTGTATCTTTTTTCCTTAGCTCTTACCAAAGTTAAACTGCTATTTGTGTAATTAATAATATCTGCCTCACGCAATAGACTTTAGATTCCCTGAGAGCAGAAATAAGTAATGCCATTTAAAGAAAAAAATATTTTATATTCACAGCCTAGCAGTGTCTCTCATACAGTAAAACCAAAGAAACATTCACACAATAAGTGAATGAGTGGATGAATAAATGTATGAAGTGGTGGCTTTACTTAATCTTCAACTTTGTAAGTTTACAATAATTATTGAAGGACTGAATATGATAGGGCTGAGATTAAGAACAATTGAGCAACTCGTTCAAATCTTTTGTATGACAGGACCAACAAGAAAACTTGGCTCTTCTAAATATAAATACAATTCACTGTTCTCATACCACACAGACTGTGTTAAAAAATACCAAAATTTAAATGAAATTGTACCAAACTATGTGATATATTATAGTCAAAGCAGTAGAAACATCATGAACTGCATTACAATTTCCTGCCCTTACAGGAGCATACTATGAGCATCCTCCCTAAAGACTCCCTATCACAGTATTTCTTAAAGTGCAATGTGTTGATTGTCAGACTATATTAAACACATCGTCAATAAGTTTGGAAATATTTGCCTGGAAAAGGACAAGTTAGTTCCAGAAAACAATAGAGAAAGACTGTATAAATGCTAAAATAACTTTAAATTTCAAGTTTCATGTAAGATGTGTGGTAATGATATTCTCTCCATTTTTCTCTTAGCGTGTTGTCTGGTCGGTTTTTTCTCTGGTCTTTGTCTGTCTTTAGGTTATATCTTCCTGCATATGAAGAACAAAAACAGCTGAATATGTTTATTATTTCCCTTGATTGAAAACATGACAATTAATTTCAATAATTTTGGGTCCTGTGGATATTAGATTCATTGGTTAGTCCAACATTTATCAAGACACATTCTTTATCTAAGAGGTATAGAAAACATAGAGTCAATATTAATACTAATATGAAGACAAACTCATTTTGAATTACATGAGGAATATGGGCACTAGAAAAATATTTTTGTTAATTATATTCATTAACATATTTACAGAGTATAAAATGATAGAAATGTAGATATATCCTCTGAAAAATTTGCAAAGCAGAAACTACCTTTTTATCTGTCTCATTCCTACTGGAGTGTAAAATACAGGAGAACAATAATATTTTCTGTTTATTCTTCCAGCATTGAGAACAATGCCAAGCATGTAGGAGGTGCTAAATTTTTTGTTAGTATGAAAGAACATTAGATGACTTCCTATAGTTTTACTCCTAATTACACCAGGAGTAATTTGTATAACCATTGTTTTAGCCAAAACAAACAAATTAATAATAGAATACATTTCTTCAGAATTCATGATATTATAGAATTAAGAAGTGGAATTTTGTAAAACCGCACTTTAATTCATCAAAATTGAATGAAACTGTATTGGCAAGCTGAAATACAAGTATTTAAACTCACCTGCTATCTAATGAGGTGTGCTGCAAAGAAAACAGCAGGTTGTAGGATGTTTTTAACCAGGGAACTAATAAAAAAGAAGAACTTTTATTTTTTAACTAGATTGAGTTAAAAGTATAAAGTGAGAGTAATTTAGAATATGCCCTATTCTTTGTCATGGTTAACACATTTTCCTTGTGTTTGCTGACAATTCAATTTAAAGAGCTAAAAGCTCTGGTTGTCAATTTTATAACTGAGCTTGTTTTTACCCATCTGAAAAGTAACCTTTTTGTTTGAACATTATGCCTTGAGAAACATCATTTATATAACTGTGAAAAACATTAAATATGGCCAGTGTAGAAAGAAGGAATTCTTATTAATTGTACCTAGTAGAGGAATTACTGTGAAGTTTGAAGTTCAGGGCTCTTCACTTGCTGGAGCCCCATCGAAAGTAAAGAGTTTTTTATTTTATAAATTTCAGGCTCCACAAATTTTGCATTTGTCCTTCATTGTTTGTATTGTTCATCACTTCAGACTTAAAATGGTATTTACATACATTTTCTGAGGTTTATACTTTTAAATTATTTTCCCACATAGAGACAAGTTCTTTGTTTCACACATCATGAAAACCCCAGGCCCACTAATATTGTTTGAGATTTTTGTGTACAATCACTATCTTCTGGTTACAAATGTTTACAGCAATTTTGAATTAAATGTAAGTGCTTCACAATTTCTTGGGCTAAACACAAAATAAATTCCATATTATATAATTTTCAAATTTAAAAAAATGCCTGTATGACATATTTACAGTCTCCTTTTTCTTTGTTTCTCTCATATATATGTATATATAAACAATTATGTTTTGATGATTCTTGTTTCTTCTGTAGATATTAGACTTTCATCTTTCTTAGGTGAATACAATTGATTTTAGTGCTGATAGTATTGTTAAAATTTCTAAAACCAGTTGTTGGTAATATGAGATTTTCGGCTAAATTAGTTATCCTCCCATTTTTGAAAAACAAATATTATTGGCAGGGCACATTAGTTACTACCTCATCTGCCCCAGCATCTGGCATATACCATGACAGCGTATTTGTAAGTACACTTCTTTTCAAGGAAAAATGTAACTCCTTTAACTTGTAGATTTAACATTTTGCAGTAATAATCTGATAATTTCTATATGGTAAAAATATTTCCAAGATTACTTTCTATAACATTACAATTAGCATGAAGATTCCACTATTTATAAAATACATATGTCAACTACACTAGTATAATAATATAAAAAAAGAAAAAGAGTACTCAACAGTTGACTCTCCTACTATATTGTGGAACTCTTGCTTATTCCATGATTTTGCATGGCAGATCATCATATAATATAAACAGAATCATATATGTGTGTGTTTATCTATCTATCTATCTAAAGTTGTCTTCTAATATCTTTTTGTAGATCTTGCTTATGTCATTTTTGGAAGTGGACAACATAGTTTGGAGACTCCTGCCATTTTGCATTTGCTCCTCAGGCTTAAATAAGATTCATATACTTTTCAAATTTGAAAATATCTGCACAAGTGTAATTGTAGAGGTTTGAGGTTTCAATTTTTCACAGAAATTTTTTTTTTTATCTATCTGGAATCCTTGACAGAGATGAGTTTTTTTTCCTTGTGCTATTATTGAAGATTTTTTTTCCAAATCACTCTCTTTTGCTGAGAGAGAGCCCCCCAGAATACTTGCTTGAGAGAGATCCTCACTTCCATGTCTCTTCTTCACATGAGATAAGGTCAGGTTTCTTTAGCTTGCATGAGAGTGACAATCCCAGTATCTCTCTGTTAGGCTCTATTTTAGTTGAATTTGCTTTCAGATAACTGATGAAATTCAAATGAGTCAACAGAACATAAATGCAAACTTAAAACCACTTTTATTTGGCAAAAAAATCTGACCAAATACGTATATGTGAGACTGTGTATGTGTGTGTGTATGTATGATATATGTATGTAAAATATTATTACCTTTCATTTTATATTATATTTTATAGATTAGAGTGATAATAGCTCAATTTATGAAATATGTTCTGGTATTTTAAATCAAGAGGACTGATTTTTAGATGAAAGAGACATTTTTGCATGTGTTTGATACATAGTTTTTCAATGTAGTATTTTCAAACATGATCAAAGTTTTTAGAGTTTTGAAAATAAAGAGTTGACTTTAGGTTGTTTTGGATCAAAGATTTGATTTGTATTTAATTGTAAGCTATTTTTCTATCCTTTATACAAACATAGATTAGACTTTCAAATGAAAGTAGAGAAAAAAAGGGAACAAAAAAGCCTAACATCTCTCTCAGTTTAGGAGAAATACTAGAAAGAAATATCCATTTACTCTTGGTATTACAAGTAAAAACATCCCTGATGAGATATATTACTGTGGTTGATTGACCCTAACAGTATGAAGAGCAGAAGTATTTATAGAATGAAAATAAAGTTTAACTATGGGTTTCTTAGCTCCAGAAATGCTACCTTCATGTAATAATATTTACCTTTAAAAATTACTGTTTACTTTCTCATGAAAACAACAATTAATATCCATCCTTAATGTAGCAGTTTTGAGAACTATTTTATGTTAAAATTTATGAAGCTTCCTTAAACAATGGCTTCCCATGAAAAAGCTATTAGAGCACTGAAAACACAGCAGAGAATCAGAGAATATTTGGAGAAGAATTCTGAGTGTGATAAGTAATTTGTCAAATAGAAATCTTCCTTGGCGAAGTAATGATGAGTAGATCTAGTCTGCCATTCCTTCCTTATTTATATCTTTTCTTACTGTCTTCCTTGGTGATCAGTGCTCAGGCTGCCTTTGCACCTTGAGCTGCACTGTTAGATTGCCTTCATGCCCAGTCATGTATTTCTCTTATTAGCATCCACCATAATTTGTCTGGTGCCACATTCCTTCAGGCTTTGTTGAATAGCAGACTCCTTAATCTACTAAACCTGACCTAATTATAGAGTTATACTTAACAAACATGGTATCCAAAATTATTTAAATGATAAACTTCAGGTTTTCATAAATTGGATGATTTGGGATTTATAAGAAAGGAGTAATAGAGTGAAAGAATTTAGAGATGTCAAATTCTGCACATTACGTTATATTAGCTTTATAGAAAACATTTTGTTCTTCCTTAATTTGTCAATTCACAATTCTAGTTTATTACATCAGAATTTTTTACCTACAACTAACAGAAAACCTCAACTCAGGTCTCTTGAATATTAGTAAATATTTTTCCATATTAAAATTGATCAGATATTGAAGAGTTGGCTAGTATTTTGACACCCACACATTTCTAAATCGATCAATGGCAAGATGAATGAGATTGATATAGGTACCTGTCCAGTCATGATTCACTTTTTACAACTGTGTTTGAGATCCACCTCATCTGAAGTCTGTGACAGATATTTGAACAAAATTGTGATTAATTCACTTAAAAGGAAGAGAATAGATCCATTGTTGGTGAAACAAGCATAATTTTTTTTCTTTGTACTAGAGGAACCTCTGGTTTTCTTTATCCTTCCCCCCTTTTAATACTAAAAATACAAGCAAGTAAGCCAACAAAACAATTACTTTCATATAATTTTTCTAGCTGTTCTTCACTTTTAGATACTCCACTGCACACTTAAATAGTAGAAAATTATGAAACAAGATACTTCTGTTTATCTGAGCAGGCATGTTGGAAAAATGTATAAATTCAATCAAATGTTATAGTGATGTGATTATAGAAAGATAATTTCATTGATTGTAATTCAATGTTTATTATAGCCTGAATCAAATGTTTCATACATGTTAAATAGGGACCTCAATCCGGATAAAATTGTAACAAATGCCCTACATGTTAACTATATATTCCTTTCCCTATTCTCTCTCTCTCATCTTAATTATCAAGCAAAATTTTAGTGAATACATTGTTAATAAAATCTACATTCAGTCTGTATATTAAGTAATATTTTAATTAATAAGGGCTCTATAGAATCAAAATGTGCTACTCTTTTTTTTTTTTCTTTGCAGTACGCGGGTCTCTCACTGTTGTGGCCCCTCCCATTGCAGAGCACAGGCTCCAGATGAGCAGGCTCAGTGGCCATGGCTCATGGGCCCAGCAGCTCCGCGGCATGTGGGATCTTCCCGGATCGGGGCACGAACCCGTGTCCCCTGCATCGGCAGGCGAACTCTCAACCACTGCGCCACCAGGAAGCCCAAAATGTCCTACTCTTCACCATTGATTTTAACTAAATAAAAACTAATTCACATGTGCTATGTGCAAGTTTCCATGCTAAGTAAATGCCATGGGAAATAGAGATTAAATGAGAAACAATTGGTATTTTTCAGTGTATATTTGTTATAGGATATACTATATTGAAGAGGAGACATGTACACATACTAATAAATATAAATTTATGTACCCCTTTTTGATGTGTGCTCTAATAAAAGTTGAGATATGTGCAAAGGAGAAGCCTTATCAATTTTAACTAAGAGAATTTAAGAATGCCTAGAGGAAGATATGTAAATTTGATTACAACTTTAAAGTTAAGACACTAATAGAGAAATAAAGTGAGAATTTTCATACGTTTTAACATAATACAAGCACATTGATTTTGCATTGTGCTTATGCAACTACTATGTGATAGTGCCAAGAAGACCTTGTTCCCTGACAACATATTTTCCCTGTCTAATTTTCTCACTATAATATATACAAAAGTTACTCTGAAATGATTAAAATAAAGTTCATACATTTTGATCATTTTTCATTAATTCAGTTAGTACGCTTTCTTAGTTTAATAAATTTTCTGCCCTTTTGTAAGCTTGGTGGATGCAAAGAGAGTAGTGGTTGAGGATCTCAGTAGTCTAGGCATGGGCTTAAGTGAAAAATAAAGATGGAGATTAGAAGCGTCTCTAATATACGTGTAGGTGAAAATGGTAAGACACTTTGATGTATCAGAATTTAAGGTTACAAAAGGAAAAACAATAATTAGGTCCAGAGTTCTGGATTCAGGAAGTGAGTGTATAGTTGTGCCATTTAACTGAGCCTTGGAAGGCCTGAAATTAAGAACTAAATATGGATTTTTATTTACTGAATATGATGAATAGAGAGTTCAGTAAAATACCTGGTGCTTAGAGAAGGGTTTTGGAATACAAATTAATTAGCCTTCTTTTCCTACATGATATGTAATGCCACGTGACCAAATCAGATAATTTAGAGGAAAAATGTCAAAAAATAAAATTAGGAAGTCAAGAAACAAACCCTATGGAGAACCAGTATATAGAAGTTGGATGGAGGATCTGGAGAATGAGCAGCAGATTAAACCTTAGAAGCCAAGAGGAGAGAGTGTTTTAAGGAGTAGAGAGTGGTCAACTCTGTAAAACGTTGCTTTGCAAGTGAATAAAATGAGGGCATAACAACATAGTTAAGTTTTTAATAAGACAGGAAAAAAAAGAGGAAAGAAGGAGAGAAGGCACTAATGAATAAAATACAAAGTTCTAAACAGAATAAAACAAAAATGATTAAAAGTGATAAATAATATATGGAGAAATTATAAGGTAATGCATTTGAAAAATTAGATGAAATGCATATAATTCTGGAAAACTATATAATAAGCACAGGTGGTGCAAGAGAAAATAGAAAACTTAAATAGACCTATAACTACTCATGAAAATGAAAAATCTAGTCAAAGATCTGCATCTCAAATGCACTCTAGGTAAGTTCTGCTAGACTTTCTATAAACTGAAAATCCCTATCTTATATGAGTTGTATGTAAAGACAGAAAAACAAGAAAAGCTGTCCAATTCATTTTAGGAGTTAAGATAGCCATGATTCTAAAATCAATCAAGAGTGTTACAAACCAAGATGATTTAGGCTCAATTAAAGTATGAGTAGAAATTTAAAAAGCTTAAGAATAGCACTTATCCAAATTTAATAGTCTGAAAAAATATCTATATAATGATTAAGTTAATTTACAGTAAGATGATATGGAAAATTTAACATTACAAAATCAATTATTATGGATTATTCCTCATATTAATAGACTAAAAGAGAAAACTCAAATAATTTTCAATAGGTATTTGAAAAGCATTTTATAATGTTAAATACCAATTTATAATGAATTTTAAATAATTTTATAAGGACTATAAAGCAAAAAGTATAGGAAACTCTTTGGAGATACTTATGAGTCTTGTGTCTTTATGCATCTTTCTGTGTATATAAGGAATTCAAGGTTTCTTTTCATCTGGACAATTCTGGGGGCTTTGATTGCAGCAAGAAATCCTGAGGGTTGGAATAACATCTCCCTCTCTTGCTTAGTTCCTCTAAAATGGTGGGATCTGCAAGCTCAGCATTCCTCTACTGTAACGCAATCCACTGTTTATAGATGTCATCAGGCCTTCTTTGTTGCTCTGTGAAAGTTGGGTTCAGGAAACCAGTGCAAATGTATTAATGCTCTTTGTACTGATACTGCTGTGAATTGCTCTGATCCATGAGTGTTGAGTCTTCTGTCAGCATCCATGGAACTGTGGCAAATTACCTTGTTAACTTGCAAGTAGGGTAACAGTCTCATACCCTTCCCAATTTTTGACATAAATATTATGTTCAGTATAGAAAATTAGAATCATTTACTTTGAGTCCTGGACAATGCAATAAAATATGAAGAAATAAGTGGTTTTAGTTTTAGAAAGGGAAAATCACAATATTATTTGGAGATACTATAATCACCTAGATAGAAAACCTAACAAATTAAAACAAACCATTTGATTTGAAAAAATTAAATATAAAATAAGCAATAAATAAGCTACAATGACCCTAGGAATCAACCTAACAAGACTATACAAATCCTTTATAGAGTAACTATAGCATTCCTATTTAAAAAAAAAAAAAGGAGAAACTGAATACGTAGAGATATAATACCATGTTAATTGATTCTATAGCTTGCAATTGTAAATATATTAGTGCATCTTTTAAAAATATATACATTCAATACTGTTATAACTAAAAATATGAAGAGTTTGTTTAAAATAAAAAAGAACGAAATAATGCCATTTGCAGCAACATGGATGCACCTAGTGATTGTCACACTGACTGAAGTAAGTCAGACAAAGACAAATATCATGATATCACTTATATGTGGAATATTATTCAGCCATAATAAGAATGAAATCTTGCCATTTGTAGTACCATGCATAGACCTTGAGGGTATTGTGCAAAGTAACATACGTCAGACAGAGAAAGGCACTGTATGATATCACTTATATGTGGAATCTAAAAAAAGGGTACAAATAAACTTATCTACAAAACAGAAACAGAGTTATAGATGTAGAAAACGAACTTATGGTTACCAGGGGGCAAGGGGTAGGGGAGAGATAAATTGGAAGATTGGGATGACATATACACACTACCATATATAAAATAGATAACAAATAAGGACCTACTGTATAGCACACAGAACTCTACTCAGTACTCTGTAATGGCCTATATGGGAAAAGAATCTAAAAAAAAAAAAGAGTATATATGTATATGTATAACTGATTCACTTTGCTGTACACCTGAAACTAACACAGCATTGTAAATCAACTATACTCCAATAAAAATTCAAAAAAAGAAAAGAATACATCAAACATTCTAAAATACATCTGGAATTTATAACTCATGAATGAAATATACATTTGAAAAAGAGCATTTTTTCTACCTGACATATTTAGTAAAATTTTGTAGTAATAATGAACAGTAGATCATAGTGCATAAATGCTTTATAAGTGATGAGTTATAGAGGAGGCACCACAAATAAGGGAAAAATGGATTGTTTAGTAGATAGTGACTAAAAAATCATTTCACAGTATGGAGAAAACTAAAACATGACCTACTTTATGACATGTACAAAGATGATCTCAAATGAATTCTAAATCTAAATGTGGACAGTCAATACTTAATTCTAAAAGAATAAATTTGTAGAGAACACACTATAATTTGGGAGTGATAAAGACTTTCTAGGCAATAAATTTTATTCTCCATATAAATTTTAAAATACATACATATATATAAAGTACCTATATAAGTGTCTAACACAAAGTAAGTGTTAAAATTAAAGTTATATCATTATTGTTAATACTTTTATTTAGAAAATCACCATAATAAAAATGATACATTTGATTATATTAGTATTAAAAACTGAGCATGATACACACATGTAATAAATAGGTAAGAGACTAATAGAAGACATTCTATTCTATAAAGTTGACAAAGCTTTATTAATTAAAATAAAAGGACCTCCTGCAACTCAACAAGAAAATAAAAATAAGCACAAAACTTGGCATGGGTAGGGTCACAGAAGGGTAGAACTGAATGGCTAAACAGTGAATAGTTGCTCAACTTTCATAGATTGGGGAATGTAAGAAAGAGAGAGAGAGAGACAGACTAATAGAGGAAGGGAAGGAGAGAGAGGGAAGAAAAAGAGAGGAGAAAGAGGAAGAAAAAGAAAATGATTTACCAACTGTCTAAGTAGCAAAAAATTAGAGGATCAGATAAGGCAAAATTTTCATGAAGATAGCAAGAAGACCCTACATGAACTATGCAGTTTTGGAGGAGGTATAACCATTGCGGGCAATTCTGACAAGTAAGTTGGCAGTTCACAGTAAAATTAATTATGAATATAATCAAGTCAGAAAAATATTACATGTTCCATTTCAGAGCAATTGTGATGCTTTCCCCAGTACTTTTGTGTGAGCATGGAAATGGAGGTAGCCTTGGCGAACATCTAGAGAATTGGTTAAGAAAAGTGTGTGGAGGGAATTCTCTGGCTGTCCAGTGGTTAGGACTCTGCACTTCCACTGCAGGAGGCATGGATTTGATCCCTGGTCGGGGAACTAAGATCCTGCATGCCACCTGGTATGGCCAAAATAAAAAAAAAAGAAGAAAAGTGTGAAGAATGTGGATGATACTACGGAGTACAATGAAGTTAGTAATAGCAAATCAAATGCACATATAGCAACATGTTTAGAACTTTAAAAAATACAGGGTAGAGTAAAAAAAATTAAGAAATAGAGTGAAATCTGTAGTATGCTACTGTTATTCAATTAGAACCTGCTTACAACACAACTTTCACATCCTTGTAAAGACACTTAATTAGTAAATTGGGTGCATGAAGATTAGCACGAGTGTAGGGGCTGAAAAGAAAAAGCAGTATAAGAAGCAGAAGAGTAAAATGGCTTAGCCCAATGCTAATTATATGCCATGTGGTGAGGAATAAGATGGATTATTTTTGATACAATCTAAAATGAAAAATAAAGGTAAAAGGGACAATATTGGCTTAGAAAATGTGGAGCTAATTGTTGAACTTGAAAGCAATATTTCTAATGAAATGCAGGTGAAACCAGGATAAATTGGGGTGGTGAGTAAATAGGTTGTATGGATGTGCAGAGATAATGTGCTGACATTTGACAGTTTTTGCTCTGTGGGGACTGGGAAATAATAGAATGGATGGACATTTATATGGACACAGGGAGTGCTGCTGTAGTTGCTATTGTTTGGGGAACTTACAACATTGTTTAGGAAACAGGGCATTTTTTATTCATCTTGTTTGAAAGAGAGATAGTGATGATATAGAAGAGAGGGTGCCTGGAGAAAGAATGTGTTTGGAAGTTAATGAAAATAGAATCTAGAGACATGTAAAGGGATTTCCATTTAACAATAGGAGAGAGATATCCCTGGTTATAAAAAGGACAGCTTTTAGAACAGCTTGAAGATTTGGTGGTAGAAGCATAATGGTTCGATTTTCTTGTGCTTTATATTTATCAATGGAGTATTAGATCATGTTATTAGCTTGGGTGAGAGGAAAGAACTAAGAAAGTAAATTTGAGGGAGGAAAGAACTAAGGAAGGTAATTTGAGTAAGGAAAAGGTAAGGTACAGCAGTTTTAGAGTAGGAGAGTAAACCTACTACAGGAATATAGTAAACTTGCCAGGCAATATTCAGAAACTATTTTAACTCTAAGGTGAGGAAATCATGTAAATTTTGTGAGATTGAGTGTGATGGAAGGACTTATTTTTAAAAAATTGAGTGGAATAAATATTGTGACAGACCATGGAATCTAATGAACATAAGAAGGAAATGTAAAGTATAACATAGCTTAAAATAATGAAAAAAGGTGAGATCTTCAAAGGATTGTTAGTCCCACTATGATGAGTGATATTAATTAGGAAAACTTGAGCAGAGAAGCTGAAAGTCTAAGGGGCCATTGACACAGCATGTGCATTATTTGCATTCAAGGCTTTTGAAGAGGAGCAGTTTGGGATGATAATGTGGTTCAGGGTGTGACAATTGGAAATGTGGTGTTGAGGTTGAATGAAAGGAGATATTTTCAAGTCACACAAGTTCTTGTGAATGTCATCAAGAATTCTGGATAAAATTATCATGTAAAAACAACAAAAATGTCAGTAAAATACTTCATAAGAAAGAGTGATGAGGCTGTTGGCAGATCACAAGTATGAAGTAGAAAGAGTAAAAAATCTAGGTGATGTGAACCACAAGGGAGTAGGATAGATTTGTAAGAGACTGGGAGATTGTACCGACTACCCAGAAATTACGGCAAAGATTTTGGATTCTAACTTTACTCCTTTCCTGAAGCATATTTTTTCCTTTCTTCAAATCTTATTTCTATATCTTAAGTAGTTTTACTAAATTGCTATTTGTTTCAAGTTGCATTCAAAATGATCTGTTAATTAGAATGTTATTCAATATTCCAAAATAGTAGTGATGAATATCATATCTTTAAGAATAACTTTTCAAGAATGTCTTCTTATCTCCAAAATAACTGTTTTACTGGATTAAGAAACAAACAAACAAACAAAACCCTCCAAACTCTGATCTCCAAGGCTTTTAGAGGAAGAGATGTGAATACAAAGGCCACAAGAAAGTCACAATAAAATATATTGATAGATTGTGGCTGGCAGTAAGAATTGGAAAGTGGAATTTAATATTTATTAAATGTTGAATAATTAACCAATATTTATGATAAAATTTATCATGGACCATGGTTGGAATATTCAGTGGTAGGTACTTTACTTCAGGAAGGAGTAGGGTTATTAGAGGAAGGTTAGGACCAAACATTAGGAAGAAAGGATTGCTGTGAATAACCTGAGAAGTCAGGAAGGACAGGACCTGGGCTTCTAATGCCAGAAGTCAGTGGTTGTTGCATGTAACTGACAGTATCAGGGTTCCACCGCATAGTTCAAGTTATATAAATTACTAAAATCCATCTGTTCTTTCAGAGAAAAAAAACCTCATAAGGGCCAAGATAAGCACTAATTTCCTTGGAGGTCTAAAAAATTTAATTGAGATACAAATACATAGCTTTGAAATTATATCATTTGAAAGAAGACGTTGACTATTTATGACAAACCTAACACTCCAATTATAAGTTTCATTGACATCTAAGTGATTTTATTTATGGTTTATAATTTATATTGCTTCATGCATGCTTTTTCTGATATAAAATCATTTTCTGTTTTAACTTGTATTTCATCAATTTTTCTTAAATAATATTGAGACCTTGAAAAGGAACTTAGAAGAATTATGGGGAAAAACCTTGTTTTGAACTTTTTTTCTTCCTACAACCTAAATTGTTCTTCTCTGAGTAATGTGGAAAGGCTATAATAGTATATTATTTATCATGTTTTCTTCATAAAAATAAATGTATAAAATCACTTGAGATATTAGCATAGGAATACTCTTCAAGTTAATTAGGTAGGATTTCAATATTTTGAATTCCCTCTACCCCAAACATTATGAATTTAAATGCTAACTTGAAAGTCTGGGATTTTATGATTTTAACATTTTGCTTTCTTTCATATAATTTTAGTGTAAAGTTATTAAGAGAGTTGACATTTTAATCTATGCTGGAAAGGACTGTGGAATTAAGAAATGTGAAAGATACGTGCTCAAACTTAATTTTATGAATATATCTGGGGGTTGTTGTTGGTGGTGGTGGTATTATCCTTTAAAACTAAGCTCCATTTTGCATGACTATCTATCCTGAAGAGATGCTCTGTCCAAGCTGTTTGAAAAGTCCCAGCGTTCATGGTTTATAGTGGTCATGTCTGAGTATATTAAAAGGGATAATCATGAGAAAAAAAGTAAGCTTATGAATATACAATTACAAATCTTAAATTGAATCATTTCCTCACTGCCAAGGAGGTGGCCTTTAGTGTCTTAACTCAGATGAAATACTGGGTACAGGGATTGACAGCAAAGAGCATCATTTCACTTTGCAAGAATTAAGTTGTGTTTCCTGCCTAGAGAAGTTCCTTTAGCATTTATTGTAAAGCTGGTTTGGTGGTGCTGAATTCTCTTAACTTTTGCTTGTCTGTAAAAGGTTTAATTTCTCCGTCGAATCTGAATGAGATCCTTGCTGGGTAGAGTAATCTTGGTTGTTGGTTATTCCCTTTCATCACTTTAAATATGTCCTGCCACTCCCTTCTGGCTTGCAGAGTTTCTGCTGAAAGATTAGCTGTTAACCTTACAGGGATTCCCTTGTATATTATTTGTTGCTTTTCCCTTGCTGCTTTTAATATTTTTTCTTTGTATTTAATTTTTGGTAGTTTGATTAATATGTGTCTTGGCGAGTTTCTCCTTTGATTTATCCTGTATGGGACTCTCTGTGCTTCTTGGACTTGACTATTTCCTTTCCCAAGTTAGGTAAGTTTTCAACTATATTCTCTTCAAATATTTTCCCAGACCCTTTCTTTTTCTCTTCATTTTCTGGGACCCCTATAATTCAAATGTTGGTGCATTTAATGTTGTCCCAGAAGTCTCTGAGACTCTCCTCAATTATTTTCATTCTTTTTTCTTTATTCTGCTCTGTGGTAGTTATTTCCACTATTATGTTCCAGGTCACTTTTCCTTTCTTCTGCCTCAGTTATTCTGCTATTGATTCCTTCTAGAGAATTTTTAATGTCATTTATTTTGTTGTTCATTATTGTTCGTTTGCTCTTTAGCTCCTTTTGGTCCTTGTTAAACATTTCTTGTATTTTCTCCATTCTATTTCCAAGATTTGGATCATCTTTACTATCATTACTCTGAGTTCTTTTTCAGGTAGACTGCCTTTTTCCTCTTCATTTGTTTGGTCTGGTGGGTTTTTACCTTGCTCCTTCATCTGCTGCATATTTCCTGTCTTCTCATCTTGTTTAACTTACTGTGTTTGGTGTCTCCTGTTTGAGTCTGCTAGTTCATAGTTCCCATTCTTTTTGGTGTCTGCCCTCAGTGGGTGTGGTTGGTTCAATGGCTTGTGTAGGCTTCCTGATGGAGGGGACTGGTGCCTGTGTTCTGGTGTGTGGCTGGATCTTGTCTTTCTGGTGCCAGCGCCGCCTCCGGTGGTGTGTTTTATGAACGTGGTATGATTTTAGGCAGCCTCTCTGCTAATGGGTGGTGTTGTGTTCCTGTCTTGCTAATTGTTTGGCATGGGGCATCCAGCATGGAAGTTGCTGGACGTTTGGTGGAGCCGGGTCTTAGCACTGAGACAGAGGTCTCTGGCAGAGCTGTCGCCAATTGGTATTACATGGGGCTGGGTGGTCTCTGGTGGTCCAATATCCTGAACTCGGCTCTCCCACCTAAGAGGCTCAGGCCTGACACCAGGCCGGAACACCAAGACTGTCAGCGACATGGCTCCGAAGAAAAGGGAGGAAAAAATAAATAAAGAAAGAAAAAATAAATAAATAAAATTATTAAAGTAAAAGAATAATAATAAAAAAAAGAAGAGAGCAACCAAACCAATAAGGAAATCCACCAATGATAACAAGCGCTAAAAACTACACTAAGATAAACATAAAAATCAGAAAAAAATCAGTGCAGACAGCAAACCCCAAGTCTACAGTTGCTCCCAAAGTCCACCTTCTCAATTTTGGGATGATTCATTGTCTATTCAGTTATTCCACAGATACAGGGTACATCAAATTGGTTGTGGGGATTTAATCATCTGCTCCTGAGGCTGCTGGGACAAATTTCCCTTTCTCTTCTTTGTTTGCACAGCTCCTGGGGTTCAGCTTTGGTTTTGGCCCCACTTCTGCTTGTGGTTGCCCTCAGGCATCTGTTCTCACCCATACAGGTTGGGGTTAAAGCAGTGGCTGATTAGGGGGCTCTTGCTCATTCAGTCCAGGGGGAGGGAAAGGTACTGTAGTTATAATTGGAATGTGGGGTGAGCCTGTGACAGCAGAGGCCATGTGATGTTGCAACACCGTGAGGCACGCAGTGTGTTCTCCCAGGGAAGTTGTCCCTGGATCACGGGACTCTGGCAGTGGTGGGCTGCACAGGCTCTGGGGAGGAGAGGTGTGGATAGTGACCTGTGCTTGCACACAGGATTCCTGATGTCTGCAGCAGCAGCGTTAGTGTTTCATGCCTGTCTCTGGGGTCCAAGCTGCTAGCCATAGCTCACGCCCATCTCTGGACTCGTTTAGGCGGTGCTCTGAATTCTGTGGGCAGACAGGGATGCAATCCCCTCTCCTTGTGCACCCCAAAACAATGGTCTCCTCCCTCTTAGGCAGGTCCAGATTTTTCCCCAGACTCCCTCCTGGCTAGCTGTGATGCAATAGCCCCCTTCAGACTGTGTTCACACAGCCAACCCCAGTCCTCTCCCTGGGATCTGACCTCCAAAGCCTGAGCCTCAGCTCCCAGCCCCCACTCATCCTGGTGGGTGAGCAGACAAGTCTCTCAGGCTGGTCAGCACTGATCCTCTGTGTGGGAATCTTTCCACTTTGCCCTCTGCACCCCTGTTGCTGCACTCTCCTCTGTGGCTCCGAAGCCTCCCCCCCGCTGCCCCCGTCTCTGCCAGTGAAGGGGCTTCCTAGTGTGTCGAAACTTTTCCTCCTTCACAGCTCCCTCCCAGAGATGCAGGTCCCATCTCTATTCTTTTGTCTTTATTTTTTCTTTTTCCTTTTGCCCTACTCAGGTACGTGTGGAGTTTCTTGCCTTTTGGGAAGACTGAGGTCTTCTGCCAGTGTTCAGTAGGTGTTCTGTAGGTGTTGTTCCACATGTAGATGTATTTCTGATGTGCTTGTGGGGAGAAAGTTGATTTCTACATCTTACTCTTCTGCCATCTTGAAGGTCCCCCCACCCCACAGAACTTTTTGATTAATTAGGTTTCTAGGAAGCCATGAAGCATATTAAAACAAAGTTCAGGTAGTTGGAATGGATGCTTCCTATCATCTTAAAATAGTAAAGTTATTAGGGCAGTTTATTAATAGTATAGAGTAAGGTATTCTTTCTTCTCCTTTGACTCATGGATTCTCAACCCCCTCTCTCATTTTTGGAAAACCATGCAGACATTTAGGCAGTTTGCCATCCATAAACTACTCAGTAATGTTTGTGAAAAACCAGAAGATATTCTAATTTTCCAACACTTCAACTCCTAGTGAATAGGAAGTTATTTCTTTCTCGTAGTAGGATGGAATTTCTGAAACAATCATAGAATCATGGTCCCTCATTTGAATTATTGCATTGTATTAGGGTTTATTGTGTTGTACCAGGGCAAAATACTAGTTTTAGAGTCTGGAGACATAAACTATAATTGGTTCTCTTTATATGTGTTTGTGAGTAAGTAATTTCATACTTCTAGGGTTCAGTTTTCTTACCTGTCAAGTGAGGGATTTACAATATGTTATATCAAATTTTCTAAGAGATACATAGCATTTTATAGCATCAGGAAGTGTTACCTTTCTCCAAAACCTCAGATGTATAAAGTCACTTATATATTTATAGTTTAAAAATAAATAAATAAACTGATAAATAAATAATCTTATGTAATCTTTAGTTTCTTTAATTTTGTGTAGTTACAGCTATATCATGGCCACATAGCAACATGTAAAGTAACTCAATAAATTACTTTCTTAAACAAGGCTCAGCTTTCTCTCCACAAGAGGCAGAGAAAACCAGTTTTAGGAGTTTTTTTAACCTGAAATATATTTGACATATAACATTGTTTCAAGTTTAAGGTGTACAACTTGTTGATTTTATACATTTATATGTTGCAAAATAATCACCACCAGCATTATCTACTACCTCTATAACATCACATAATTATCACTTCTTTTTCCATGGTGGGAACAATTAAGATGCAGTCTTTTAGCAACTTTGAAGTTTATAATACAGTATAATTGACTATTATCACTATGCTGTGCATTAGAGCTCTATAGGATGTATTCATTTACTAGCTCCCAATTTGCACACTTAAACATCTTCCCATCTCCCATCCTAGCCCCTGGTAACCACTCTTCTACTCTCTGTTTTTCTGAGTTCAACTTTTTTAGATTCCACATAGAAGTGATATCATACAGTATCTGTCTTTCTCAAAATTATATCAGACACATATATATATATATATATATATACACACACACACACACACACACACACACACACACACACACACACACATATATATATATATATATATATATATATGATGGTGGAATATCTATACACATATATATTCCACAACATCTTTATTCATTCATCTGTTGATGGACACTTCAGTTGTTTCCATGTCTTAGCTCTTGTAAATAATGTTGCAATGAACATGGAGGTGAAGACATCTCTTCAAACTCCTATTTTCATTTCCTTTGGATATATATCCAGAAACAGAATCCTGGATCCTATGGTAGTTCTTTTTAAATTTTTTGAGCAACTTCCATAATGTTTTCCACAGTGGCTAAACCAGGCCTCTTTTATTTGATCTCTTTTTCTTAGTCTGCAAAAATACATAGTGCTGTACAGTCATCTCTTTTGTATATTATCTCTCTGTCCCTAAGTCTGTACTTCTTTAATTCTTGTAAATTATAGAAAGTCTATTTTTAACATTTTTGTAGGCTTACTACAATTAAGAATCTATGATAGCTCTTGGATGTAAAAAAAGATAATGATATATTCTCTTTTATCAAAGAACTTCTAATCTTGTAAAGCATCAATTTATCTTTTTATCATAACATTCTCCCCTGTAATGGTTACCAAAGTGCAATGAAATATATATTTCTATTTGCAGATATAATATTATAAATATTTAAACTTTTTACATATACTTTAGTCCCTTTTGGTTCATTCCCTAAATCAGCAAGTTCCATCTCTTTTTATTCAGAAAATTATATTGTTAACATATTAAGGTTTACAAATAATTGTTCATCAGTCTTTTTTTTTAATGTGTCATCATTTAGACTTTATTTTTGACTGGAGCTGATACTTGAGAGGCCTGTTGCTATGCGGTAGGTTTTCCTCTTATGAAACTGGATGACACTTTAATATCCAATGAGTTCTTTGAGTTTTAACTCCCTGTTAATGAAATCTAGCCCCTCTTTTATGTCCTGTGTATCAGTGACCATAAAATGCAAAAGATTATTTTAATTTCTTTCAAAAATTTGTGAGTTTTCTATCCCTTTTGCCATCCTGCATTTCACAAGATAGGGCAGTTATTTATGTTCTAACAGATAACCTGTTTTTTGGACTGGGTTTGAATTTATACCTTACAAAACATGCTTAAGTTATGTAACTTGAGAAGAAAGAGGAAATTTATTGATTCTTTCCAAAAATATGTAAAAGCCTTTTCTGCTCATAGTAACTCTCAAATAATACACAAAAGTGTATTATTGCCATTATTTTTTATAGATTCTCTCTTAGTAATATGTTATCATGCTGTATTTCTGAACAGTTTCTGAAATGAGCCAGGTTAAAAAAACATGTTAACATTTTGTAAATTGTAATAGTTATAATTTAAAAGGTGATGTTCTGGATATGCAAAAATAAAAGTAAGAACTGCCACTCGACTTGTTGCACATGGAAGTGCATTTATCTAATGAAAAAAATTCATTTTTCCTTTATGCACATGCATATCCCTGTATTGTGATGTGTAATTTTCACCAACTCTTGGGCTTCAAACAAGTCATCCTGATGTACATGTGTATCCAAATTCTGTTCAGAATGAGATCATGATTCACTGACCTCATTTTTATACATAGCTTACAGATTCCACAGCTCACAGCTTGACAGGTTCTTATGCTTAGGACAGTTTGCTTTTCTCTGGTGGCTTAGCAACTCACTGGTGCAGTTGTTGACTTGCCTTTTATCATCTGTTTAAATATGAAAATCTCAGTCTGTACGTAAAACCTCAGCATGCATGGGAGCTTTAAATGCAAGCATGAGAATGGAGTATTTACAAAACCTTCAATTTCTGGTAACCTAGTTTTTACATCTTTCTGTAAAACATCATTTTAAAATATAAAATTTATTCTGAATGGACAGATTAGTGTAGCAATGTCATCAGCACTTAATACTTTAACCAAATGATCAGAAAAAGCAATATATAAATTATAATCACTAAGAAAAACATATGCATTCATGTACAAAATTTTTCAGCTTACAGGATTTAAAAGCAATAAATTTAGGGAAAAGAGAAATTTCAAATTCAAATATTATAAATTTAGCTAGGATTTATAATATCCTAGCTATAAATGTTACCAAAACATGGTAGGGAATTATATCACCCCAATGGTCTTTTATTTTGATAGTGGATAAACCGTGAAAGATTATATAATCAAGGTATAAGATTATTCAGAAACTAGGCTACAACAAGGGATGTAATCAAACCCTCTACAGAGTTTGCTTGCTGATTTCTCATTTCACTGAAGCAATTCAGTTCATTGAGTGTCATTAAGTAAAATGGAACTCAAAAGTCAGAGCAATTACAAGAGAGAAATGTTAAGATTTAGAAGTGTCCTAAAATGGGAGCCTGGTCCTGATGTTACACTCTATGTCAATTTAGTGTCTTCATTTTATCAGTTGCTCCTCAGCAAACACAAAACTTATAATCAACTGGTTTGCCCTTAGGTTTCAGCACAACTCCTGACAATCATTTTACTTCGTCTGTGTAGAGCTGAAGGGACTTGCACAGTATACATCGAAGTCCAGAGCCACCTGGAGTTTAATCACATGGATTTTAACTGTTATGTAGGTTTAGCATCTAATCTTTTTAAATCAGTAATTTCCTCTTAAGACTTTACACCAAGCATCATGATTAACCCTGAAGTCTGGGTGTCTATTCCAATTCTCCACATGGGCTCCTATTAAACCAGTTTTTGTATCTGTCTAAGAGTGTGTGTGTACATTATAAACAGTAAATTGTTCTCAGTAGTTGTGAACAGGTGGTAAGAAATTCAAAGTATAGGGCTACTGGGACATTAGCCTTTAATGGAACTTCAAAAACAATTTCTACTGAAAATTAACTAGAAAAACCAAAGAAAATTCTCATGTTCTTCACTCTTCTTAGCATTGATCAAGATAGTTAACGTCATTCAGAGACACTCATTATCCTGCTATTTCTTTAATCTGATTTATATCTGCTGGTACTGTTGCTTAGATTTCTGGTTCTAAATCTGGCTGTTCATAAATTTCTTTTAGATTGCATTTTGAAGTACATTTATCTGACCCTTATTCCCAAAGGTTCTGCTTCGATATTAGGACACATCAGCATGGAATACCATTTAAATAAGGCACATGGTTTTTATGCACTTTGAACTTTACAAACTGAAATTCTCAAATACTTATAAGTTTTGAACATGACTTACTCTCTTAGACATTCCCCATGTGTTAACCTTGAAAGTTTGTACTCATCCTTTAAGTACTAAGCCAAATACTATTTTTTTTCTAAAAACCATTATTAAAATTTCTGGAGCAGACTTAGATGTTTCTTTTATGTTTTCCTTTACTTGAAACACACTGGATTTATAATTTTTAAGTTTTAATATATTACAATTACATATGTGTCCATCTCAGAACAAGATCATATGGAAGAGATTATATCTGTGTATGTGTGTGTGTGTTTCACAATTTCAGAATCCAGTGTTCTGCTTTATCAATAAACTTTGACTGAATCAGTGAATGATGGCAGCAAAGCATGCATTCCAGAAATGTGTACCTCTATTCACTAAATGCCGATAATTTGACTATATATAGATAAATCATACCTATTCTATCATGAACTTTGAATACATATAAAATAAATTTATATTATATTATAAATATAATAATATTTATTTATATATTGTGTATTGTGTGTGCACTATACACAATGTGAGTGAGTAGAGACTTAGGCAGATACAATGTGACAAATTATTACTTTTGTATTTGATTGCTTGGAAGTCCGACAGACACCTATGAATATAGCAACCATCACCACCCATCCTTATGAGTTGAAGTCCCCCTGACTGCAATTACAGTCTGATTACTGTTACTATAATTACTTTCACATTGTTTCTATAGGTTAAGTAATGCTGCTTGGCCATTATGAAATTCTAGGGAGAGTTTTCAATGGCAGTATCTCCTGTTAACCTCCACCTACAGAAGACAGTCATGACAGATTTTCAAAGAGTCTGGAGTGTGACTGACCAGTTGGTTTTTACTGCTTTAAAAAGATGTGCTCTATGATCTCCTGGGGGATATGGTCCAGTGTGGATTCTCTGGCCTCACAAGATAAAACCATTTAACTCTTCAGTCTTTCATCTCAAGCCTTCTGACCCCTTCTTAAACATTCTTCAAAGGTAGTACCAGAATCTTTACCTCATCTAATATTGGCTTTCAAGGAACATTTTCAGCAACAGATTAGTATTGACTCCAAAAGATCATGCCAGGTTGTTGAAACTCTAGTCATGAGAGAGTGTTCTCATGTCAATAATTTATATCCTATTCAGCCTTCCATGAATGGTCAAAAAAACAAAAACCAAAAAAACCTCATGATCGATTCCAAACATATCCACTATTTCCTACTGAATTATATTAGCCAAGCCTTCTAATCCTTTCAACATGTGCTCTCTTCCTCCCAGTGTACAGAGTACAAACTATACTGAGACCTGATCATTGACCTGCAGACAATAAGGGAAAATGATGGTGAATTTTGAAGTAACAGATAAATCACTGCATAAAATAGAAACTTCACATGTGTATCACAATATAAATGAATATTTAGCATCTGATAAAAGTGACATCTCAAATCACTGGAGCAAAACTGGACTCCAAGAAATTGTTTTAGAAAAATTATATAGCCAATTAGGAAAAAATTAAAATTAAATCTATATCTCACACTATGCACCAAAATAATCTAGATAGAAGAGGAAGCTAAATATAAAAATAAATCATATAATTACTAGAAAAAACTTTTGGGAAAGACTTTCTAAGTATGATTCAAATTTTTGATGCATTAAAGGAAAAGAATGATAATTATGACTAAACATTTTTTCTGACAACAAACATGAAGAATCAAAAGGCAGATGATAAATGGAATACACCATTTATAAAAGATCATAAAAGGTTAATATGCTTAAAGTATTTAAAATGTGGGAAAAAGAAAAAAACCTGGTCAAAAAATAATATTAAATGAGTCTAAGACATAAAAAAGATTAGATTCAACCATAAGCGAAATGCAAAATAAAGTGACACAGAAATTTTATTTCTCACCAATTAGGCAAAAATTCAAAAGTTGACAATATACACTTTTGCAAAACTGTAGATAAAAGAAATTCATATACATTAATGAAGAGAATGACAAAGATATACAATGCTTTTTTTTAAAAAATAAAAGTAAACCACAGTGTGATCTCCAGTATACATTGTTAAGGGGAAAGACTGTCTACAGTAAGCTCTCCTTTGTGTTAAAATAAATAAATAAGTAAACAAAAAAGGAGTGTGGTAGTTTTAAAAAATGCATGCATTTACTTATGTTTGCATAATAAGAATAACTGGAAATGAAGGCATATAATTACCCACGGGGTAGATGGGGCTAACTTGAAGGAGATAAGACAAGAGACACTGCTTGAAGTATACCTGTTAGTACAGTTTTGACTTTGGAATTATAATATGGTTTACATATATAAAAATATCAATCAACAAAGATGGGGGAAAAAGAGAAAACCTCACTGAACACAAAAATAAAAATATTTAAGTATAATTTCACATAAAGTTTTAACATAACCACAGAGTTTTAAAAAAGAACCAGTTAAGGCAATTAAGTAACTTTCTAACATAATATTTTAACTATATATCCCTAGCAGGATAGAGTTTGAGGGGAAAAGAATAAGTACTGCAAAGATAATTTGCACTTTAGTCAGTAAGTTTGTTTTTAGTAGTTTTTGAATTTTGAAACTATATCCTGCTTATTATCAGATCGAACAAATGAGTAATATATTGCTGTCTGGTGGAATCAAGTGTTTCACTATGGGAGAAAAAAGATAAAAATATGAAATGCAAAAAAAAGAAAAGAACTTATATTTTTGGATTGGAATAAGAAATATCATTATCAACACACAATGACATAATATGATATAATCTATATCCTAATAATGAAAAAACTAGCATCAATAGTGGTAGATTCTAAACTTATGCAGGGGAAATATACAGGCCACAATGGAGTATTTTATTGTACCAATAAGTAAGCGATTAAAAAGATGGAAAGAGTTCCACAATACACAAGAGCTAGCTTTAAATGTTCCCGTTGGCCAAAATTCCTAAATATGGGTGAAGCTTTTATGAAATGCTCGTTTTATTTTTCATGAATATTTTCTGTGTGCCAGAAATTTTTCAAAATAAATATGTTGAAAACTATAAGAATCCTAAGTAAGTGAATTAAGACAATTCACATTCACTGATGGAAGGAATGATGTGTCATCATTCTTGCATATTATATTATAATTAAAGTGTATATTATTCCATTTTTACTGTATTTCTATCTCTAATTACTTGTTTCTCCTTCACTACTTTAGAAATTCTGATGGAATTTTTGGTTCTAAAGTTTAAATTTTTTTAAACGAAAAAACCAATCCAAACAAAAACAAACATGTAGACAGAGAATAAAATAGTAATTAACAGAGAGGAAGGTGTTGGGTCAGGGCAAAATGGGTACAGGAGATCAATCGGTGACAAATGGAAAATAAAGTTTTGGTGGTGAAAAAAAAAATAAATAAGAAATAAATTTTCAAAATTTGTTCTAGTGTTTATCTTTAATAGTTTTTATTATGCTTGCAGTATATTGTATCTTTAAACTTATCACTGATTTTTATGATATATTATACTTTCTCCATTAACTATGCAAAAATATTTGAGTTTATTCCACTTCCCCTATTATCTCTTCTTCATTCTCCTCTTTTTAGTTTACTTATTTCTACCTTATAAAAACATACATTTCCACATTATTCAACTACATATTTATCCACTTTCATTTTTATCTTTAATTAAATCAAATATATTCATGCTCACCATCATATATTTTGCTTAAGTTTTTTCAGCCACTAATGAGTTGCTTGAAACATCTAATATACTAATGGGAAAGGGCTCATAACTACAACTCTCCCTGAGTTATTTGTGTGTGTGTATGTGTGTGTGTGTGTGTGTGTGTGTGTGTGTGTGTGTGTGTAAAGACTTTCTTTACGACAATTTAGATTGACAACAAAACTCAGAGGGAGATACAGAGATTTCCCATATATCCTCTGCCCTTGCACATGCATAGCCTCCCTCATTATCAACATCGTTCACCACCAGAATGGTAAATTTGTTAGTCAAAATGAACCTACATTGACACATCACAATCACAAAAAATCCATAGTTTACCTTAGGCTTCAGTCTTGGTGTTATACATTCTATGGGTTTGGACAAATGTATAATGACATGTATCCATCATAATAGTATCATACAGAGTATTTTCACTGCCCTTAAGATCCACTGTGCTTCCCCTATTCATCTCACCGCTTTTCTACCTTTGGCAACTACTGAACTTTTTACTGTCACCTTTGTTTTGCCTTTTTCAGACTGTCATATGGTCAGAATCATACAGTACATAGCCTTTTCAGATTGGCTCCTTTCACTTAGTGAAATGAATTTGTCTCCTCCATTCTTTTTCATGGTTGATTCGTTAGCTCATTTCTTTTTAGTGTTGAATAATACTCCATTGTCTGGACGTACCACTGTTTATTTATTTATTCACCTACTGAAGTACATATTCGTTGCTTCCACATTTTGACATTTATGAATGAAGTTGTTTTAATTTGCTTTTCCCTAATGACATAAGATGTGGAGAATCTTTGCATATGCTTATTTGCTTTTTTTGATGACAATTTTGATGAATTGTTTGCTTTTGATGAATTGTCTCTTAAGGTCTTTTGCCAATTTTAAAAACAGAGCTACCATATGATCCAGAAATCCCATTCCTAGACATATATATCTGGAAAAAATAAAAACTCTAATTCACAAAGATACATACACCCCAGTGTTTATAGCAGCACTATTTACAATAGCCAAAACGTGGAAGCAATCCAAGTGCCCACATCAGTGGATGATTGGCTTAAGAAAAAGTGGTATGTGTATATATATATATATATATATATATATATATATATATATATATATACGCACGCGCACACACGCAATGGAATGTAACTCAGCCAAAAAAAATAATAAAACCTTGTCATTTACAGTAACATTAGACCTAGAGAATATTATACTTAGTGAAGTAAGTCAGACAGAGAAAGTCAAATACTGTATCACTTATACGTGGAATCTAAAAAATAATACAAATGAACCTACATACAAAACTGAAACAGACTCACAGAGATAGAAAACAAACATATGGTTATCAAAGGAGAGACAGAGGGGGGAGGGACAAATGGGGAGTGTGGGATTAACAAATACAAACTACTATACATAAAATTGTTAAGGAACAAGAATTTACTGTATAGCACAGAGAATTATATTCAATATCCTGTAATAACCTACAATGGAATATAATCAGAAAAAAACCCAAATGAATCACTGTGCTATACACCTGAAACTAACACAATACTTTAAATCAACTATACTTAAGAAAAAGATTACATAAAAAATGTGGTCTATCTTGCTGAAAGTTTCATGTGAGCTTGGGAGAATATGTATTCTGCTATTTGGGGTGAAGTAGTATATAGATGTCAATTATTTCCAGTTTATTTATGGTGTTATTGAATCCAACTAAGTCCTTACAGATGTTCTATCTATCGGATCTGTTCATTTCTGATAGAGAGCTGTTGAAATCTCCAACTATATTAGTGGACTCATCCATTTCTCCCTGCTGTCCTATCAGTTTTTGCCTCATGTAGTTTGATGTTCTATTGTTAGTGCATACATGTTAAGAACTGTTATGTCTTCTTGGATAATTGACCTCTTTATCATTATGTAATGCCCTTCTTTATCCCTAACAACTTTCCTTTCTTTGAAATCTACTCATTCTGCAATTTATATAGCTAATCCTGCTTTCTTTTTATTAGTATCAGCATGACATATTTTTCTCTATCAGTTTACATTTAATCTGTATGTGTCTTCATATTTAAAATGGATTTCTTATAAACAACATATAGTTGGGTTGTGTTTTTGATCCACTCTGACAACCTCTGTGTTCTAATTGGTACATTTAGACCAATGATGTTGAAAATGATTATTGATAAAGTTGGATTAATATCTACCGCATTCTTTACTGTTTTCTATTTGTTGCTCTTTTTCTTTGTTTCTATTTTTTCTCCTACTTCTTTTCTATTGCTTCAGTTTGTAACTGAGCATTTTATATGATTCTGTTTTCTCTCCTTTCTTAACACATCAATTACACTTTTTTTTTCTTTTACTTTTTTCAGTGTTTTCCCTAGAGCTTGCAAAAGGCATTTACAACTAATCCAACTCCACTCTGAAATAACACTATGTGACTTCATGGGTAGTGTGAGTACTTTAAAATATATATATTTATACAGTTGAACACATTGTTGTTATTATCATTTTGAAACAAGCATTTCTTGCTAGTCAGGTCTATTGGCAACAAATTCCCTCAATTTTCTTTGTCTAAGGAAGTCTTTATTTCTCTTTTACTTTTGAAGGATAATGTTGTAGGGTACAGAATTCTAGGTTTGTAGATTGTTTTCTCTCAACAATTGAAGTATTTCATTTCACTCTCTTTTTGCTTGCATGGTTTCTGAGGAGAAGTCAGATATAATTCTTAGCTTTGTTTGGTTTGGTGTCTGACATTAAGTTGGGGAAATTCTCAGTCTTTACTGTTTCAAATATTTCTCCTGTTCCATTCTCTCTTTCCTCTCCTTCTGGTATTCCCACTATGTGTATGTTACACCTTCTGTAGTTGTTTCACTGTTCCTGGGTATTCTGTTTTGATTTTTTCAGTCTCTGTTCCCTTGCTTTGCTTTTCAATTTTTAAGGCTTCTATTGATACATCGTCTACCTCAGAAATTATTTCCTCAGCTGTATCCATTAAAGGCATTCTTCATTTCTGTTGCAGCATTTTTTAACTCTAGGATTTCTTTTTGATTGTTTCCTAGGATTTCCATCTCTTTGTTTACATTGTCCTACTGCTATTACATGATTTCTACTTTATCCACTAGAGCTCTTATTATATTAACCATAATTATTTTAAATTCCTTGCCTGATCATTCCAACATCCTTGCCATGTCTTCATAAGACTGTTGTGAGGACTTAATAAATTAAATTAGAGTAAGTAATTAAGTCAATAAATGTAAAATACATGGTAGTTGAAATTTACCCTAGTGCATAAATTTAAACTAAGCCACATGTCTCTTCTAGTATATGCTTCAAAATTAGTTATACATACAGCTACTCACATGACTTCAAGCTATTACTGAATAAAAACATGTAACAAATGTTTCTGACTCTCCACTAGAATTATTAAGTGAATTTACTAAGATCACTAGATAGAATCAATATGAAAATAATATCTTATTTCTATATAACAACATCAAACATTTTGAATATGACATTAGAATGATTTAAATTATAAAAGCTCTAAAAGTAACTAAGCATTATATAACTATGCATAGCTATAACATATGTTTGTAACATATGTGCATAATAAAACTATATATACATAACTATAATTATGCATAAAAATAACCATGCAAAATATGCATAAAGTCTATACAGAAACACTCTAAATATTAGTGATACATGGTAGAAAAACCTGAATAAAGAGGGTTACCATTTTGGTGAATTGGAAGACTCAATTTTGGATTAAAAAGAAGTCAGTTTTCTGTAATTTATCCACAGTTTTTTTCCCTAGTTATTGATATTCTGATTCTAAAGTCTGTATAACAATCTAAAAGAGTAAGAGTAGTCAAAACAAATTTAAGGAAAATAAATAAAGCAGAAGGATTACACTATTGAATATGGAGACATTATGAAGTTATAGTAATTCAGGTAGTACAGCATTAGCACAAAAACAGAAAGGTAGGTCACAGTAATTACATTAAAAGTTCAGGAATCAACCCTAAATGTATGACACATGACTTATGCCAATGGGGTACAAACAGTAGACAGTAAAGGACTATATTTTCAATAGATGGTGCTCAGTCAATTGGATTCCCTACAGGGAAAAAAAAACCATATAACTTAAAGCTGATTACACACACCATACATAAGCAAAATCAAATGAATTGTAAATTTATATATAGCATGTAAAATATTAAACCCTCTGGAATATGACATTTGAGAATGTCTTCATGATATTGAGATAGGTTAATTTTTTTAACAGGACAAAAAATACTAATTATAAAGAAAAATGCTGGTAATTTATTTGAAAAATTATAGGACTATCTTTTTTAAAACACACAAAAAAGAAAAAAAATGACACAAAGGAAGTGAAAATGCAAGCCACAATGTGGGTGAATGTATTTTTTATAAATACAATATAGAACTTATATCTGTAAACATAAAAATGTTGACCAATTAATAGGTAAAGACCTACTATCCAGTAGAAACGTTGGGGGTTGTGGCTTTAAATAGGCACTTCACAATATAAGAGACACAAGTGGCCAATAAGATAATAAAATTTTGTTCAACCTTGATAGCATCAGTAAAATGCAAATTAAAACCACAATGAGATGTTACCACATCCCACCAGATTTCCTAAAGATAAAAGACAGACAATAAGTTTTAAAAGGTTGTTGGACAAATAACACTCTCATAGATTTCTAGTGGGAGTGCACAAAAATGCAAACATTTTGGAAAAACCCTTTGGCATGATTTACTATTTGTAGACGTAGCAGATCCTGTGACACAATTCCACTACCAGATACATAATCAACAGTAGCAGGGAACTGTAGAGATGTTTACTAAAACTATATATGTGTAACTATAATTATGCAGAAAAATAACCACGCAAAACATGCATATTTGATTTTATTCATATAAGTTCCAAAAACAGGCAAAGTAACTTTGGTATTATAAGTAATATAATCATTATTTTTGTGGAGAAAGGGAAATGAAATGACCGAGAATGAGGCATTAGAGGGGATTCTGAGATGTTGGTAATGTTCTATTTCTAGATCTGTTTGATGGCTAAAATGGTATATTTACATTGTTATAATTCACAAATTA